>NC_054825.1:38336484-38677734 GCF_018345385.1 Vulpes lagopus | reverse complement strand
AAATATGGAAGATATAATTTTGGGTGCAAACACTGAGACTGTTAAAACTTTGACAATATGAAAATAAAACTGGCAGAAGGTAGAAAGTAGGCATGAGAGAATGAGGGGTTTGGGGGTGAAATGTGACAGAGAGAGATTAAGAGAGAAGAGACTAATACTTTCATCTTTTATTAGGAAAACACAGAAAAAGTAATAGAAATACACATATATCACTTAAATTAACAAACCAATGAAAGACCAATGAAAAGAGAAAATATGGCTGAGTGGTTTTAAGCCATATTCTGGTGCCAGCCAGCTTGGGTTCCAATCCCAGCTCTGACACGAGGTGTTCCATTACCTTGAGCGAGCTAGTTAAGCTCCTGTACCTTTTCCCCCCTCATTTGTAAAATATAATTGGCAATAAGGTCTGCCTCCAGATCATTACAAAAATAGGATGAGTTAACATTTGTAAAGTACTGAGTGCCTGGGAATAGCAGGTACTGCATAAGTATTTGATAAATAAACCATGACATCTTGGGAAAGACTCAAGGGAGTAGAGGTTAAGAATGGTGTATGAAGTCATCACATTCATTGTGAACACTAGCATAGCATTGAAAATAAGGAATGGAAATATTTTAGTGTTTTTAAGTCTATGAAGAGATGAATGAAAACCAGAAAAGCTGAAAGAGAATAGCTTTAGGAGCAAGGACTAGGTCTGGAGAGGGGTGAGGTGTGATGCTGTCTCTTTTTTACTGAAAAATACACACACACATAAGGTCAAACATAAGGCAAAAGTGAGGGCTAAGTCCTAACAGATTGAACTGGTAAAGGAGCAATGAATCCTTTTTAGATAAAGATAGTTTATTGCTTATGGAAAAGTAGCCAAAGGTGCCAGTTCCCTGTAGCTCTTACCCAGGGTGGTATCAAACAAAAGTAGCTGGATGACTGCAGCCTGAGTGACGAGACCCCTTCTGCCAAAGGAGCCAGTACCAGCCTGCAGCTAAGAGGTTATGCAGTCTGCAGCTCTAATCCCGGTGGGGACACTGAAGGCTCCCTACTTCATTAGAACCTGGGAGAAGACAAGAAAGCCTTCTGACAGCCTCCCCGGGGAGGTAGAGAGGCTAGAGGGAATGGCCTTACTGCAGCTCCTCAGAGGCCTTCCTTGCTCTTGTGCTCTGGGATAGTCATAGGCATCCAGCCAAGACTTAGATCAGTGGTTTGAGCCTTATCTGTGTGTGTGGCCTATGTGAATCCACACAAGATTGCCATGTCATGATGCCATGCCTGCATACATGTATATACATGTATACATGGTGTTCAATTCAGGTTCGTCGTACAGTGTTATCCCACGTGTAAACGTGTATATGTACGGTACATAGTGGTTTCGTATATAGAACATAGCATATGGCATCATAGTTCAGAGAATGCAGCAATAGAGGCATTCGCGTCTAGGCTAAGCCCCCGGGCACACAGAAGCAGGGCCAGATGACCCTCCACAGGCAGGAAGAGGGACCGAGGTTGACCAGGATTTGAGAAGGTGGAGTAGTTCTACCTTCACATCTTGACCAGCTAGATAACTGTCCTCAAAGCTGAAACTCACAACCAAAGTTCAGAAAAAGTATAGGCACTAGGACGGTTTGAAAATGAATAATGGAAATGCCTAAACTAATCTGAAAATGAATAATGGAAATGAGTGAGCTAATGTGGTTCATTTAAAAACTTCACTTTCTCATTCAAAAGGGTCATTGAAAAATGTAACAGCAAGATTGGTGAGGCAAGAGTCAGCAGGAGGCCATTAGATGACTTAGTATTATTTCAAAAAAACCACTTCATGTAGAACAGAAATTGGCAGTTGCCTCTGTTTTGGAGGAGGGGGTGAAGGTATATTAAAGAAAGAGTTTTACAAAAATAGGATGAGTCTGAGAGTTTTCCCATCTCTAGAACTAGGACTAAAATGTGTATCCTGCTTATGTCACAGGTGATTGTGGAGAACAAATGAGCAAGTGAGCGGGTTCAATGCTGCCTTGCCCTGAGCACCTGCCCCATCCGGGACACAGGTCACACACCAACCCCCTCCATGTCAGAAGGAAAGGAGAGTTGAGGGCCCAGATTATCAGACAGGCCTTGTAAGAACGTTCGATGAATTATAGAGTACTGAGAAAATAGGATGTACTCTTCCAATGATAGTGAAAGCCATCAAAAAGAGCCCGACTCCAGAGTTTGGAAGCTCTTCTTACCCTTGGGTAATTCTTTTCAGTACACAGATTATGGTCAGTGTTATCACTTCATAAAGAGCTGTGCTCAAACGGAGCGAGGCTCTGACCCTCGTCAGCTGGGGACTATACACATGTGTTTTACCTCCTTACATCTTAATTTCCTCAGATGTGAAATGTGGTTGATGACAGTTTTCGCCGAGTTGTGAGAATTAAATGAGATAATGTTTTTAAATGCTTGGCAAGGTGCTTAGCCCTTGGCAGACCATAAAAGGAATTCTTACAAGTACTATTATTGTTAGAATTGCTATTTTTATATAGGATGGCCCCAGAAAGGATGGCAACTGGGGAGTGGCATCTGCCTGGGTTGAATGCAACGAACTTTCTGATGCTACCAATAATATATGTGCAGTATTTTCTCTTCACTAGATGGTGTCCTCACTCATGATCTCTGGTAGTCCCTCAGGTCAGTGTGAGGCAGGTGTTACAGCTCCAAGTTCTCTGATGCAAACAGCCGCAGAGGGTTTCCATGATATGCCCTTGGCTCGTGGCCAGTAAAGAAATGGGAAATTCTGTGTCTCGGTTTTATGTCCATTACGCTGCATTCAAATACCTACTGTCTTCTGATATTTCACTGAATTCCCTCCCTAAAACCTTGCTTTCCTTAGGTTTTTTAAAAAAAGATTTTATTTATTTATTGATGAGAGACCAAGAGCAAGAGACACAGAGGCAGAAGCAGGCTCTCTGCAGGGAGCCCGATGTGAGGCTCAATCCCAAAACTCTGGGATCACGTCCTGAGCCAAAGGCAGATGCTCAACTGCTGAGTCACCCAGGCATCTCATTTTCTTAGTTCTATGATGAAAGAAATTTGCTTCAAATTAAAAAAAAATATATCACAGAACATCAGGCAATATGAGTAATAATGTAGAGACCAACACTTCACACCCCCAAACAGGTCAGGCTGGAAACCGGTTTTCTCAAAAAGGGGAGACACTCAAAGTCCAAAGCTAGTAAATATTGATAGCCGAATCCAGATGGTCCATGTCTTGTGGAAATGTTTTTTAATGTGTCATGTGGCTTCTCAGACAGATCCACTGATTTGTTTCTCTGCGTGTGTGTGTGTGTGCGTGTGAGGGTGTGTTGTGCATACTGTAAGTGTAAATATGTCATTTGTTTGTGGCTCCACCTGTCTGTTACTTCAGAGTGGACAAGGGCCTCCTTTCTCTGCAAATGTAGTAGAGCCAGCATTCCTGAGGGAGCGGGTATTTGCTACGAGCAGGTACTACGATATTGTCGCAAACACAGGCAAGCTCTTGTGATAAAATGCACTCTGTAGCCAGAGCTGCTACAACCATTTAGAAGTCCAAGCTCATTAAAAAGGTACAGCAGGAATTTCCTGCAGGATCCTGCCAAATTGGACAATTGTCTAATAATTGCCCCATATCTTAGATGTCGCTATTCAGGGTAGCTGGAGAGTATATTGGCCAAGTGAGAACTTTATTCCAATCATGTTAAGCAAATAGTGACAACATCAACCCATCAACAGAAGTCATCAGGCTTGTGAGAAATGAAATATTGTCCAGTTCACCAATCTAAATAACTGTGGCTATGGCTGGGCAGATTGTATAAACAAATACTAAAACTTCTCTCCTCCATGAAATATTCACCTGTTGTCTGCTGCCAAAACCAATAAACCACCTCCTTGGCTGAGTCATCTAAACATTTCCTTTGACAGCAGCAGCTTTCAACTCTAACTGCAAAGCCAAGCTGCGTGACAAATATACCACCAGTCCTATCTTTGGATATGAGTGATGCTTTCTATCAGCCCATTAAAAACATACCCCGCTGTTATGGATGAAGTGCCAATAGTTTTGGTAAACACAGTGAAAAGAACAATGGATCATTTTTCCACGGTTCTGAAACCTGTGGATGGATCTTGTTAAAAAGACTTAAATGGTGTTATAAAGTCATGAAATAAACCTTTCTTCCCCCATGACTGCCCCTTCCATATATGTGCACACACGAACACATGCCATCTCTATTACAAGTTATGTGCTGGATATGGGGTTAAATCCCACAGGATCTGTCCCACAGATGATTTTGAGGCCTGCCTGATGCCCCCTTTCCTCTTGGGGCCTCTACACTAAACGTGGTCTGTAATTTATAGACTGCAAGTTACCCAAAGTTCACATGACATTTTCCAGATTCTCTCAGCAATAGCTCTGTACAAGTTTGACCGGTTTCTAAATCCATCCTCTGTGGATGTGGTACATCCACATTTCAGCACAGTAATACTTTCTGTGTTTCTGTGTATCTGTGTAAATACTTTCTGTGTTTATACTTCTGTGCAGAGTATAAACTCTCATACTTAGCATGGCTAGGAGTAGTTAGTCAGAACACCCTGGTAAAGGAGGAATTATAAAGATTCCAGACATGAACCGTAACTATTTTATTTCCATTTCAAAAACATGAATGGGGCCAAGTTGTGCCTTATCACCTTTCTTACATAAACCACGTATTGTTGGGATCCCTGGGTGGCGCAGCGGTTTGGCGCCTGCCTTTGGCCCAGGGTGTGATCCTGGAGACCCGGTATCGAATCCCACGTCGGGCTCCCGGCATGGAGCCTGCTTCTCCCTCCGCCGGTGTCTCTGCCTCTCTCTCTCTCTCTCTCTGTGACTATCATAAGTAAGTAAAAATTAAAAAAAAAAAACATGTATGGTTATTTGCAGTTAATTATTTAAAGTAGAGCTTTTGCAAAGCAATGCGAGCACAGAATTTTGCTAGACTCTTAAGATTTTATTTATTTATTATTGAGACACACACACACACACACACACACACACACACACACAGAGAGAGAGGCAGAGACACAGGCAGAGGGAGAAGCAGGCTCCATGCAGGGAGCCCGACGTGGGAGGGTCTCCAGGATCATGCCCTGGGCCGAAGTCAGCACTAAACCTCTGAGCCACCTGGGCGCCCTTTGCTAGACTTTTTTTTTTTTTTTTTTTTAAGATTTATTTATTTATTTATAAATGATAGACATAGAGAGAGAAAGAGAGAGGCAGAGACACAGGAGGAAGGAGAAGCAGGCTCCATGCCGGGAGCCCGACGCGGGACTCGATCCGGGACTACAGGATCACGCCCTGGGCCAAAGGCAGGCGCCAAACCGCTGAGCCACCCAGGGATCCCCTGCTAGACTTTTTTAAATGAAAAAGTGCCAATACTTTACAATTGTTTCTTCCTTTCCCAATTTGAGAACAGCATTTTAATGTCTTATGGGGTGCTTCCAAAATATCCAGCTTAATTTTATTATACTCAGCAGCTGTCTCTTCATATTGATACATTAGTTTCATAATACTTGATTATAGAGTAATAGATATAAATGATATAAACAGTTTTAGAAAGTGCAGAAATCTGTGCTTAGGCTAAAGAGCAGTTTGCTATTCTCAAGCTTTCTGTACTGCCATGAATATCAGTCACTGTGCTGAATTGGTTAATTCAGTGTTGGTTAATTCATCAAGTGAAGGGTGAATAAGGTAGCTTCTTTATTTCTTATTAAAAAAAGGATGATGGATGGGCTGCTCTTCCCTCTATACACGATAAAAAAATTAATATACTATTTTTTTAGAACAGTTTTAGGCTCACAGCAAAATCGAACAAGAAAGCAGAGAGAGTTCTCCCACAGATCCCCATATACACGTACGCACACATGCACACACAGAGCCTCCTTCTCTGTCAGCCTCCCAGCACCACAGGATGATATATTTATTATAATCAATGAACCAGCATTGACACATCATTATCAACCAAAGTCCATAGCTTAAATTGGGGTTTACTCTTGGTGTTATATATTCTATGTGATGTCTTCTATCAACTCATTAAAAACACATCCTGCTGTTGTGGGGATTTTGACAAATGTAGAAAGACAAGTTTTCACCCTTATAATATACAGAATAGTCACACTACCCAAAGAATCCTCTGTGCTATACATGTTCACCTCTGTCTCCACACCAAACCCCTGGCAACCAGGGATCTTTTCTCTACCTTCATGGTTTTAGCTTTTCCAGATGTGTATAGCTGGGATCAGACACTATGTAGCCTTTTCTGATAGACTGGCTTCTTTCACTTAGGATTGTGCCTTTAAGTTTCCTCTCTGTTTTTGTTTAGCTCCATTCTTTTTAGTGCTGAGTTATATTCCATATTCTGAGTGTACTGCAGTTTGTCTAGTCACTTAGAAGGAGATGTTGGTTGCTTTAGACTTTTTTGCTTTGTTTTGTTTAGTTTTGAGAGAGAGAGAGAAAGCAGATGGGGGAGGGAGGTGTAAAAAGAGAGGGAGAGAAAGAGAGAGAGGCAGGACTTGATCATGATCACAACCCTGAGATCATGACCAGAGCCAAAGCAAGAGCCCACTGCTTAACCAACTGAGCCACTCAGTCACCCTGCTTTACACCTCTTCTTATTTAAAATTTTATGTTGATATAATGATAGATTTGCATTCAGTTGTTAGAAATAATATAGGAGGGAGATACCATGTACCTTTTAAGTAGTTTCCTCCCATGACAACCACTTGCAAAATAATAGTACAAGACAACAACCAGGTTATTGACATTGATACGATGCACTGAACTTATTCAATTTTCTTTAGCTTTACTTGCACTCATTTGTGTGTTTAGGTATACGATTTTAACACAGGTGTAATTTTGTGTATCACAGTCCTGACCCTGAACAGTTCCATCATCACAAAGTACCCCTTTGACCTTTTATATCCACATCCACGTGACTCTTCCTTCATTCTCCCCCCACCCACCACACCTTGCAACCACTAACTTGTTCTCCATTTCAGAATATTAATAAATGCAATCATACAGTATGTAAGATTTTTAAGAACAGCTTTACTGAAATTAAATTTAAGAACACAAACTCTAACCTTCTAAAATGTATACAGTCCTGAGGTTTTTTTTGTTTTGTTTTGTTTTGTTTTTTTTGTATATTTTCCAGGTTGTGCAACCATCATCACTAAGTACAAGTAGTTAAATACCCCATACCCATTAGCAGTCATGTGTCATTCCCACTTTACCTAGCCCAATGACTAATGAATGGCAGCAATGTCATAAGGTGAGAGAGATTGGTAATATTCTAAGTTAACTACACTACACATTAGGCAGAATACTGTGATTTGAAGGTAAATTTAAATTAGATGAATATTAGAAACTCTATAACAGTTATGAAAGTAAAGAACAGATGTATAATTTATGCATTAAGAACAAAGATGAAATGGAATCTTAAAATGCTCAATTAAAACCAGAGAAGGTAGGATAAATGGAGAGAACCAAAAACAAATACAAAGAGTAGAAAACGATTACACAATTTACTGATCTTAGTCAAAATATTTTAATATTACATTAAATGTCAAAAAAACAAAATTCAGCTGATTAACCTTGAAGATCTAATTGGCTTTATTAAATGATTCATGAGTCCCACAAACATCTCCTCTAGCAAGTAGAGGGGAGCTCTGAGGAGTTGTATAAAATGGAAGGAATTTATAGGAGAGAGGGTGGGGTAAGAAAATTATTAGTAAAAGAAAAAGATTGTTCCAGGCAAGGTCTTTCCCTTAGAGGAAGAGCAAGTGGGTTTATCATGCAGATTACCTCATATTCCTTTGGGGAGTGGGGAAGGCCAGGGTGGCAGATTACTTCATTGAGGTCAGAGAATTCAGATCCTCCTGGTTAAGACTACATTTCTAGGAGAGGTTGAAACTGCAGTTAGACTAGGTATTAAGTCCTGGTGTGGGGACTCAGCCTGAGTGACACCATTTTGGGCCTATGGTTTTCTTCTTTTTAACTATGTATATGGCCCAAATGCACAAATTAAAAAACAAACAAACAAACATTGTCAGAATGGATGAAAAGCAAGACCCCCCCACCAAAAAAAAAAAAAGAAAAGCAAGACCCAGATATATATTGCCTGCAAGAAACCCACTTTAAATATGCAAAGACATTACGGGATGAGCACTGGGTGTTATACTATATGTTGGCAAATCGAACTCCAATAAGAAGTATGCAAAAAAATGAAATAAATAAATATGAAAAGACAGGTTAAGAACAAAGGAACGGAGAAAAACATACCACGGTAACACTAAGCCAAGGGAATACGGAATATCTATATTAATTTCTGATAAAGCAGACTTCAGAATAAGGCAAATGGTAAAAAATAAAGAGAGCTGTTACATAATAACAGGAGCCAACAAAGATCTAACAATCCTTACTGTGTATGCATCTATCAACACAATATCAAAATCTATGAGGCCAAACCTGATAGAACTGGAAAAAGAAAACAAACAAAACCCAAAATACCCATTTCTCTGTCTTCTTGCAATGCCCAGGCCCAGATTTATTAATGCCTTTTTCTTAAGCTTTAATTATCATGCCACATATGGCTAATAGAGTCAGATAGACGTTAGTGGCTGCCCAAGCACTCATGCTCATTCGCTATTTTATTGGTCTAATTCATTGCAGCCTGGATTTGCAGTATACAGATTACCTTTCTAGAAAGGACTCCTTAGGTTCAAAGCATGATCTTCTCATGACTCACCATGTATCTTAGGGCCAGTTACTTAATCTCTTGCAGCATCAATATCCTCATATTTAAAACATGGTTCCTAGAAATAACCTACTTCAGCTGTTTTGTACATTAAATGAGATGATCTACCCAAAGTTCCTGACATGTAGAGGAGCTCAACAAATGTTTCTGGTCATTACTATTTTCATCAACCATGAAAGCTCCAATGTACTTGCCTCTAAGTTAGGGAGAGTAATAGTACCTATGTCATAGCACTCTGAGGGATTTAGGTCATCTACTGCTGTGTAATAAATCAGCTCTAAATTTAGTAACATAACATGAATACTACTTACTATACTGTCAGGACATGTAGCTCAGGAATTCAGATAAGACACAGTAGGCAAGGTCTCAGCTAGGGAGACTCAAATGGCAGGGACTGGACAAGTCAGAAGGTGTCTTTTTGTTTATGGGAATGGCACTGACACTTGGATCACTCAGAGGGTGGGCTCAGATGCAACTATCTACTGAAGTGCCTGTGTGTGGCACCTCTACGTAGCTTGGGCTTACCACTAAATGGGAGCTGGATTTTAAGAGGGGGTGACCCAATAGGAAGTATACAAAGAGAGCAAGACAGAAGTTGTAAGTCTTCAGAGCCAGCCTCAGAAGACATGCACTCTGCCATAGTCAATTGGTTATAATTAAGTCACTAAAACCAGTTCATACTGAAGATGGAGATTAATTAGTTCATACTTCTTGATGGGATAGGGAAACAACACAGGACAAAAGTGCATGTAGGATGGGTGACAATATTGCAACCATGTTTGGAAAGAACATATTACACAGAAAGTGCATAAAATTCACTTCACACATTGTAGGTACATAGTAAGAACTCAATTAAAAGTAAGTTTTTATTATTGTTTTTATTATTATGCTGATCTTTACAAAAAACACATTTCTACTCCTGAGGAACTTATAATTTAGTAGACAAAAATTATGGAAGGCAATGCATGTAATAGAATGTTATGAGAAAGTCCCATAATGGTTACAATGGAGTCTCAGAGGAAGTGACTATTAATTCTCTCATGGGTGTAAGCAGCAGCTCTAAAGTACATGGACCTTCCTTTAGTTGACTTTATCCAAAGTAGGCAGACGAATTTCTTTTCTTTTTTAAGATTTTATTTATTTATTTATTTATTTATTTATTTATTTATTTATTAGAGATGGAGAGAGAGAGAGAGAGAGAGAGAGAGAGAGAGGCAGAGACACAGGCAGAAGAAGAAGCAGCAGCTTCCATGCAGGGAACCCGATGTGGGACTTGATCCTGGAAATCTGAGATCTCGCCCTGAGCCTAAGGCAGATGCTCAACCACTGAGCCACCCAGGCATTCCCGCAGAGGAATGTCTTATGCAGTGTCTTAGTGAGCTAGAAATAAAGTCTCAGAGCAATTCTTATTCCTGTCCTTGAACCCAGCTCCTTATCACTGTTTTAGAACTGCCAAGTTGGGTCTTACTGTCTTGAGCAATACTCACTAAATTGTCTGACTGATCCTCTTGCAATGAGATTTATAAATAGAAAATTCTTGCTTCTCTGGCTATATACAGAGCCTCATCTAAGTACAAAGAGACCACTCAAAATACTGGGTTTCCATTCACCCAGAAATGAAGCAGAGGGCTGAGAAGGCTCACTCTACTGGAAGAGCCACACTTGGGAAGGTTTAGAGCCTGCCTGTGGTCAGGGAAGGTGGTCAGCATGAAGCTACTAGGTGCCAGACTCAAAATGAATCATGACAAGGGGAAGAACAGAGAATATAATAAACCTCGTCATGTTACATTCCATGTACTTTTCTTATGGCCCTGAGATTGTTGGCTTTCGTGTTACAACTAATTGGGCATTTAACAGAACTACCTTCCCTACCCTTCTATCCTTACCAAAATAACAAGCTCCTGAGGGGGTTGATGCTGCACCTTTGTAATTTCAGTTTACCGGAAACATAGTGGAACCTCAATAAATGTTTAACAAATAAAAAAAGATCCTCTATTTTCTTGTCCAAGGACATGCCACAACATCTCTTTTATATTTTAATATTTAATAAGAATTACTCACCCAGTTTCCCAATCCCCATATCACATCACATTTTTTGGGGGGAAAATTAACCACTTGGCTTGTCGTGTTTAATTTGTGTGTGTGTGTGTGTGTGAGCACGTGCACGCATCACGCATGTGTGGATATGTGTACTAAGGAAGAAGGTTGATGGGTAATTAATAGCCACAAAGCCTGATATAGATATTCTTAACAAAATAGAAGTCTGGCATCAATGTTCATAAAGTTCATCTTTTTCAAGAGTGAACTGGAGAGAAGGCACCCACATAGACGAGCTCCTTTTCTCTATGGAGAGAATAATTGTTCTCTTTCTCCCTACAAGAAGCCTCAGTGGGAATCTCAGATGACTTGGGTGATGGAAAAATATTTATAAATGCTTTCCTTTTGCTCCTGAGGAGATATTCTGGTCTATTTCCATATATCTTCAAGTGAGTTTGGCTGGAGGAGGAGAGGGAAGAATTTTCAGGCATGGGGTTGAAGTTGTATGTCAAACTGCCTGAGTTGGAATAGAGTGTGCTAGTGTCATTCTAAAGCAGTCATCAGGAACTCTAAGCCAGTTGCTCACTAGTTTTGATGTTTCTGAATATCCTCGTTCCAAAACCCTCGTATTAATGTTTGTCAATGCACAGAACATTTTGGAGTTCACTAAAGATATAAATTGCTTTCTAGGTAATTTCATTTTTGTACCACGTACAGCCATCAATGCCTAAGTTGAAGTCAATTCATTTTGAAAAATGCCTTTTGCACTTTCCATCTTCCTTGCCACTAGTTGTCTATTTGGGATTTAGGAGGGGCAAATGGCTTGTGATGCCCTAAAGTGTGAACCATTGTTGGAGTCAAGGCACAGATGCAAAGTGCAGTTTAACTATATTCCATTTTCCACTGAATCACCATATAGTGGTGGGAATATTTATGTTTCACGTCCACATTTTATGAGGCATTGGAAGAATAAGAAGTAGCCAGGAGAAAGAACAAATTTTTCTTTCAGAGACTGCTATAAAGCAGTCATGTACAGCTATCACTTAATGTATAGAATTTTTAAGACTATTCCTGTTAAAGAAAAAATTATTCATGACACTTGTTAAAGATGGCAAGGAAGACTTTGTTTAAGTCTACAAGGGGGCTTTGTAGTAGGGGAAAGAGATTGGGCTCAACTCCGAACACAATAAGAAAAAGTGGGAATTTATAGTCAAGGAGCAGGGGTCAGAGGTTGGGTGGTGAATGGAAAATTGCTAAAATGTAGTGTAATTCTTTACTAAACTGACCTACTTGGATTTTAGACAGGCTAAGGTGATAGAATATCAAGGCTAGGGAATTTCTGCTAAACTGATTCAGCAGAATTCTTTCTAAAAATGTAATGAATAGATCAAGGATAGGCCCTTGATTAAGGGCTTAGCTCAAGGTCAAGGCCTACTCAGGAGAACTCACAGGAACCTCCTTCCAGTTTACTGGAAGAGAGTCTTTGTCATTTTTGTCATCCTCCAAATCTGTTCTCCAAAATATTTCACTCTACCCAACTAAATATCCTTTCAAACATTGATGACATTTAGTGACTAATCAAAAGACAAATTATTCTGAAGTTGAAAATATTATTTTGGTAAACTCTATCTCCTTTCTTTAATGTAAGTTTGTTGATAGGATATGTTCCTCACCTTTATTATGGAATGAATTTCACTGCCTAAAGTTTTTATTTAATAATTACATTTTTATTACAGATGTTAATTAATTCGTTAATTTTTAAAAAGAATCCTATTATGGGCCAATATGTCTCTTTTTTAAAAAGTACATTCAGAAAAAAAAAAAAAAAAAAAAAAGTACATTCAGAGGCACCTGGGTGGCTTTGTATGTTAAGCATCTGCCTTCGGCTCAGGTCATGATCTTGGGGTCCTGGGATCAAGCCCTTCATCAGGTTCCTTGCTCAGCAGGGAGTCTGCTTCTCTCTCTTTCTCTCTCTCTCCTCCTCCCTCTGTTCATGCTTTATCTCTCTCAAATAAATAAATAAAATCTTTAAAAAAATACATTAAATTTAACTAAAAGAAGATCACAGAACTACATGTTTGAACTAAAACTATAAAACTCCTAGGAGAAAACACAGGAGTACATCTTTGTAACCTTGGGTTAAACAACAGCTTCTCATATCTAAAGCCCATGAGAAAGGGATGTCTGGGTGGCTTAGTGGTTGAACATTTGCCTTCGGTTCAGGGCGTGCTCCTGGTTTGGGATTGAGTCCCACATCGGACTTCCTGCGGGCAGCCTGCTTCTCCTTCTGCCTATGTCTTTGCCTCTCTCTCTCTCTCTCTGTCTCTCATGAATACATAAATAAAATCTTAAAAAAAAATCCATGAGAAAAAAAGAAAATAACAGACAAATTGGACTTCATCGAAACTGAAGACTTCTGTTCATTAACATGAAACATTTTGTTCATTGTTTTAATGATCATGTGAAAGGAAACCTACTTCAAACTTAGAGGCATAAATAGTGATGAACTAACTAGGCTCACAGCTTCTGTGAGTGAGAGATTCAGGCAGGGCACAATGGAAATGGCTTGTCTCTCTGCACAACAGTACCTAGAGCTTCAAATGAGTACATTAAAAAAGCTAGAGGTGACTGCGGGGCTTGGGTGGCTCAGTCAGTTAAGCATCTGAACTCTTGGTTTCAGCTCAAGTTATGATCTCAGGGTCGTGAGACTGAACCCCAAGTCGGTTCTGTGTGGAGTCTGCTTGTCCCTCTGCCTCCCCCTATACCCTTCCCTTCACTCTCTCTCTCAAATAAATAAATAAATAAATAAATAAATAAATAAATAAATCTTTTAAAAAAGAGCTAGAAGTGACTTTAATTGTTAAACCCTGTAATCATCTAGAAGCTTCTTCACTGACAAGTCTGTTTCCTGGGCTGGGATGAGTTGAAAGCTGGACTACACTGTTATTATTAATTGGAGTGCCTCAGGTGGCCTTTCCATGTGACATGGGTTCCCTCCCAGCATGGAGTCTCAGGGTAGTCACCCTTCTTACAGGTCAGTTTAGGGCTACAAAGACCAAATGGTCCAGTAATGTCCTAGTCACAGAAGGTTACTTAGTGCAGTTCTTCAATTTTTGTTCCCTGAAGCAGTCAGAAGCTCAAGCAAATTAAAAGATACAGGACAAAGGCCATAACCTCTTGATGGGGGCAATTTTTAAATAATTTGCAGCCATGTTTTAAAATTTCTGTAATTGTCAAGGGAAATAGCCACTCAATAAAAAGATTCAGTCACTAGTCAGATAGCTGCTCATTTGGGAAGGAAATGATTGGACCTTACGGAGACTTTTGTGGAATATTACTCAAAAGTCTTTCATATTTATATTTGCACTTCAGGTCATCTATTAATATTCACCTCTGCAAATTTGTAAACTATTATCTTGAGAAGTCAATCTCATCTGAGCTTGGCTACAGTGAATTAGTTCCTGAATCAGAAGCCAGAGTGCCCTAGAAAATATTTCTAATTTACCAACTCATGCTCAGGACTTGACTAAGAGTCCCCACACATATGGTAGCATTGCATCTGTATAATGGAGGAGTGACCATATTTACAGTCAGACAGACCAGGTTTCTAGTTCCAACTTCACTTTTGTATGGCCCTGGGTAATTCCTCTTAATTGCCTAAGCAACTAGTTCCTCTTTTGTAAAATAGAAATAATAAAGCATATCTTGCTGAATCATGGGGAATTTGGAGATATAAGTATAAATTTACAGCTCACCTTACATTTTTACTAAATGGTAGTTATTATTAAATGCCAATGAAACCTTAGAATGAAAGTTATTTTTAATAAGAGAAAATTCTAAAAAGCACCATCAATTCAAAGTTCTGTCCTCCTTACTATATCAAACAATGATATTCACACAAAGCCCTTAAATCTTCTAATAAATGTTTACTAAGAACACACTATGTGTCAGGCACTATGTTTCAAGTTGGAAGTACACCAGTGGACAAAATCAGACAGGTTACAACTAATGATGGGAAATAGTTCACTGAGAGTCACTGAGGTCCCAAGGGTAGTCATGGTAGAAGAGGAGACAGGCAGGATTTGACACTCACTCTGCATTCTTTAGCCTCTCCTCATTTGATTTTCCATATAAAAATTAGGAGTAAATTTTTACATTTGGCTGTTAGAAGAAAAAGTCAAAGAGATCTGGGCAGATAAATTCAACAGCAAACTGACCAACATAGCCTGGGGTGGGTCAGACAACATTTCCCTCTAGGATAATAAGATCCTGGCTTTCATCAGCCTGGTACTTCAGGACTTTCTGTTCTCAGGCTTTTCTCCAGGCAGCTGTAAATGTGACTGTGGCTTCCTTGGTCCCAGACTCTTTCCTGATGGCCAGGACCCCTCTTTGCCCCTGATGGGGTGGCCAACAGAGTCTCATCCACTCTGCTTCTGTATATCCTTCCTCCAACAGCAGTGGACTTCCTGTGAGTTGTTTACTGGAGCAGATGTCTTCTTGAGGGAAATGACTTCAGTTCCTCACTTACGGTGTTGGAAAAGTGAGAAAGAGCTAATCTTCCATCTTGTATGTAACACAGCATCTCTCCTCAGACCTTGAACATTATTATTGTCCCAAAGTTATCACAGTTGAAGCCATCTGGAGGTGTAACTAAAAGGTAATTAGATGGAAATGATTCTCTTTTCCCAATGCAATGTGAGGTCCTCAGATGTCTAGGGCAAGAGGTCAGATCCACATGCACAGTAATTATTTGACCCCCCAATTTGGTGGATCTATGTGGCTATACATGGGTTGGTTCAAACCAAAACTTTTATATTCTTTTTTCAAAAAAAATTATTATAAAATTTAAAGCTGAACTGTTCTTCTACAGTTGTAGTATCTTACCCACCACACAAATAGCTCAGAAAAGTCTCACCAAACCACCTCCATGTCCTTTCCCATCCCAGCCACCACCCAAGGCTTTCACATGAGAACACTTCCAGCCCAAGAACTGAGTCTGGCAGCTATTGACTCAACCCTTTGTTAAGGAGGACATGGGACTGTGATTTCTGGCCTGAAGAGTTCAGTCTGTAATAGATGAGGTGTCTGGGGAAAGCCTCAGGGAAAAGAGAAATGAGTAAACAGGCTCTGGACTGAACCTCCAGACACCCTTCACTTGACCTATGGGGCCTGTGGAAGACATGGAGGTTTTTGCTCCAATGGCTTTAGCATTTTCCAATTGTCCATGGATTTGGAACATTTTTTGATATATGTCAGCTACTTTCATATTGCAATACCAAAATTCATTTCTTCAGCACATCTCTCCTTTGAATTATGCTGTCCCAAGTGGTGGGAAAACATTATTTAAATTAAACTAAAAAAAATTTCAGTCCTTAAGCTGCAAGCCAAGGTCTTCACAAGCCAAAAAAAGCTCTCACTTTTGATGAAAAATGTAATTCCCATGTAAAATTAAATGGCAGGCAGACCTGGGATGTGTTATTGTATGATGTTTGAAGGAAAGATCAACATCATTTAAGCAGAAGGTTCAAGTGATTTTCAAGTAACACAAAGCTAATGATTATTACCTGTTATAGGAGAAGAGAGGCCAGTGCAGTGCATGAGTGCTTGGGGCTCAGGTGACTGCAGCAGGAGGCAGCTGAGAGAGGAAGCCAAATAGGAGATCTCAAAGTAAGAGGAAGGCCCAAGAAGAGATTCCAACAGCATGACTTAGAACCTTGAACAAGAAAGAGACTAAAATCTCAGACATTTTTCAGATAAGAGTGCAGGCTGGTATAACCTTGAGAAATTTACCTACTTATTAGAAGATTTGAAGGCTTTATGTGAATATTATTGTTTTACACAGTTAGGAAGACAGAACTGTGAACTGATAGTGCTGTTTAAAATTTACTATTATTAAAAATAACTTATATTCTAAGGTTTCATCTGATATATTTATAATAGCTACCATTTAATATTTAAGATGTTCTCTCATCTGTTAAATGACAATTTGACCTTATCTCATGAGGATGTCATGAGGATTGAATTAGATTATGTATATACATATAAAACATACATGATGCTTGGCATCATGCTTGACACATAATAAATATTACTATAAACAGTAGTTATCAGCATTACATCACCATTACATAGCCTGTTTCTGAAAGTAAAATGTATTACTCCAAGAATAACTTTGAAAATGTAGAGAAGAACCAACAGGATGTAAAACAGATTGTGTTGGACACATCCTTGCTTTTAAAACATTACCTTGCATAGTTTCACTATTATTGATAATGTTTCTGTGAACATCAGGGGTTCATGTAACCTTTTTACTTAGTATTTTTGTGTCCTTTGGGTAAATAACTAGTAGTACAATCATAGATCTATGGTAGTTTTATTTTTAACTTCTTAAGGAACTTCCATACTGTTTCCTAGAGTGGCTGCACCAGTTTGCATTCCCACCAGGGGTACAAGAGGGTTCCCCTTTCTCCACATCCTTGCCAATACCCGTTGTTTCCTGTGTTGTTGATTTTAGCCATTCTGACCGGTGTGAGGTAAATTTCATTGTAGTTTTGATCTGTATTTCCCTGATGGTGAGTGATGTTGAGCATCTTTTCATATATCTGTTGGCCATCTGGATGTCTTCTTTGAACAAATGTCTATTCACGTCTTCTGCTCAATTTTTAATTGGATTATTCATTTTTGGAGTGTTGAGTTTCATAAGTTCTTTGTACATTTTGGATACTACCACTTCATCAGATACATCATTTGCAAATATTTTCTCCCATTCAGTAGGCTGCTTTAGTTTTGTTGATTGTTTCCTTTGCTATGCAGAAGCTTTTCATTTAGCCCATGTCCCTTGGGGTAATGAATGGATAAAGTCAGTCCCTTGACTGATGAATGGATAAAGAAGATATGGTCTACATGTACAATAGAATATCACTCAGCCATCAAAAAGAATGAAATCTTGCCATTTGCAATGACATGTATGGGACTAGAGAGCATTATACTAAGTGAAATAAGTCAGTCAGTCAGAGAAAGACAAATACCATATGATTTCCTTCATATGTGGAATTTAAGAAACAAAACAAATGAGCAGGGAAAAAAGAGAGAGGCAAACAAAGAAACAGACTCCTAACTATCGAGAGCAAACTGATGGATATCAGAGAAAAGGTGGGCTAGGGGGCGGGTGAAAGAGATGATGGGGATTAAGAAGAGTACTTGTGATGAGCACCGAGTGTTGTGGAAGTGTTGAAGCATTATATTGTACACCTGAAACTAATATTACACTGTATATTAACTAACTGGAATTTAAATAAAAACTTTAAAAAGTCAAACATTACCTTGCAATAAAAGGAATGACAAAGAACCCAAGTAATATCAGTAGATGAAACTCTCCAAGAGGTTAATGTGTAGTTAAGCAGAGTATTGTCCCTCCCAAGGATGTCCACACCTAACCTCTGGAAACCAGATATGTTACCTTACATAGCAAAAGGGACTTTGAATATGTGATTAAGATTATGGACCATGAGATGGGAAGATTACTCTGCATTATCTGATTAAGCCCAATCTAATTAGATGAATCCTTAAAAGTGGAAGAGAGAGGTAGAAGAGTGGGTCAGAGAGAACATGGGAAGGATTCACCCACCAGCATTGTTGGCTTTGAAGATGGAAGAAAAAGGCCACAAGCCAAGAATTGCAGCAACTTAGAGAAGTTAGAGATGGCCCTTAGCTTAAGATCAGAAAGAAATTAGAGACCTCAGTCCTGCAACTCCAAAAAACAGAACTCTTCCAAAGATCTGATTAAGCAGGAAAGAGATTCTCCCTCCAGAAAAGAATGCAGCCTGCCAACACCTTGATTTCAGTTTGGTGAGACTATACTGAATTCTGATCCACAGAACTGTAAAATAATAAATTTATAACATCTAAGTCATTAAACTTATGGTAATCTATAGGCATCATCTGGAGACTAATGCTATATCCAAAAATAAAAGATGTTCTCTTAGACAGCAGAGAGTTCTCTGTCACTGGACATTTTGGACATCACCTATGATCCATACACTGTTTTTTTAATTTGAGGGAAAGAGATACAGAGAGAGCAGAGTGTGGAGAGGGAGAGGGGCAGAGGCAGACGTAGAGAGAGAGAGAATCCCAGGCAGACCCCTTGCTGAGCACATGGAGCCAGACTCAGGGCTTGAACTCATGACCCTCAGATCATGACCTGAGTGGAGATCAAGAGTAGATACTTAATCAACTGTACCACCCTGGCACCCCAATCCATACACTATTTTAGTTTCTTCTTTAAAACTCAAAATATCAGGAAGCCTGGTGGCTCAGCATTTGAGCACCTGCTTTCAGCCCAGGGCATGATCCTGGAGTCCTGAGATCGAGTCCCACATCGGGGTCCCTATACGGAGCCTTCTTCTCTCTCTGCCTATGTCTCTCCCTCTCTCTGTGTCTCATGAATGAATGAATGAATGAATGAATGAATAAATAAATAAATAAATAAATAAATAAATAAAATCTTTTTTAAAAACTCAAAATATCTTAGTAAACTATTCACTGTTCACATTTTATGACTGAGTAAAATTTGGAGGTTTGCAGAGGAAAATTAGTAAATTATACAACACTAGATCGTAGTCTTTCTGACTTCAAACTTCATGTTGTGATAGTATATCACTCTTCCTTCTCTATGCTTGATGTATTCAGGGGGGTATTTAGTTGTGAATATTAAAGCAATAAGTGAGGAGTTGAACTCACATATTTATTCTAGCTCTGAGACCTTTTAAAATTAAGATGATAGAGGTTTTTTCCCCTTGCCTTTCCACAGAGAATTTGCCATTGTATAAATGAATATTTATATTTTGTTTCATTTTACCCCAATGCCCAAAGCTAACTTTCTCTACACCATCCCTACATCCCTACAGCTGATGCTGTCCTTACAAACTCTTATATCTGATTTGTCAAGATTCTCAAGTTACCTGTAAGAACACAAATTCACTGTCAACAACAGGAGATCTTTTCTTAATCATTTAAGTCAGAACTTTGAAGCTTGCTAGACAATGAATGTCTCCAGTGAGAGGAGGGACAGGTGATTGCATAGTCTCAGTTATATCTCTTGGCCTCATCTAATCATTGGGATCTTTCCTCATCTCTTTAGTTCACGCATTTCTTTTCTACCTGGCATATTCTGCTTCCCTAAATCCAACATAACACCATGAAGACGTGAGGAATAACCCAAGCCTACCTTCTTTTGTCTTTTTTTGTAGAGGTTTGGAACCAGATGGCCTACCTAGACTCAGAGCTGGCCTTGCCATGTGCTAACTAGCCTTGAGTGATCTATGGAACTACTCTAACCCTGAACTTGCTCAATTCTAAAGGATATAATAACAGCAGATGTCTCCCAAGATTTAGTGGAGAAGCATTGCAATCTGACATGTAAAGCTCTTAGTAGAGTATCTACAATAATGTATATTCTAAAAATTACTGTTGTGTTTTTTCACTGTTGCTGTCATTAATGGAATGAAAACTTTTCATATGAGTTCTTTCAGATTTTCATCCTGGTGCCAGTGAAGTCTAGAGAGGTAGGGATTTGTTGTGGGTATAGAGCTCAGAGAGGCCCAACCTGGGGCATATGGTAGCCAGCAGCCAAAGGTGGCTACCCAGCTCTTGAAATGCGAGTAGTTTAAATTGAGATGAGTGTAAGTGTAAAAAAACAGTACAGAAAATGAATGTTAAATATCTGTTGATAATTCTATATTAATTACATATTTAAACGATAATCTTTTAGGTATCAACCTATTCTTAAGATTAATTTCATTTGCATATTTTTCTTTTTTTAATGTGGTGACTAGTAAATCTAGAATTCCATATGTGCCTCCACCCCTACTCTTTTTCACTAGCACCAGCCTAGTGTTCATAGTGTTCACTTTCTTTTGTTTTTTTTTAAGATTTTATTTATTATTCACGAGGGACACACACACACACACACACACACACACAGAGAGAGAGAGAGAGAGAGAGAGGCAGAGACACAGGCAGAGGTAGAAGCAGGCTCCATGCAGGCAGCCGACATGGGACTCAATCCCGGGTCTCCAGGATCACACCCTGGGTTGAAGGCGGCGCTAAACCACTGAGTCACCCAGGCTGCCCCTCATTTTCTTATCAAATAATTCAAATACAGTTGTGCTACTCACTGGAGAAAAGACCTCCCAATCTGTTTAGAACTCAAGGGGAGGTTCTAGAAAATTACACTTTTTATAAATATTTAACGAAGCAACTTAAATTTAGTGACACAGAGAGAAGCATATAGAATTCAATAAATATTAGCTAATACTATTACCGTTACCTTCTCATAAATATTAGCTAATACTGTTACTGTTACCTTCTCTAAGTGCAAGGCTATAAATACCCTGTGCTTCAAAAGTGGGAGTCATCTAACCTACCATACAGTTGACATGTTTCTGGATGCCATAGTATATGCTGCACTCCAGGAGAATGATTATTGAACTGGTTGATCCTGGAGACAGCGTGGCTAGCCACAGGGTCATGAGGCATCTGCCTGAGTTCATGGAGCCCAGTGAGGCCACCCTGTGTAACGAACCCCCCAACCCCATAATTGCAGTGTGGGGGCAAGTTGATAGGTGAGAGATTTGTGGATTGCTGATTTGAGTGGTGCAGACTGGAGGTTTGTGTGAAAATGCTGGGATTGCCTGCTCTTTCACAATATTCTCTCAGAAATGGCTGGCTTCTCTACCCTGTATCTTACCCCCCACCAAGATTTCCAGGGACCAAAGCGTCTACTTGTGAGGTGCAGACCACTGGTGATTTATTTAAGGTTCTCCTGCCAAGTGGTCTCAATGTTTAACAGGTTTCCACTGGAGCATCTCATCTGCCTTTCCCCTCTCTCAGTTTCTTTACCTCCCAGTATTAGATGCTAAATAGATTAGGATGGACAATTTGGCTCACTCTGCTCCTTCCTGGCCACTGCCTATGTTAGCTCCCACAAATAAAACCTGAGCTGACAGCAGTGGAATTTATGAAGACCAGTTAAGAAATGAGGTATGCAGAACGGCACTCACAGGCAGCTGACCCTAGAAGTGTGGGGGTCTCTGTTTCCAGGCCAAATAGCACAAATGGTACCTGCCTGGACCCCAGAAATTGCAACAACCAAATATGTCACACTAATTTAAAGAAAATGGTTTATTTTCTCTGGAATCCTAGGATTGGAAATATTCTATGGTGCTCAACTGCCCCTCATCCCACATAGTTTGAGTTCCCAGTTACGTTCGGGGCTGCCTCATCCTAGAGTTGAGTGCAATTATTCAAGTCCCACCCTAGAAACCCAGCTAGATCTTAAGCTCCACAGAGAATACTTCCAGAGGTCTCCCTGTATCATTTCCTTCTGATATTTTAGTTGTAGAGGAGAACAGAAGCAGTGTAAGCTTGGTAACGCCTTCCAAATCTCCAAATAGCTATTCCTATTCCCGTTGTATGGGCAGTCTCTTTCCCCAGAATGATGATGTGGGCAGAGTCTCCAGGGATGTGATAAAGCTCCATGGAGTTTACATTTCACTGGTGGAAGATAGCCTTGGGAGTCAAAAGGAACTGATCACGAGAGGCCAATATGCTTTCTCACACAGACTTACTTGCCCCAGAGTTCTACGTATATGGAGTCCTTCTGCACAAAAGATTGAAAACATGTTCTTTCTAGCCTTGAAATATACAATAAATAAATATGGCAAATGAACATTTGATTTCTGTTAAATATACATGATATATATACACGCATATATGTATACACACATGTATTTAAATATGTACACAGGGATGCCTGGGTGGCTCAGCGGATGAGCATCTGCCTTCGGCTCAGGTAGTGATCCTGGGGTCCTGGGATCGAGTCTCTCATTGGGCTTCCTGTGAGGAGCCTGCTTCTCCCTCTGCCTATGTCTCTGCATCTCTTTCTGTGTGTCTCATGAATAAATAAATAAACCTTAAAAAATATGTACACATATGCACAGGTACCTGCATTTCACGTGAACACATAAACATACATATAAACCTATACAAATATACATACATGTGTATGTATGTATACACACGTGTGCACATATACACATGCATGAACACCCCTCCCCTGTCTATTTCAGAATCTCTACTAATATATAGGCAGTGGTGGAGGCAAAATGAAACCTGGATGAAAAGTTCATCAACTCCAACTCCTGTGGTCTGGCTGCTTGGCTTTCAGAGCTGGGCCCTGGACATCAAACAACTTTAGAGCCAGCCTATGATAGAGACATCTGTTACGCTGAGTTAAGAGCACGCCCAGAGAGGAATGCCTTGGTGGCTTGGTGGCTCAGTCGATTAAGCATCCGATTCTTTTTTTTTTTTTTTTTTCTTTAAGCATCTGATTCTTAATTTCAGCTCAGGTCATGATCTCAGCCTGGAGCCCATGGCTGGCTCCCTATTCAGTGCAGAGTCTGCTTATCCCTCTCCCTCCCCCTACTTGCGTGCACTCTCTTTCTTAAATAAATAAAATCTAAAAAAATAAAAAAAGAACATGCCCAGAGAGTGATGGGCTGCAGTCCCAGGAGGCTTGAGTGGAATGAGGCAAACCCCAACTTCCTTCAAATAAACTCAGCCATGCTTCATTATTAAATGCATTTTTATTTCATATGCACTGTATAGCTGTCATTGAAAGTAAACACATTCGAGGAGTGGTTGTCCTGGCAGGGAGAGGCAGGAGTGCCAAGAAAGTACTCTGCATTTCCTTCCTGCTTCAGCTGTCAAAATGACAAGTTCCAAAGCCAGAAACTGTGTTTGGATACTGAGGCATAGTAATACTAAGTTCAAGGAAAGGAGAAAAAAACCCCCAGATATGCAGCAAACAAATGATATTTGGGAAAATGCAGAAATGATATTTATCCAGCTCACCAATCTCTGCTTTCTGAGTAGAAAACCTCCACCAGTCCAGGCAATGAGCACCTCATTTGTGTGGGCAGACTGTCACCCTCTGAGTACTGGCTGAGAGAAACATCATGTAGATACAATTCATTTCTCCTCTCAGCCTCTTCTTATTTGCCCAAACAATCATCCGGTAAATTAGGGAAAAGTAACTCTGATGATAATGAAAAAAAAATTGCCTAAGGGATTGCCTGAGTTTGCTGTGACTGCAGACAGCTCTTTAAAGACACAGACATGCCTTTAAATGAGCACATTAATGCTTTTGCAGGAATGTTGATTTACTGTGTCATAATCCACCCACTGAGCTTGATGTGTAGCAGTTTTGATTCAGCTCCTCCAGCATCAATTGTACTTGGTAATGAAGTAGAGAAGACAGTAGCCTGGCAGTCTTGGAATATGATATTTATACTTCCCAGAAACAGCACCTAAAACCTGACTTTAATGTGGAGACTAATCCTCCTTTTGGCCATCACTCCCTCTTTTGGTTTTTTTAGAGAAGACAAAACAATAGTGTTACATGACATGTACAAGTGAGTGTCGTGCTGATACATGCTTTAAACATTTTTAAGGCCTGGCTTAAAGCTGCCTAGTCCGCACATGGCAGGAGTATCACCCACAAAAGGTACATATAGGAATTGTTAGATGACTGTGTTTCTTTTAAATCAAACTTGATATTGGGGTGACTGGGTGGCTCTGTTAATTAAGCATCTGCCTTAGACTCAGGTCATGATCTGGAGATCCTGGGTTGGAGCCCAGTGTCAGTCTCCTTGCTCAGCTGGGAGCCTGCTTCTTTCTCCCCCTTGGCCATTCTCTTGTGCTCTCTAGTGCTCACTCTCTCTCTCTCTCTCTCTCTCTCTCTCAAATAAATAAATAAATAAAACTTTAAAATAAATCTCTAAGTCAAACTCGATTTTACCTCTAGGTGGAAGGATTTTCGATCTTCATTGCCATTGTCAGAAATGTGTAGCGTTCATAGTGATTGCATTTCCTGATTCTTGAAATTAGAGTAGGGGCCATATGACCAGAGCTGACCAATGAACTATAAGCAAGAGAGCCGTGCACCATTTCTGGGCTGAGGTATAAAGTCTCAGCTCTGCCCTCCAGCTCTCTTTTTCTTTCTCAGCAAGCTTCAAAATCATGTTTTTCAGATGGTGTTACTCCATACCGGAGCAGGCCACCGGATCCACATCCAATTTTCTGGAGGCAAAAAAGGAATCTTCACTGTGCTCACCCAGGGACATTTAGGAGTTAATCTGTTATCTTGGAATAGTATTACCTGACTAATTTTGTTCTGTAGACTCACACAGGCAATGGAAAAGACGAGAGAAGGGCCTTTTCAATGTCACTCCTTTTTGGTGACCACTGACTTGCTCATTGTCTAAGCTCTCATGACTCATTCAAAGCAGGTTACTTTGTTCATTCTACAGCACACTTGCAAGTCAGAAGCCGTCTTCTTGCCAAGGGGAGCAAGGGACAAAAGGAGGTTTTGATAAGGCAGAGGTGAGGTAATACCACTTCAGATGCACTTCACCCCAGGCAGCCTGCAGCTGGGTCAGGGATGTGCTGGGGACAGGCTGCAGCCAAGTGTTGCCACCTTTAGGATTTAGAGCTGCCATAGTCTGTCCGCTTCCAGTACAGAATGGAGTAGTAACAGCATCTTTATGAGGGAGAATAGGGTTTTCTCCATGTGGCCACACTGCCCTAGCAGCAAGTCTCTTAAGAATGGACGACAGGAACTGGAAAGGAATGCAGCAAAATAAAGCCCCACTCTAAATTGAGATAAGTTTAATGTAATTCCTAACGAAATCCCAACAATATTTTTGTAGACATATAGAATCTTATTGTAAAATTTATATGGAAGGACACTGGCCCTGTAATCATGGCAGCCCTAGATCCCAAAGACCCTGTGAAGAGGATGAAAGGAGGAGGTACAGACTGGGAGAAAATAATAGGTCTAACCAAAGACTAGTTTCTAAAATACATAAATCTCACACTGTCTTGATGACCACAGCTTTGTAGTACAACCTGAAATCTGGCATTGTGATGCCCCCAGCTATGGTTTTCTTTTTTAAAATGCCCCTGGCTATTCGGGGTCTTTTCTGATTCCACACAAATCTTAAAATAATTTGTTCTAACTCTCTGAAGAAAGTCCATGGTATTTTGATAGGGATTGCATTAAACGTGTAAATTGCCCTGGGTAACATTGACATTTTCACAATATTAAGTTCTGCCAATCCATGAGCATGGAATATTTTTCCATCTCTTTGTGTCTTCCTCAATTTCTTTCAGAAGTGTTCTGTAGTTTTTAGGGTATAGTTCCTTTACCTCTTTGGTTAGGTGTATTCCTAGGTATCTTATCCTTTTGGGTGCAATTGTCAATGGGATTGATCCTTAATTTCTCTTTCTTCAGTCTCATTGTTAGTGTATAGAAATGCCATTGATTTCTGGGCATTGATTTTGTATCCTGCCACGCTGCCAAATTGCTGTATGAGTTCTAGCAATCTTGGGGTGGAGGCTTTTGGGTTTTCTATGTAGAGTATCATGTCATCAGCGAAGAGGGAGAGTTTGACTTCTTCTTTGCCAATTTGAATGCCTTTTATGTTTTTTTGTGGTCTGATTGCTGAGGCTAGGACTTCCAGTACTATGTTGAATAGCAGTGGTGAGAGTGGACATCCCTGTCTTGTTCCTGATCTTAGGGGAAAGGCTCCCAGTGCTTCCTCATTCAGAATTATATTTGCTGTGTGCTTTTCGTAGATGGCTTTTAAGATGAGGAATGTTCCTGGCACAAAAACACACACATAGATCAATGGAACAGAATAGAGAACCCAGAAGTGGACCCTGAACTTTATGGTCAACTAATATTCGATAAAAAAGGAAAGACTATCCATTGGAAGAAAGACAGTCTCTCTTCAATAAATGGTGCTGGGAAAATTGGACATCCACATGCAGAAGAATGAAACTAGACCACTCTCTTTCACCATACACAAAGATAAACTCACAATGGATGAAAGATCTAAATGTGAGACAAGATTCCATCAAAATCCTAGAGGAGAACACAGGCAACACCCTTTTTGAACTCAGCCACAGTAACTTCTTGCAAGATACATCCACGAAGGCAAAAGAAACAAAAGCAAAAATGAACTATTGGGACTTCATCAAGATAAGAAGCTTTTGCACAGCAAAGGATACAGTCAACAAAACTAAAAGACAACCTACAGAATGGGAGAAGATATTTGCAAATGACGTATCAGATAAAGGGCTAGTTTCCAAGATCTATAAAGAACTTATTAAACTCAACACCAAAGAAACAAACAATCCAGTCATGAAATGGGCAAAAGACATGAAGAGAAATCTCACAGAGGAAGACATAGATATATGGCCAACAAGCACATGAGAAAATGCTCTGCATCACTTGCCATCAGGGAAATACAAATCAAAACCACAATGAGATACCACCTCACACCAGTGAGAATGGGGAAAATTAACAAGGCAGGAAACCACAAATGTTGGAGAGGATGTGGAGAAAGGGGAACCCTCCTGCACTGCTGGTGGGAATGTGAACCTGTGCAGCCACTCTGGAAAACTGTGTGGAGGTTCCTCAAAGAGTTAAAAATAGACCTGCCCTACGACCCAGCAATTGCACTGCTGGGGATTTACCCCAAAGATACAGATGCAATGAAACGCCGGGACACCTGCACCCCGATGTTTCTAGCAGCAATCTCCACAATAGCCAAACTGTGGAAGGAGCCTCATGTCCATTGAAAGATGAATGGATAAAGAAGATGTGGTTTATGTATACAATGGAATATTACTCAGCCATTAGAAATGACAAATACCCACCATTTGCTTCAATGTGGATGGAACTGGAGGGTATTATGCTGAGTGAAGTAAGTCAATTGGAGAAGGACAAACATTATATGTTTTCATTCATTTGGGAATATAAATAATAGTGAAAGGGAATATAAGGGAAGGGAGAAGAAATGTGTGGGAAATATCAGAAAGGGAGATAGAACATAAAGACTCCTAACTCTGGGAAACGAACTAGGAGTGATGGAAGGGGAGGAGGGCGGGGGTGGGGCTGAATGGGTGACGGGCACTGAGGGGGACACTTGACGGGATGAGCACTGGGTGTTATTCTGTATGTTGGTAAATTGAACACCAATAAAAATTAATTTATTTTAAAAAAGGAAGAAAAAAAAAGAAATCTCAAAATTCAACAGTAAAAAAAAATCTACTTAAAAAATGGGGAAAAGATATGGACAGACATTTCACCAAAGAAGATGTACTGAGGGCAAGAAAGCACATGAAATTATGCTCAATGCATTAGCCATGAAGGAAATGCAAACAAAATCCATGATGCAATACACTGCTTGCCTATCAGAATGATTGAAATACACAACAGAGAAAATACCAAGTGCTGGTGAGGACACAGAGCTACTGGACGGTGCGTCCATTTCTGGCAAGATTGTAGAATGGTCGAATCACTCTGAAAAACAGTTTGACAGTTTCCTAAAAGGGTAAACATGTAACTACCATAAGATCCAGCAATTACACTCTGATATTTATTCCAAATATCAATGGGATATTTGGAGTGTGGCTCTAGGCTAACTGACAAAGCAGTGTAGGTTCTTGAGTCTTGGGCTTGATATAGAATGCAGAATTCACTCCTGTTTTTATACTTTATTATCTCAAAGAAATGCAGTCTATGGTCACCAGAGAACCTGCACACAAGAGTTTATAGCAGCTTTATTTGCGATATCCAAAATGAAACCACCCAGATGTCCTTTGTAGGGTGACTGGTCAAGCAGACTGTGGTCTCTCCACCCCGTGGATAACTGCTCAGCAATAAAAAGGGATAAAGTATTGACACACAGTGACATGGATGGTCTCAAGGGAGTGATCCTGAACATTAAAACCAATCTCCAATGGTTGCATATTATATGATTTCATTTATATAATATTCTCAAAATAAAGTTATAGGGATGAAGAACAAATTAGTGGTTGCCAGGAGTCAGGGATGGGGAGAGAGATGAGTGTGGCCCTTAGGAGATGACACAGAGAAAATAGTTGTGGTGATGGAAGGTTCTGAATGTGATGGTGGTGGGGTTACATGAATCTGCACATGCAGTAAACTTGCAGAGCACGCACATGCACACACACAAATGAACACATGCAAGACTGATGGATGATGGAATCTGAAAAAGGCTGTGGTCTCTACCAATGTCAGTTCGCTGGTTTTGATACTGTGGTTATGCAAGATGTTTCTGTTGAGGGAAACCAGGTGAAGGGCAATGGGATTGTCCTACATGTTCTTTGCAACCTCCTGTGACTGTAACTATTTCAAAATAAAGTTTTTTTAATAAGATTTTACTTTTTTTTGAGAGAGAGAGAGAAAGAGGGAGAACATGAGTGGGGTAAGTGTAGAGGGAGAAGCAGGCTCCCCATTGAGCAGAGAGCCCAACGAGATGCTCCATCCCAGGACCCTGAGATCATGACTTGAGCTGAAGGCAGATGCTTAACTAACTGAGCCACTCAGATGTCCCTTGAAATAAAAAGTGTAAAAAAATAAACATCTGCATCTTTTGATGCAGACCATGCACTTGGACTCCTTATTTTAAAGACTGCAGCAAGCTGCCTGCCAGCAGGAGCCTCCTCTATCTTGGAGTCTTCCCTGACCCTCTGGTGAGGAGTCCAGGTGAAGCAGGGAGTGTGGCTCTCGGCTGACAAAGCAGTATGGGTTCTTGGGTCTTGGATTTAATGTGGAGTGCAGAATTCACTCTTGTTTTTACTGTTTGTTCATTTCTTAAACAATCATCAAGCGAGTTCCCACTGTATGCCAGGCCTATGCTACAATTTGGTTCACTAAAATCTGGATTCTGCCTGCAAGGAGGGCTCCAACTGCTCTTCTACTGCCGTGGTGTGACTTGATGGCACCTGGGAAGTAGATGGCAGAGGTGAATTCAGGGCTCCCTGGGATTCCATACGAGGCCAAGAAACCAGTTCACAGATTCAGAAGCTGAAGTCAAAACCAAATAGAATTCAAGAGCAGAGTGACCATTCCAGGTGGAGAGGAGACCACATGCGAAGGTGCAGACCAAGGGCCTGTGAGGCAATTAGGAACACAGAGGAAGTCCACCAAATCACTTGCATAGGTGGGGCTGCTGAAGCCAGAGGCCTGGGGCAGGAGGCAGGCTGGAGCCTGGGGCAGATGTGACGGTCCTGAGAACATGGCCTCCCTACAGAGCCAAGCAGAAGCCAGTCAAGGCCAGCCAAGCAGGGTCCCCCAGCAGAAGGACTAGAGAGACAGAGGCTGGCCTAAGATGTGGCAGGATGGGGTCTCAGGGGAGATCAAATTCAAAGTGAAGGGTGGGAGGCCTGGGCTCATAAGGAGATCACAGGGCAATCACGAGAGTGACTTCTCATAGAGCACTTAGCTCTGGGTGCTGCCAGAGGAGTTAAGCATGCAGCTGGCACGCAAACATCAGCAGATGTTGGCAACACCAGCACCAACATCCGACTTGGTGAGAACTTTAAAGTTTACAAACAGCCTTGCCTAGCTCACTAATTAGTGGTATTGATTTACTAGCAGCAGTACAGCACAGTGCTTGAGGCCTCCTATTCTAAAATTATGTGGCTTGGCTTCCAGTCCTGGCTTTGTTAGTTACAAAAAAAAAAAAAAAAAAAAAATGATCTTGAGCAAGCTGCTAAATTCTTAAATTCTCCATTTTGTTGCCATCCAATGAATGTAATGCTCACCTATATCATGATATTGTTGTGAGGATTACATAAAACTGTAAGTAAAGGGCTTATCAGAGTGCCAGGAACAGAGTAATAATTGCATACATTTATGACTGCAATTACTCACACTATTATTATTATTATCATTATATGACTTGATAATTTTTAAAATGTCTTCCACTGTATCTCACCTCTCCAGAGAGAGGTGTGCTTTCCTAGGTCGGACCACCAATCCTACCATCCCCCTAGATAAATCAGGGGCTTCATCGCAGAAACAGTGTAGAGAATTTCCCAAGCTCTCTAAGTGAAAGGTCAGGTGGCCAGATCTATGATTCTACTGTAAGCTATTTCTTCCTTCAGCCTTTTTATAGAGTTGGGTACAAGTCAAGTCCTTCACCCTCCTGTAGCCCCTTCCTCACTCTCTGGAAGTGAGATGCCATAAAGACACAGCCCCCAGGGTGCACTGAATCAGGAAAGTAAGGAAAGGCATTCACAGCACTGGAGAATATCCTTTGATTTTTTCCAGGACCGATTTTTTTTCTCCAGTTTGCTTTGTCTCCTGATTGAAGGATTACAAAAAAAAAAAAAAAAGAAAGAAAGAAATCACACAAAAGGCTCCGTGTATCTTTTGAAAGGTAAATCTGAAACAGCTGAGCCTAATCAACTCACAGAGGTGCCATAAATACCTGTCAGGCTATAAAAGCACAGTCTCTCTGATATGGCAAAGAAGTGAGAGCTACGATGGGAATACAACACCCCCAACCTCAGGATAAACACTTCTCAAACTTGCTTTTTGCTCATGCCTGTCAGAGTTTAGTGGCCAGCCTGCGGATTAGGAAGAGAATCTTAAGTGAGGATTCCCAGAGATCAAGGAATGGAACAGGTGCTCTCTGAGGACTGGAGCTGCGTGGCACTAGTGACGAGGAGACATGGACAGGCCAGTGCAGGGGTGCTGAGTTAATGATGCCATGGGAGATAACCCTTTTTCCGTTTGAACAATAGAGCTCTTAACTACGTTTAGTCCCATCTTCACCGATTTCAATCAATCAGGATGATTTGTAAGTCCCCATTTGTACCTCAAAGCTTTCGCAGGCTTTCCCCTTCTTCGGAATGCCTCCTCCAGTGGAGCCCACTTGCCAGACATTAGTAGATCACTAATGAAAAACACTGGACACGTAATAACTTTCCAATAAAAGTCAGTGTCCTCCCTTTACCTTCTGAGAGAACTTCTGCACTTGTCCAACTGGCAGAAAGACCCACGACCGTCTTGGTTTTCCTTCCACTCCTATTTCCTCATCTGTTTTGTCTTTTTAAAAAGTGTTTCTCCTTCTAATCGGCCACTGTGTATCACTGATATGGAGCATCAGAACAATGAGAAAGTTGGGTAAAAGTTGGTCTCGTGGCTTGGATTCCCTGAAAGGGCCGACCTACCTCAGACAAACCGATGGGAGTGGAGAAGGCTTGATTTCCCGAAATGTAGGACAGAGCTACAGTGGCCCTATTAGGAGCCACTGGAAAGCCCTTGCTAAATATGTCGTTAGTCCTTGCCAGAAAGCACAGACATTTCTCTTTCAGGCTCCAAGACTCCCGTTCTGGTTTAAATTGATTTTCTTGCTCCATTGATGATGAGCTCTTCTGCTTGGATGGACCCACATGCAGCCTGTCACTCAGATTGCCCTGAGATTCAACCCAGTAAACACTCCAGCTAACTGCAATCCTGAGAGAAGGGACTCTTCCGGGTACATGCCTAAGTTCTGGTTGCGTCACTTGTCAGCTGTGTCACCTGGGGCTGGGAGCTGGGATGCCAAAGCAGCTGTTGTCACACTTCGCATGGCACCAAAACTTGTGGGACCCTGGAAATTTAACAAAATCCCCTACCCCTGGACAAGCAGAGCAGGACTGACTCTATTTTGGGCTGCACCCGCCTTGTGCTGACCTGCTTATCACTTAGGGCACTGCCCCGCCCTAGTCAAAGACCAGGACACACGCTAATCGGAAATCCGGCTCAGCGACCAGCATGACTGTGCAACTTTCTGCGTATCCCACTGGCCACTGGCCCCTATAAAGTTGCTACGCCTCTTAGTCTCAGGGTCCAAATCCCTGCTCCGCTGCGTCGGGTATACTTGGACCCAGGCTCGAGCTTGTAAATAAACCCTCATGTGAGGGATCCCTGGTGGCGCAGGGTTTAGCGCCTGCCTTTGGCCCAGGGTGCGATCCTGGAGACCCTGGATCGAATCCCACGTCGGGCTCCCGGTGCATGGAGCCTGCTTCTCCCTCTGCCTATGTCTCTGCCTCTCTCTCTCACTGTGTGCCTATCATAAATAAATAATAAAAAAAATAAAGTTGTAAAAAAAAAACAAACCCTCGTGTGATTGCATCGGTGTTGGCTCCTTGGTGGTTTCTTGGATTCGTGATGTTGGGCACAACAATACTGACATACCAGGAGACAAAATAGGAAAGAGATAATAGATAATTTCCTTCATCCTGAATAGGTTCCTTTCTAGAATCAGGGTCATTATCTCAGTTATAGAGACTGGTCTACTAAATCACAGGCTAGGGAAACACATCTGGATGGGAACTGTGTGTGTGTGTGTGTGTGTGTGTGTGTATCCCTGCATGTGAAGGGAAATACAGGGTCCTGAGCTATCTTTTTATTCCTTTGCTGAAAATATTCATGTACTCACTTTTGTTACAAATGTTTTACTATTAAATAACAATAATAGAAATAACAAAAATAACAGGCCTGGGGAAGGGATGAAAGATCCTAATCTCTTTCCAAGGTGACTCTGGAGTTCCTGTCACACTTTTACTCTCTGTTGTTGCTGCTAATATTCCATCCTCGTTGATTTTTGTCCCCTCCAGGAGTCAGGCCCCCTGTACCCGGAATCTCAGAAGATGACACAACAGAAGGCACTGCTTGCCTTGAGGGCGCCCTTTCCTTTGGGGGCCCTTGTTGCCAGGCACTGACCATCTCTCTGAGCCCCAGGGGCTTCCCAAGGCTCCCTCCCAGGAGTCCTTCCTCACACCTTCACACCTTCATGCCCACCCCCTCAGCCCCAGAGGCAGGGCTTCTCCCTCACACAACTCCTCAGAGCATCTGACTGGGAAGCAGGATTTAGAAACAGGAGGGAGAAACTGTGGGAAGCAGCAGGAGGGTGGTTTCCAGAAAGTAAGGCTGGATTCAGGGAGGCAGAGGGGAGAGTGCTCACAGAGTCATTGTCTAAGTGAAGGGACACCTCATCTGGGTCCAGGCTCCCTCAGGGTCAAGGCTGACAGCCATACAAGTCTTCACCACAGTCATGCCAAGAACAGGCTCTCGTGTAGCACAGGGAAGCACTTTGCCATTTCAAGTTTCCCTCATCCCACCAGTCAGTGTCTCAGCTTCCCGATCTGTAAAATGAACAAAATGATCCATGTTCATATTGTGGTCCCATTCTCCATGTCCCGGATTGGGTCTGTAGTTAATTCCTTCAGCCCTGAAGATAAGGTTACTCAGCACAGCATGGAAATGTGGATGTCAAGGGGAGCCTGAGTAGCTCAGGTAAGTGGCTAACTCTTGATTTTGTCTAAGATTGTAATTTCAGGGTCTGGGGATCAAGTCCTGCATCAGGTTCTGTACTCAGCGGGGAGTCTGCTTGAGACTCCTTCTCCCTCTCCCTCTCCCCCCCACCACACTCATGCATGCTCTCTCTCTCTCAAATTAATAAATAAATCTTTAAAAAGAAAATGAAATATGGGTGTCAAACAGCCACATCATGACATAATGACATTGCCATAGTAATCACCTTGTACAGAATGTTAGCAATAACATCTGTAAAGATAGGATAGCTAATACTTTTGAGAGCTTATTATATGTCCTTCATGAGTGTTTGTGCTTTATATGCACTATCTTATTTAGTCCTTACAACAATTCAATGAGGGGAAATATTATTATTTTAATCATTTTACAGATGAAAAAAACTGACCTTTTCAATGACTGGGCATAATGAGTAGGAGCTATTAGTATCATTATCATTGCCATCATCATCACCATCATCATTGTCATTGTCATCGTCACTGCCATTATTTCTTCCTCTACCCTCCTTCTCCTTCCCTTCCATCTTTCCGCTCTTCTCATTATTTCTTTTTTTATCAGTGTACTCTGAAAACATCCAAGCTGATGTTTGGATATCAATATTAAAGCCAAAAAATTGCTGATATTCTGGAAGCTATAGTTAAGGCAATAGGGAGTGACAGTTGAAGCTGGTAGATTTTAGCAGCTAGAGAATCACAGGGGAGATTTATCAAAGTGGAAGACATAAAGTAAGTTTGTGAGTTGCAGTCCCAGACAATAATCCATTCTTCCTGGGATGGTCTACCTTGGCTGCTATCTGCCTTGACCTAATGTAGTTCATCCATATTCTCTGCATGGTTCCATGGGCTCCACCGGTCAATGGATGTTTGGAATTGAATCTCACCACACTCTGAGAGGTCCTGATGTACTCCAGGGGTTATGTGGGCATTACTGGAAGAGATTCAAATCTTGGAGTCAAGCATCCCTAGGTCTGCTGCCAACTACGTGATTTGGGTGCATCATCTGACCTCCCAACCACCAGATGAGAACATAAGAAGCTTGTTTCAAATCAACAGAGTGGGCAGCCCAGGTGGCTTAGCAGTTTAGCGCCGTCTTCAGTCCGGGCATGATCCCGGGGACCCGGAATTGAGTCCCACGTTATGCTCCCTGCATGGAGCCTGCTTCTCCCTCTGCCTGTGTCTCTGCCTCTCTCTCTCTCTCTCTCTGTGTGTGCCTCTCATTAATAAATAAATAAAATCTTTAAAAAAAATCAACAGAGCAAATAAGTAGACAGGTGCTACTTTTACCTTCTTATGTCTGAGGCTGCTCTCCCTATACAGTCACATTTTCCTTTTCTTTCTGGGTAGTAGGGATCCCCCTCAATGCAGTCATCCATCAGCAGTTGAGTGAAGCTGGCAAACAAGATGAAACCTCTCTGTTATGCAGGGATTCTCTAACTGTCCTAATTTATTAGTCCCAGAATCACCAGTACTGTGGCATCAGTCATGCTTCTACTCACTAGTTTCCAAGGAAAATTCCCTACAGAGTCTGAGGGGATTGCACAAATGGTGACTAAGTGCTAAATCTCTGCCATGTGATAAAGGTCCAGTATAGGCCACAGTCATAGCATTGATTTGTGCCACGGCCAAGAAGAATGAACTTTGAGCAATACAAGAATCAGGATTCACGTTTTTAATTTAGTCTTGGAAAAGGGGATAGATTTAAGTTGTGTTTGTGTAGGTGGGCATGGTTCACAAACTCTTCTTTACAGCATGATGCAGCTCCATCCTGCTTAAGTAACCTGGTGAATCAACAGAATTTGTAAAGACCCTGCTGACCTAGATTCCCAGTGAGGTCCTGTGAACACTGACAGTTCATGTAACCCAATATCGAAGCCATAGATTGCCAGCCTTCTTTACTGTCCACCTGCTCCTGCCACCGATGTTTCTGGGAGTGCCTGGAAGAAATTTCCAACAAGATCATGACCAAGCTCCCTCTGTCTGGGTGTGTCTCTGCTCTTCCTGACCCGTTGGTTCTCAGTCAACATTCTTCCTGGTGACTGAGAAGCTTCATAGTTCTCTCTGACTCTTCTGTTTATCATTTTCTGAGACACTCATAAATCTCCCATTCCTTGGGTTACCATAGTCCTTCCCATCCTGCTCTATCTGGTATACTTTCCTCTCAGTGGTGCTATTCCAGGAATCATCAAATTGTGGCTATCTGTACCAAAAAAGGTGCATTTGTGTGTGCACATACAGGTATGGTGGATGTTGGGCTATGACATTCCAGTGATAGTTACCTGTTTCATGTAGCACTGCCTCTCCCCTCAGCTTGACAAGGAGCTACTGACCTGTTCCTGAGGCAAGCTTGAGACAAATTCTCTTCCAAGATTCTTTCACAGAAAAGGACTTCTGTTAAGACATCCCAATGTAAGATGTGTTGCACCTTCATAATCAATGTGGATTCTGTTATAGTTCAAGGATATTCCTTTGCCTTTATGCAAACTGGTTTTTATTGGCCCTTACTTTAGTTTGCTGGGCACAGCAGATATGTCTAAGACCTAAAAGCAAAGAGAAAGAGCCCAAATCAATAGCCTGATTTCCTACCTTAAGAAATTAGAAAAATAAAAGCAAATTAAATCCAAAGCAAGCAGACGGAAGGGACTTCTAAAGATTAGAGCAGAAATAAATGAAATAGAGAATAGAAAAAATAGTAGAGAAAATCAATAAGATCAAAGAAGATTCTTTGAAAAAAATCAAGAGAATTGACAAGTTTTTAGCTTACTGACCAAGAAAAAAAGACTCAATTATTAATATCTGGACCAAAGAGAGGCATTACTACTGACCTTGCAAAAATGAAGATGATTATGAGAGAATACTATGGATAATTGTTTGCCAACAAGTTAGATGACCTGGATGAAATGGACAGATTCCTAGAAAGACACAAACTCTGAGTGATGTTCATATTGTTGGGCCTCAAAGCACAAGTGCCTTCTAAATCAGCAAGGAAAGGTTTCATTTTACACCATTACTTTTTCTGGAAATTTCTGTTCTCTGTGTTAGTTGCACCAGTTGTGACTAAGTAAGTAAAGATTGACCCCAAGAGAACAGAGCATGGAGACCCACAGGTAAGGTGACCAATTATCCTAGGTTTCTGGGAACTTCCCTGGTTTTAGCATTGAGAGTCCCTCTTCCCAGGTTGAACTGGAAAGGTCACAAACAATCCCTCGCTCTTACACAAAGTCATCCCCTGGAGAGAGTCTACTTGACAGACAGGTTAATTCTGCTTCTCCACTTCCTAGCTGAGGGCTATAAAACTGCATTGTTACCTCTCTGACCCTTAGATTTAAAATCTCTATAGTGGAACAAGAATCAGCACATCGCAGGCTCTTAGGGAATATTATGTACATATCCTATTTTCCCACAACTCTCTCTGGGTCCTTAATACATGTTACCCTCCCACATGCCTACCTAATTCTTAGGGTTCTTGGTCCTCTAATCCCACCTTTGAACCCAGAGCACTTAGAGATCTTGACCTGGAAATGCCAATGCCACCATGAAAGTCAGACTTGGGTTTGATGTGGCTCCTGGAGTCCTGAATCTGGATCTGCTTCTAGGTCCATCTCTTCATCATGGAGATGAGATGTCATCCCTGCTCTGGGCCCCAAGATTTCTTCCCATTTCTGACATACCTATCTGGCTCAGTGCCTACCTACCCAACAGGTGTTTGGTTAAAGACCTTAGTCAAATCTCCTATCCCACTGCTCATGCCATGGCCCTTCGCACTCATCTGAGCTCACCAGTCTCAGGGATGGTCCTGTCATCTCTATAATTCAAAGTAATACTGTTGCTCTGTGGCCTGGCTTCACCTACTCTTGCTTCCTATGTCATGTGAGCAGGAAACTAGTCCCCTCTTTGCCAAGCAACCTGTATTTTAGAAATCATGAGAAGTATATAGGTCCTTTCCTCCTCCAGGTACTAGGTAATCTTTCCTGTCTATTATGCATAGGTGTATCTGCCTTGTCTTTCCCACTCAAGCTCATAGAAGGCAGCACATGTGCTCTTCAGTTCAGGAGTCCAGGAATCTAACTCAACGGATGAGCTGGGACTTACTGAGCATCTCCCACTGATGCCTGCTTGGAGCTGGTATCACAGCACTGGGATGTCCTTGTCCAACAAAGTCTAATCTTTTAGGAGCCCACTGGAGAGATGGAAGTAGGCCACATACTCAAAAAGCAAATGCATCAGAAAAGGACAAAAAAGGTGTTGCTGGGGCTTACTAAGAGAGAATGCACATGCGTCTGGTTTGTGCAAGAAGCTACCCTCAGAGAAGTTGTGGAAGGAGAGGAGCAGAAACAGGGCCCCAGGGAGGAGTGTGAAGGCAGCCCAGCCTGTCCCAAGGATGTGGCAGCCTGAGACAGTTCAGCTCCTCTCTACACTCCCTCTGGCTTCTTGCCCTGAGGCTGGCCCTGTGAAGGCCCTGGCTTTTCCAGGACAACAGGATGAGCTCAAATGGAGCTCCTCCTGTCTTTAATACCAGGCAGATGTGTTTCTTTGTTGGTTTTTCTCAAGTGAGGCCATGTCCTTAGGTATTACTGGGAAACATGCACCTTTTCCTATAGCCAACTGATGCAGACTAGCTCAGGATGGGAAGAGGAATGCACCAGACCTCCTTGGGTACTGAGCACAGGGCAGCCCAACCATCTAGGATCTTCCTTCAAGGCCAGGGTTTCTCAACCTTGGCAGGATTGATATTTAAGGCCTGATAATCCTTTGTTGCAGGAGGATATCCTGTGCATTGTGAGATGCTGAGCAGGATCCTTGGACTTTACCCACTATTTTCCAGTAGCATCCAACCTCCCTATTTGTGAAAACCAAAATTGTCTCCAATTATTAACATATTTTCCTGGAGGGACAAGATTCTCCCAGTTGAGGACCAGCAGGAACTTTAGAGTCAGACCAACACAGATTCAAGTCTTTCAGCATCCTTCATCAGTGGCATAGCCCTGAGCCCCAGTCTGCTCCTCTATAGGGTAAGAATACTACTTCCTTCCCTGTGCTATCTAGGGAGAAGTGAGTGGATATACATGAAGCGTCTCTTTCAAGGGGGCATTCAGGATATGTTCACACTCTCTGCCTCTCTCCCGCTTCTCTGCCACCACTACCACTTCCTCTGACTCAGTCCCCCCAGAACATTTTCTAGGAAGCTCTGGACATTAGTGGTGGACTCTCAGAGCCATGGAATGTATGAGGTGGAAGGAGTTACCTAAGGTTTATCTTGCACAGTTCCTTTATTATTCAGGTGAAGAAACAGAAATCTGAGAGGGCGACTTGCACAAACCTATTGGATGATTCAGGACACAGAAAGGATGCTCAACAGCTTTCTTCCTTCTTATTTTTTTAAATATTTTTTTTATTTATTCATGAGAGACACACAGAGAGAGGCAGAGACATAGGCAGAGGGAGAAGCAGGCTCCATGCAGGGAGCCTGACATGGGACTCGATCCCAAGTCTCCAGGATCATGTCCTGGGCTGAGGTCGGTGCTAAACTACTGAGCCACGTGGGCTGCCCCTACTTTCTTCCTTCTTAACTAGAGTCTCCCTGCTTTATCCTTCTCCTCTTTTTTTTATACCCATTATCCCATTGGCTTATCCAATAACCCTTAGCTGTAAGGAGGCAGAGCAGGGATGAATAGTTCCATTTTATAGGGGAGGAAACTAAGGCCCAGAGAGCTCAGGCAATTTTGTTTTGCTTTTTTTTTTTTTTGATTTTAAAAAAAATTTAAATTCTATTAGCCAACATATAGTTAGTTTCAGATGTAGTGTTCAGACAATCATTTAAAATCACATAATTAGTTCGTGATAGAACTAGGACAAATGTTAGCTGTACCTAACTCTGTGTTCCTTCTGGTGTGGCTGCACTTTGAAAGAAGGAAATGCCAGCGTAAAGCTTGAGGCAGAGCCTGTAAGAGAGACATGTTGGATCAGACAGGCCTTACTGTAAACTAACAGTTCTGCAGGAATTAAAATCATATCAGAATCACCAAACAAACAAACAAACAAACAAACAAAATATCATAGGCTTTCTCCAGACCTGGGTCATCCATATACTAGGAAGTTCCACTCTGAGGATCCACAGGTGAAGACACTCCACTTGCACATGGAGTTGGCCCTCAGTGTGGTATAGTGAGAGTGACCCACTGCAAGGCTCCCGGTGCCAGGGAAGGAAGCTGGCGCCCATGTACTCATCTGCTCCTAAAGATCCTTCTTTCCCAGCAGAAGTGATTGGGAGTGACAGTGATGCTGATGGTCCTGGGAGTTTCCCTCTAACACAATTACTGGATATATAATCCAGTAAATGTTCAAAAAATACTTTTCTATCTAAAACATTCCTTGAATAAAGTGAATCATTGTACAATCAATAAATTATATTTTTTATTTGTTGGTTTGACTTTTTTTTTCTTTTAATGATGCAATAGTCTTATCTAGTGACACAGTGAAAATTAATTTTTCTCCTCTCCCCATAGGGCATTCAGTGGGGCTTTATGTTTCAGGACTTGGGCTCCTTTCCCAAGTCCATGTTAGTAGCTTTTGCATTTAGAAGTGCTGGGAACATGGGGCCACATTCACTCAAGAAAACTATTAGCTGCCGGTGAGAGTTGGATGCCTCCCCAAATGGCCACCTTCTCCTTGGTTCACCAGGGAGCTCCATATTATTTCTATCTAGTGATTTTAAGTTTGGTTTGTGTAGGCATTTGCATCAGTGGCTTTTTATCCAGAAGAACAGGTCTGAATGGTTTCAGAGAGGGAAGAAATGGAAGCTTTCTTACTCTAAAGATAAAAGATAAGTATGGCAAGTTCTGGGAGGAAGTTGGATTCCAAGAGATGAAGGACAAATATACTATGGATTCAAAAATAGCAGGGTCAGGAACTAAGATGTGTGTGTGTGTGTGTGTGTGTGTGCTGAGCCTGATAGCTTTGGGAGCTATAGTGAAGAAGGAGGTATCTGAATCTGGCCTGGCAGTGAAGATGGACATACAAGGGAGCTGGACAATGGGCATCTCTGTGGCAGAAGAATGAATGACTACAAACTTGAGGTCTATTTTCGAATAATGCCAGGAAGGAAGAATGTTCCTCCCAATAAAATGACTGAGACTATGTATTCCCCCAGATTTAATTTCACATGAAAAATCACAGGAAAATGATGTTACAGTGGTAAGATCATTCCCATGGCTTTACCAAGACTTGTAACATGTGTTATCTCATTTGATCTCAAATGTAGTTAGCATCCTTGCAATCTGTGTCTGTCATCTTAATGGGAAAGGAATTGAATCTTGATGATGATCATATATATATATATATATATATATATATATATATGTAGAATTCTCATTTTTTCATCATTTTCAAGTGAAAATTCAGACACAATGTGACTTGCTCAAAATTCAAGCAGCTTGTAAATGTTGAGTTTTAACACAAATTCACACCCTTTTCAACCTCCTTCACTAACACAGAAAATGACAAAGTCTTATAGTAAGTTTGAGGGGATGGGTCCCCATGTTCCTACTGAGGTGTTCTGTGTGCTTGAACTCTCTTCCTCAGTCTTCCAGCAGAAATAGCAAGCAGAGTGCTCACTCACTCACAACATGCCATGGCAGATAGCACAGTGAGTGGAAACAGAGCAAGTTTTTGAGGGGTTCAGTCTTAGCTCTGTCACCTACTAGCTGTGCAGTTCTGAGGAAGCTTTTTAAATTCTCTAAGCTTCCCTTCCCTCAACTGTAAAATGATCTTCAATCTTACAAATCTGTGGTTAAGATTATAAACAATGATTTCATAGCAGAAAAGTAGGTGTTTTGCAACTTGAAGCAGGAGCAAGAATAATTTTCTGATTTAATTTGTCCCAGAAAGAGGTGGAGCTCTTCACCGTCAGTTGGATGATGGCAGAGCTCAGCCATTAAGTGCAGTCAAAGAAGAGAAGACTGGGGATGTATGCAGGGCCCTGGGTCTCTGTCAGCCCGCAAAACAGGATTTCAAATGAACCTGAAGGCTGTTAACATTGACATGTGTAGAACATTCTCTGTGGTGAGCAAACCCATTAGAACGATGAAGCCCAAAAACTTTGCTTCACCCGCAATGGTTCCTAATGAACAAAACATGATGACTTCATTTGAATGGGGGCTAATGGTGAACAGATGGGCTGGCAAGGCAAAGACCACAGAATGCTGTCTCCAAAAATGTAGTTATGTTCTGTAAACCCGGGCTCCTGTTCTCACTTTTCAGTCCCTGTAACAGCTAGCTGAGACTGAGGAACATGGCTGACAGGAAATGGAGCATGGCTGGAGAAGGTGTTGATGTGCCTGTGACTCTGAGATGTGGCCACTGGCTTCCCCCAGAAGGATGACAATGAGGTGCAAGAAAAGAAAAGGGGGACGAGGACATAGCCCTTGAAACTTACCTAAGATTCATCTATATGGGGATGGATTCTTAAAACTGATTCTCAACAAGGAAGAAAAAAGTGAATATTTGCTGAACTAGTGTCTAGAGATTCACTGTACTAGATTTTACATACACACAATAACATATACATACACTATTTTAGAACAACCACTTTCCAAGGCAATTTTCACTTTGTTTTTTGATTTTGCCTTTGTTTTTTGATTTTGATTGTTTGTTAGTTTGGTTTGGTTTGGTTGGCACCAAAGTACTGTTGAGTTTTTGGGTTGTTACCAGTTGTATGGAGGTTGGAGCAGAATATAGAGTCCAGAGAATCAGTAGAAATCACAGACAATGAACTCTGAGAGCTTCCAAAATGTTTATAAAATTAATTATGAGTAAATTGCATGATAATTCATAAATAATGGCAATTGCATGCATGAATTAATGTGGGGACAAAACAGAGAATGTAATAGGAAATAAGCATAGGAGATGCATATAAGTTTAAATTAAGGCATTAGCAGAAATTGTGAGAAGAAATTTGACTCCAAAGGGCATGGAACTGGGGGTTAAAGTAAAGCCAAACTGTAATTTACATTATTTTATCTCATTAAAATTGACAAAAATTCTAGGACATCAAAAGAATAAAGGGAAAAAACAGTGAGTGGGAGAAATCAACATTTGAATCAAATTCTTTTTAATTAGAAAAATTCTGGTTTAACAGGACTACAAATACCTACCCAAATGGCCTGGAAACACTGCCACATGGCAAGAGACTTGATCACATGTGCATATGCTACCCCCCATCAAAGTCACTGGTCCTGATTTAATCCACCTCCAATGCTGTTTTCTTCTTAATATATTTAAAAAATGATAATTATTTTTTCTTGTAAAAATCAACCCTACTCATTATAAAAATAAGGTAAAAGTAAACTTCAAAATACAGAAATAAATTATTAAAAATATGTCAGCCAAAATGCCAGACAGGGACACTGTTTTTCTTAAGAGTTTCTGATCATCTTTACTGGTATCTTCCTATACAGATAACCGCTAGATAGAAAGAATTCTATAAAACTGATATTAAAATTTAAATCAGCACGTTATTATGAAAATACAAATTTTCCCAAGATTAATCTATAGACAATGTAATTACATTAGAAAAACTCCAACAAAATTTATTACAGCTTTGACAAACTGCCTTTGAAGGTATAAATAAGAGCATATAGCTAAAAATAGCCAAAACAGGCAGAAACTGTATTCTAGCACTTATCAAGGTTTCTGAAGATTTTAGCAAAATAAAGACCATAATAATTTGGTCCAGATATATGCAAATATACAATAACTTCTCCATAAGGAAAAAAAATAGAATCCATATAGTATCATGCTATGCACAATAGTCACTTCCAAGAAAATTAAAACTTAAATTAGTAAAGTGTATAATTATAGAAGAGATATTGGTGGTTATGTTTAACACCTAAGGGAGGGAGGAAAAAAGTATTTTTTAAGAAACCACAAAATTATAAACCATAAAGGAAAATTTAGTGAATTTACCTATATTATAATTAAAAATGGGTAGGACTTCTGGCTACGGAAAAGAGGATGACAAACCTCTCCCACAAAAACCAAGTTCAAAACTAAACAAAATTCCCCCAAACAAGAATTCCTGGCCTATGGAGAGTGACCAAAAGCAAAGAGTAAATTGAGGGGTGTTTATTCATGAAGAGCTATTGGAACTTTGGATAAAAACAGAGGGAGTCTGAAGCTACTGGCTGGGGCTTCTTCCATCCCTCTACACCCCCAATCAGTTGGAGTAGTTTTACCAGGGCAGTACTCACCTGAAAACCTACAGTACCTTTGCTGCCAGGGGCAGCTAACTTGATTTGGAGTGGAGGGTAAAAAATCCATCACTGTTGGTGTCTGTAAAAGTAAACAACTATGTAAGAAAATAAAATAGAAAAAAACTTATAGCTCTGCTAGCCTTAGGTATTGCAATGAGGCAACCAGCCCAAAATTTAAGGGGACTACCTTGACAATTAGATAGTCATAGAAAAGTTGATAAGCTCTATAAATATCCTTGGAAGACAGGGAAACCATACACACACATGGAAGACCTGAGAGGGTCCAAGGGAAGGAAAAGTCAAGATAGACCTGAGAACTGTCTAAACATTGAATGCACCTCTCTTCCCACACACAGATCGATGATAGAGGGTGGAAACTTCTATTTTGAGCATAGACATACATTTGACCACACACTCTTTTCCCCTGTTGGCTTATCACTAAGCCATTTGGGCACTGATGTAGCCCATAGAAGCCATCAGCAGCCAAAGGTTGTCAGGGAAGCAGAGTTTATAGAATAGTCTAGGCAAGTTCATAAACAAGCCAACAAATAAAACTCTTTCAAGACAAAAATGTTTCAGAATTCAGAATATTACAATCCATTATCTCAAAGCTCCATTTTGTTTTTTTGTTTTTTTTTTAAACAACAAGAATTTTGACATGCTAAGAAACAGGCAAGTGTTACCCATACTCAGGGAGTAGAAAGACAGTAATAGAAACTGACTCCACGCGGTCCCAGACATTGCTTTGGGCAGGCAACTAAAACTTCCATTTTAGTTTATGTGCTGCTGAAGCCAGCACAGACTGCCATTTTAACACTGTTAAATGTCAAATGATAAAAGGAAATTATGTCTAAAGAATTACAGAAAGGTATAATAATAGGAACTCCACAATTAAGACATCTCTATAAGAAACAGAAGTTCTAAAAAAGAAGCAAATGGAAATTTGAATTGCAGGCATGAAAAAATCATTACATGATTTCAAAATAATTTGAAATAGGATAACCAGTAAACTTGGTGATTGATTTATAGAAATTATGTGATGTAAAAAATAAGGAGAAAAATATTGAAGAAAAATGAACAGAGCCTCTTGAAGGACAACATGAAACACTCCATCTGAGCATCTGTAAGACCCTTTCAACACTCAGAAAAAGGTGCCTCTCTCCCTTCTGATGTTAGCAATCACCTATCAGGCAAGGCCAGTGATTCCCAGATGCCTTCTACTACAATCCCTTGATCTTTTGGTGTTTTGTGCATGTGTGAGAAATTTTTAAAAATTTTAATGTATTAAAAAAAAATTTTAATGTATTATTTTACATATACCCCGATGTTCATTGCAGCATTATTTATAACAGCCAAGATATAAAAACAACATATGCATTTATCAATTGATGCATGGATAAAGATGTGTATGGACACAATGGAATATCAGCCATAAAAAAAGAATGAAATCTTGCCATTCTTGACAGATGGACTAAAGTGTATCATGCTAAGTGAAATAAGTTAGACAAAGAAAGACAAATATTATATAATTTCACTTATCCCTGGATTCTTAAAAACAAAACAAACAAACAAATAACAGCAACAACAACAAAAGGAAGGAGACTCATAAATATAGAAAACCAAGTAGTGGTTGCTAGAGGAGAGGGGAATGAGGAGGTTGGGTGAAACTGGTGAAGGGTATTAAGACATACACAGTTCCAGTTATAAAATAGGTAAGTCATGGGGATGAAAAGTACAACATAGGCTATATAGTCAATAATGTTATAATAACTTTGTATGATAACAGATGATAACCACCTCTGGTGAGAATTTTGCAATGTAGGTAGTTACTGAATCATTATACTGTACACCTAAAACTAAAATTATATTATATATCAACCATACTTCAATTAAAAATATAATTAAAAAAGATATTGGCCACTTCTCAGCAGCATTTCCACTATAAGAATAATATATTGTTTTATTGATGCATTATTTATTTATTTTTCCTTTTTAATAAATACTTTGTATAGGTCTCCCCACATGTCATTTGACCCATACTACTCACCACTGAGCACATTTAGAATGCTTTTGCCTCCATTTGTTGTTGTTGTTGTTGTTTTTTAGATTTTTATTTTTTTAGAGCAGTTTTAGGTTCACAGCAAAATTGAGAGAGGGGTACACAGATTTATGATACACTCCTGCTGCTTACAAACTTATAAAACTAAACATACTCATAATAATAAAAGAAATTCTCACCAATAACGAGTGAAAGTTACTGTTGCCCCGCAATCTCATCAGCATTTGTGTTGTTATCGTTTCCGATTTTAGCCAACTGAACACATTGAATACATGTGCAGTGGTATCTCTTGGTTGTTTTAATTTGTAACTCCTTGATGACATGTGACGTGGAACATCTTTCGTGTACTTGTTTGTCATCTGTATATCTTTTTTGGTGGTGTATCTATTGAATTCTTCAGCCTATTTTAAATCAGGTGATTTGTTTTCTTATTGCAGAGGTTTTTGTTTTGTTTCGTTTTGTTTCAGTTTTGTTTTTCAATTTTATTTATTTATTTGAGAGAGAGAAAGAGAATGTCCAAGAGAGAACACAAGCAGGGTCCGCTGCAGGCAGAGGGAAAGGGAGAAGCAGATTCCCCCACTGAGTAGGGAGCCCTTACTGGGGCTCAGTCCCAGGACCCTGGGATCATGACCTGAGCCAAAGGCAGATGCTTAACCGATTGAACCACCCAGGTGCCCCTTATTGCTGAATTTTAAGAGTTCTTTGTGTATTTTGGATGACAGTTCCTTATCAGGTGTCTTTGCAAATACTTTTTCTCACTCTGTGATGTCGTCTCATTTCTTGATGCTGTTTTTCACGGAGCAAAAGTTTTACTTTTCAATGAAGTCCAGCTTATTGATTATTTATTTTAGGTATTATGTTTTTGGTGTCTAAAAAGTCATTGCTGTACCCAACATCAACTATCTTTTCTCTTATGTTCTCTTCCAGAAGTCTTAAATTTTTTGTTTTACATGTAGGTCTGTGATACATTTTGAGTTAATTTTTGCAAAGGATGAAAGATGAGTGTTTATATTTACTTTTTTTTTAAAGCATAAATGGGTGTTGGATTTTGTTAAATGCTTTTTCTGTATCTATTGATAGGATCATGTGATCTTTCTGTTTTAGCTTGTTGATGTGATGGATCACATTAATTGATTTTCCAATGTTGAACCAGCCTACATGTCTAGGACAGACCCCATTTAGTTGTGTATGTTATACATTATTGGATTTGATATACTAATATTTTGTTGAGGATTTTTGAATCCATGTTCATGAAAGATATTAGTCTGAAGTTTTATTTTCCTGTAACATCTTTGCCTGGTTTTGGTATTAGGATAATACTGACCTCATAGAATGAGTCAGGAAATATTCTTTTTGCTCTGTCCTTTGAAAAAGAGTATAGAAAATTAGTATAATTTCTTCCTTAAATGTTTGGTAGGATTAACCAGTGAAATTTTTAGGTGTTTGAGTACTTTCTCATGAAGCACAAACTGGAGAATGGAATTTCACACTGACTAAACATTCTGTGAGAATCCTTTTTTTTTTTTTTAAGATTTTATTTATCTATTTATGAGAGACCCAGAGAGAGAGAGAGAGAGAGAGAGAGAGAGAGAGGGAGAGAGGCAGAGACACAGGCAGAGGGAGAAGCAGGCTCCCTCGGGGGAACCCAATGTGGGACTTGATCCCAGGACCCCAGGGATCACCATTTGAGATGAAGGCAGACACTCAACCACTGAGCCACCCAGGTGCCCTGTGGGAATCCTTTTAAAATGATTACCTGCCTACTTTATTCCCTTTCTTTTCCTCTAGATTTTTTGAGGCATACTGAGGCATTAGCGTGGGGTTTGTTTTTGTTTTTGTTTTTTTGCTTTTTTGTTTTGTCTATCCTTTCCTGCTGCCTTAAGAAAAGAGAGTGGGCAGAAGGGACTAGCTTACTAAAAGGTTATTCAAAGGTAGGTTTGAAATGGCTGTGGCTGGGGAAGAACTGTATAAAGGGAGGGAAAATGGCTTTTTAAAAATAAAATTTTCTGATACAAATATAGATTTTCTGTTTTACTGTAGTTGTTGCCTTTCTAAGCTTTTAAATCACCTGGAGGGAAAAAATACTTAGATACTCAAAATATTTAAGCCATATATGAGTTCTATTGCTGAATGTAAAATAGACAATGTTTGCACGTGTGTGTAGGGTGCTTTTTAAAATTTAAATTGAATTAGCTAACACATAGTACATTATTAGCTTCAGATGTAGAGGTCAGTGATTCATCAGTTGCATACAACACCCAGTGCTCTTCACATCACCTGCCTCCTTAATGCCCATCACCCAGTTACCCCATCCCCCTCCAGCAACCCTCAGTTTGTTTCCTATAGTTAAGTCTCTCCTGGTTCATCTCCCTCTCAGATTTCTTCCCATTCAATTTTCTTCCCGTACCCTATGATCCTCTGTGCTAATTCTATATTCCACATGTGAGTGAAACCATATGGCAATTGTCTTTCTCTGATTGGGTTATTTGATTAGTGTGTAAATAACATTATAGCTGGGAACTTAACATTATTTTTTAAAAATAGACAAGATTTTTTGCATCATATTACATAAAAATACACCAAACTAACCTTATTAAAAAGTGTGTTGTGGTCAATTGGAAAATGACATGACATTAATGAAAAGACCCACTTAAAGCTCTTGATAAGCCAGCACTTCCTCTCCTGGTTGTGTAACTTGGGAAAGCACCTGTGTACATACTCAATAAAAATGTAAAGTACCAGCACCAGCATTTCTGAAAGCACAGAATTGGAGCCAGCCAAAATGCCCATCATGAAAGAAATTATAATTCAATTTGATGGGCTCTAATATATATTTTCCAGCAATGAAGCCAAATGAATTAGATTTAAAATTATCAACAATGACAGATCTCATAAACATAATAGTAAAAGCGCAGGTTTCAGAAATGTATGTACAGAATGATTCCATCCATGAAATGTTTAAAAATATACAACACAAGATTATACATTCTGGAAATGTATGCATAAATGGGGTAAGCATAAAAGAATAAAAGGAATGACAACATATTCAGAAGAGTAGTTACCTCTGAGAGAAGAGAAGGAATCATAGCCAAGATGGGTACACCAAAAGCTTCAAACAATATTTCCGATGTTTTATTTATTGATCTAAATAGTTAATACACTAATGTTTCTTTTATTGTTCTTTACACCTTTTATAGACCTGAAATAATTTGTAAAACCTTAATAAAAGAGAAATTTTCTCATTTAATACAATCACAATAGGACAATTTGAAACAGAACTACTTGAAAATATTAATCAAGTTTCAGTTTCTGTACAAATTGAAAGTATTGAAAAACCCAAAGTTTTAAATAAATTCAAAAATTAAATAATTTCTAACCTAGAGGGCGCCAAACACATGGCAAACTGTTTTTACTTTATTTATTTATTTATGTATTTATTTATGTATTTATTTGTTTAAGTAGCATTATTTTAGCTGATAAACAGAAGTTTCCATCATTCTCTTTCAGGACATTACCTCCCAGAACGTCTGTTAAGAAATTGTAGTGATGTTGGTGTTTTTATTAAACACTCTGTGTTAGAGTAAGTGTGTGTTTGTTTTTTATATCTTGTAACAATATCACTTGTGACTTCATTAACTGATGACTGCTATTGGAGTTCCAAAAACAATGTGCTAAAAGTAAGTAACTTTGGAACAGAATCTACATGTAATAAAAGATTTGAAAGGAGACCATGAATTGCTGTGATTATATTAAGATTGTATATTCCAAAATATTAGAGAAAATAAGAGGCTAGAAAGTAGCATTTAATTTGCATTCCATCAGGTTTGCTAAAAATACCATATAGAAACAGAATAGCATGATATCATTAACCTCTAGGTTACAATATCCATCTTAATTCATGTCGCCATTCCCTCTTCTGCTCCCACTAATGACATTTGAGCCATAGGAAGAGCTGGCACCCCTGAACCTTGATTCCAATAAGGCAGTAAATGATTGGAGCCAGGTAGAGGCTGCACCTGAAAAATGGGGTGTGCATTCTCCATTTATCACACTCCTTATCAATCACTACTGCTTAAAGCAGGGGTGCCCAAACTCACTTTAATCAGAATTCTCTGCAGGCCTTGTTAGAGCATAGATTGCAGGATCCCACCCCAGAGTTTTGATTTAATAAGTCAGGGTGGACCCTGAGAATTCACAATTCTAGCAAGTTCCCAGGTGATGCTGATACTGCTGGTCCTTATAGTTAATGACCCATAGCAGTCTGTTCCATTCATCTACATCTTCTACACAATCTCTCTTCCCACTTAAGTTTGTGCCTTCCCCAGTCCAGATTATATAAAAAAATGCAAGAGTTTACAAATAATTTAACTTTTCAACATATTAGAACAGTTAGCCCTATAGTAATGCTATTTCTACTCAATGTTTTCAATACACTTTCCTGAGTGGTAGGAGAAAAAGCAAAGCTATTCTCTATATTTCTGAGTAACAACCTGAGAGCAGGTCTCAATTATTATACATTACCCATGTGTGTACACCGAAGAGGGGAAAGGATGGAGAATCCTTGGCCGTTCAGTGCTATCTCTATGCTTTAAAGGTTGGGGTTTATTTGGGAATTTGTACAAGTAATTCAAGTTCTTATCATGGGAAATTGAAGATAATATTATGTTCTCAAATACACCACAGAAGAGATTAAAAGAGATCATGTGTGCCCCCATTGGGGAACTCAATACACATTAGTTCCCATTTTCCCTCTCTCCTCTTCTCTAATTGAAGTGGAGAGAATTTAGGGAAATGTCAAAGAAGATAGAAAAGTTGAATAGCATTTTGCCTTAGAGGACAGGGAGTATTGGGATTTGCCAATGCACTTTATTTCCAAAATTTGCACTCTACAGTCCTCTCTGCTGTCCTTTCCCTACTTTGGTTCCCTTCCGAGTAAGGAAACTTGGAGAGGACAATGACTCTCTAAGTCACGTTGGCCTCTGAGGAAGGGAGTAGACTGCACTTCAGGGCTTCCTGTCAGAAGTGCTGATGATGATAGAGAAGTTGTCTGCCTGTGCTGTGAACATAGTCGCCATTAGCCAAGTGTGGCTTTTGAGAACTTCAAAATGTGGCTTATAGGACCAAGGGACTGAATTTTTTAGTTAAATTTAAATGTAAGCAGCTACATGGGCTTAGTAGTCATTGTATTGGGAAGTGCAGATCTAGAACTTAAGGTTAATTAGATAGGTCCAGATTCAAATCCTGACTCTTTTAGCTCATGCAAATTACTCTCTGGATGTAACTCGTTCCCCCAGATGATTACCAAAAGGAAGAAATTAGGTTATTAATGTAAAGTGTTGACCACAGTGTTCAGCACACAGGAAGTACTCAATAAATATCAACTGCCATGCTAATACTAATTGCTGGTTTGAATATTGATAAACTTTTCAGAGTTGTCCCTGAAAGAAAAGTAGGTGAATTTTGTAGAAACATTACTCAATTAGTTCATTAAATTATGGGCAATCAATTATATATAAGATTTGAGGAATCTATCTCAGAACTTTGTCATCATTTGACATTTGACAGGTAATGGTGTGTCTTTGAGCAACTAGATCCTGTATTTTGTGATGGTTTTGAAAAAAAACCACAAATACATGTTTTGTGTAGATTTATAGCAAGAGTTAATGCATGCAATAACACTGATTTTGCATGAACTAATTTGAAGACATGCTCATTCACTCATAACTGCTGATCCAGGGCCCTGCTAGAAAACTTACAGATTTATTACATAGCATGAAACTGTGTTGTCTAGCTTCTGATTCTGTGTGCATATGATTATATTTGACATTTAAGTGGATGGAGCGATTGCCTGAGAACAGGAGAGCCTGAGGGAGTTTTACCTCAGATCACTTGAGGCATTTTGGGAGAGGTAATTGTTAGTGTATATGTCTTGGTTTCCTTATCTATTTAATAGAGAGACAAAATATGCCATGGTGCTGTCTGCTTTTGAGAACTATGGAAGCCATTCAATAAATCATGAGAATGAGGAACACGGAACCTTAATGAAAATAAAGTGCATAATATGAAAAGAAGGTGCAATATACTTTATTCAAGCCTCCCATGTGGCCACATGGATGGATTCTTCCCAAGAGACAGCATAATAGTAGAGCATTTTAGTTGCAGATGTGAAACAAATGTTACTTCTAGCTGAATATTTTCCCTGGCTGGCTTTGTCCATATGAAGCACAGATGTTTTACAAATCATCTTTATAATAAGTCTGAGATAACACAACTAGGTTTAAAAATGATCACATTTTTAATTTGTGCTGTTTCCTGAGCAGTGTACTCAGAAGAGAATTGGCTTCAGAAGGTGATTCCTAACATGATTCCTGGGTTCCTCAATCTAGTAGCCTCTGGGAACCCTAGGGTGGCATAGTCCATCCTCTGATGTAGAAGAAGCAGGTGGTGCAGGTCCTACACCTTTACCAGCATCTCCCAAGGGGCATTTCCTCCTTTCACACAGGAAAAATAAGGAGACTTGGCTCTGGACAGCTTCGGGAAGAGACATGGTATGATGAAATCCCTATGAGCAAGTTGTAGACCTTGCTTTTATGAGTTAAAAATCTGGCAAGGGGGATCCCTGGGTGGTGCAGCGGTTTGGCGCCTGCCTTTAGCCCAGGGCACGATCCTGGAGACCCGGGATCGAATCCCACATCGGGCTCCCGGTGCATGGAGCCTGCTTCTCCCTCTGCCTGTGTCTCTGCCTCTCTCTCTCTCTCTCTGTGTGACTATCATAAATAAATAAAAATTAAAAAAAAAATCTGGCAAGGCCTGAGTCTTGCAGGTCTTTGCATTGGGCCAGCACCACTTGGGCCTCTTGGTTCTACAAGGGTGTGCAGGGGTTGGGAGAAAATAAGTTGCCCATTGGTTTATCTGACAGCAACTTTACCTGCCCAGAAAGTCTTCTGCTATTGGCAGGAGGCAGAGCTAAGGATAGCTGGGTCTAGGGTGCTTCTGGTACCAGCTGACTCGGGTGGCAGGACCCCCTCTCAAGCACCTTCCTCCTGGGCCTGCAGTGTCTCAGTCTAAAGTCTTCTGCTTTAAATGAGCCACTTTATTGGGCTGGACAACGGGGTACAGACTGGCTAACATGATTGGCACTGGAAATATCTATGCTTTGAAAGAGAATCTTTTTCCCTTGTGGACAGGAATGTGATCCTGTATATATTACACTGAGAGTATAATAATCCCCAAACAGTATATTTGGAATTACTTAGTGTTTAATACCTTTACCTGAAGACTGAGAATCACCCAGCTTGAAGTGGAGTTGAGCAAGCTGGGTGTGTTTGTTTTCAGGTAGAACTCCAGCAGGAGTGAACGGGATGCCCAGACCTGCACATCTGGTGGTGCAGTCCACTCTTCTGGGACCAGCTGTGTTAATGCAAACATAATCACCCAAGAGCACACATAAGACACACACTTTCCTACTTTCAAAGAAATAAGCAGTTAAGAAGCACCATCAAGATCTATAGAAAAAATAAGTTTGCAAAGGTCAAAGGTCTTCAGAAACGCAGCACTTGGCCTGCTCTGCCAAACAAGAGCCTGAGCAGAAAACTCTTCAACATCCTCATTCAGGCTAATGATGAGTCTAGGTTTACCCAAATCAAGGCTCTCCCAAACAAACTAGCAAACTCCCTCATAGGCATTTTGGAAGCCAGAAATAACTTCAAATTCTTAAAGGCATTCCTAATGTCTATACATTAAAGTTTCCAAAGATCTTGTACTTAGTTTCCCACACTCACACACCCTCAACGAACACAATTGAATTGATGTGCAAAATACACCCCAACATTTGTTCAAAGCCATCTAGCCAGAAACAAGCTATTTTGATTCCAAATCCAGTGGGGTTTTCTCTCCACTTTGCATCATGCCTTATAGATTGTGTATTTTCAGTCTTGGGATTTCCTCATTGCTGGAGATTCATGATCTCATGATGTCAAGGCTGGAAGGCCCTGACAGCAGCTCCTCCCCATTGTCTCCCTCCCCTGTCTTAGAGAGGGAACTAGAGTCCTGAGAGATCCTGTGGTTTGGGCAAGTTCACAGAGAAAATGAGCAACAGAAAAAGGACCAGAACACAGCCCAAGAGTCCAGAGTCTGGTTCTCTTGACTTGTTTTAGGCGTCTTTACTCATATTCATCTTAACATTTACTTTGTGGAAAAATATAATGAGGTCAAAGCTGCCAAAAGTCAATTCCTTTAGGGGAACTTTTATTTCTCAAAAGTGACAAGAATATCAGTTTGCAACAGGCATTTGACATTCAGAGGCCTGAAGATCCAGTGAGATTATTAAAGAGAACACTACATTTTCTTTTAATAAAAATGTTTTATCTTCCCAAAAGGAGATCAAATTTTGCTGACCAGTTCAGGGTTCCAAACCAGGCCGACTCTGTTAATAAGAGGAATGTGAGTGAACAGTGGCTCCAGTGGTAAAGCCCAGGGTCTCCCTGAATTTTAAGATGCAGTAGGTATTCTTTTGTTGGGGGAAGGGATTGACAATAGGTATTGTTAAAAATATACTTTAAAATCACATTGCTTTCCTTCTTTCATTTATCGAATTAGTGTCTTCTTCCTTCTTCTTTTGTATGCAAAATTAAAATTTCCTATAGGCTTAGGTGCAGAGAAGAGGGCCAGAACAGAGAGGTCTAGACTCTTCTTGGTCAAGCTGGACTTGTGGCGGTTCTGTGTTTTAGAAGTATCTGGCAAGCTACAAAAGAATGTCCAGGTGCCACTCACTCTGTAGGTGAGGGCCTGATGTGGATATCTTCGAAAGGTCACCCCAGTGAAGTTCATGTGCAGCTAGTGTGGACAATCTATAGATCAGAGATGCACATTTGCTCTGTTGACTTCCTACATTTGCTGAGGACCCTGCCATGCGCTGGGACCTGTGGTACTCGCTGAGGACAGAGACTTGAACCCCACAAGGTTCCTACAGGTCATTGTGCCTGAACAAATGATATATTTGGATATTGGAAATTTGGATATTTCAAATCCAAATTCAGAGTCTGATGAGTCATCGATTATGTTCAGTTTCTAGGACTGGCTTTGTGCGGTGTCCCTCTCTCCAGTCCCACTACCAGAAGGTGCCCTAGCTTCAGCCAAGCCAGGTCTGTGTCTGGCCTTAGTTTCCTCGTCTGAAAACTATGGCTCCCCTGGTATTTGTGCTAGGTGTCTCCTGAGAAGTAAGTGCTCAGCCCAGTGCTGGTGAATGGAAAAGCATTTGGTAAACATTAGCTCACTTTAATCAAGTGACCTCTTGCATTTAAATGGTCTCATTCTCATTGCTCAGAAGAATACAGAATAGATTGACTCATTTTCCCTTTCTATGTTTTGACCTTCTCTCCTTTAAGGGGCGTGGGACCCATCAGGAGTCCTCCTTCTGCTGTGTGGATGAGAACATCGTCTGGTTTCTGCAAGCTCCATGAGTCTGGAGACCCTTCTGTTTGAAGTCCAGAGGCTGGCACCCCTGCAGGTGAGTTTACAGCAGTTGTACTTTCTTCTTTTTAATCACGAATTCTGTCATCTGGAAGTGACCATTATGGTCGTGTTTCAGTGCCCCACCCACACAGGATCCCCTCTAAAGCTCCAGGATCCCTTCCAGAAACTGCTTGAAGAGCTTCTCCTTGAAAACTTCAAGTGATAGAAGACTCTTTACAGATTAAACTCACTCTGTTCTTGGGTGATTCCAACTGTTCTTCTTCTTCTTTTTTTTTTTAACAGTTTTGTATTGAGCAAAACCTATTTTTTCCCCACAGAACCTGTCCCCTGATCCTCGTTCTCTCTTACTTTCGAAGCTAATATTGACATGGAAATGACAGATCCGCTCCATCTCAGCTTCTATTGGGTTGGCAGCCACTGGACTCCAGTGAGCAAAGCTAAGGCTACCTCGTGGCCCTTTGTGGAGAGAGAAATGGGGCCTCTCAGCCAGGTCTGGCTGCAGGGCAAGGGAGGGCAGCACTCAGACCAATGATCCCTTAGCTGATGGTAGTCTAATCCCTGCTTCCATGTAGCCATTCTTCAGCTATCTGTGTTCATGCTTTCTGAGTATTTTATCTGCAAAATTAAACATCTAGATTTTCTTCATGCCCCCTTTCTGTGCGTTTTTCTTTCTTTTTTGTTTTTTGTTTTTGTTTGTTTTGGTGTTTTTAACAATGGCACTCTCAGCCTAGGTCAGACTAGTGCAGGTGAAAAAGCTGTTTTATCCTCCTTTTATCCTATCTGAGGATAGCCCTTACCTGTAAAGTCTAAACTAATTTCAGTTTTGAAGGAGTCTCTGCAACATGTTGAATTTCATCATCTTATATTCAACTTCTCTGTCGGCACCTCAGACACCATTTGCATCCAGTTCTGTCCACTGCTGCATTTTCCCACTCTTCCTACTTTGATGTGTCTGCAAAAGTGATCAGCCTGGTGTCAATTGAGAAGCTGTTGGTTTTGTCTTCTGGGCTCTCCACCATCACCCTTTCTTCACGCCATGCATTTTACAAAATTCTTATGCTCTTAACTAGCTCAAACTTAATATTCCAGCCAATGTCTTTGTAAATTATGACCTTTCCTGTGGTGTTTGCATTTTCATAAAGGGCTCTGGAGGCCCTTGGGTTGTTATTTCAGGCAGCAGTGCAAGAACTGAAAGGCCCTGAGACCAGTGAGAAAGAAGACTGGTCAGGTGGATCACACGGCTGGTTAGGAGCAGAGCCCGGGGAGCTTATGTGCAAAGCTTCAAGTCCCAACAGGGCTCTGAAATGTGTCTGTGAGTAGTGAATGAACTTTCCAGGTTCACAAGATGAGTCATGGTGGCCTAAATTTTCTCCATCCCTATCCAGCTCAGCTGGATGCTCCCCTACTAAGGTGGTCCTGACAAGTCTTCACTGACAACTCCCTTTTCCTCTGTATGTGCCTGGGGTAGAGTTGGTGTGGCATCATAGAGCACCCCTCAGCTCCACCTGCTGGAGATCTGGTCTGGGTGGGCTTTTGTTCTTTGACATGATGATGTCATTGTCATGGGCTGACCCATACCCTACTTATGACTGCAAGGTGGTTGAACTTGACTCCATGTCCACCTACCAGACCCAGAGCTTGGGTCCCAGCTATTGTAGGATCCCTTCCCTTTCCTGAGCAGTTACTTTGCTAGGGACTATAAGTGTTCCTCTTTATGAATCCAAAGCAACTTTCCCTAATAGTGTATATTATATTTTAATTGTAGCTTCAGCAATGAGAGGAAAGAAAAGCCTAGATTAGCAATTATGGGAGACTATTTTTAAATTAGTTTTAACTCATAAAGCGCTGGCCTTTGGAAAGCCACATCCCAGAGGTTCAAGTCTCTAACCTGTTTTATTGGAGATAGGAGTGTAGTATAAGCAGATAATTGGGTTCTGAAAATTAGGACACCTGGGTTTAATCTCAGCAGTGAAATTAAGCAATCCAGAGCCCAGATCCCAAGCCTGGAGTTATGGAGAGGAAGGAGCCAAGCCACACTGAATGGGTGGCTTTCAGAGATAAGAGACTCAGGTGAACACCATGCCAAGAGGGAAGAAAGGAGCTGAGAAGAAGAATCCGGGATACTTGTAATGTGCTAGGGAAACCACACCATCCTGGATAGGTCATTTTCATGGGAAAGTGGGAGCAAAAAAAGCAAGGGTAACATTCAGGCCAAGAAACAATGGAAAAACATGCAAGCTGCTCCAGTGCTATACCTATGGTAACTTCATGACCATGGTGGTCTTTGGTTCCTGTCATCCATGACTTTCAAAGCCCCTTCTTCATGAATGGGACATGCCACTCATGGTGTGGCTCTGGGAAAGCCACTTAACCTTTCCAAACCAGTCAACTCATTTGAAAAATGGGAAGGATAGGCCAGAAATTATATTCCCTCTGTATCCCTAAATTCTATGAATGGACTATTCAAGTATGCTAATGAATGCCAAAAACATATATTCAAGTAAAACAATTAAAATATAATACTAACTCACCCTGGGGTTTATTCTAGATGCACAATCCTGTTGCTTTTTGAATCACCTCATCTCAGCAGTGCATTAAAGTAATCCTGGCAAGCCACATGGCAACAGTGTAGCTGAGAATTGATACCATGAAGCCATTCAGTTCAACTCATAATGAAATCATTGCTTATTTGGGGGAAGCTTCCCAGGGCCAGTATGAAAGGAAAAAATACCAATGCTGATGGCAAAGTAGGTGTGTTTAGGCGTTAAGAGCATTTTTCCCAGAAATCAGGATAAGACATCTTAGAACACTCCTTTGAAGGAAATTTGGGGCAGAGTAAAAGCCTATTTTGGCCAATGTGTACAGTCAGAATTCCTCCACCACCAATGTGAAACTTTCATGGGATCTGGGCATGAGCAGAGGGTCCCTGTTCCATGGCTGCTCATTCGTTCTCTACTTTTAACCCCTCTGCATCCTAATGAAATGCAGAGATCCTCTGGGAACAGCAGACAGTGCCTGGCCTGATGCAATAGGATGGGGTGTGATGGGATCATGTATGTAGAATTAAGGCAGTATCAGAGTTCAAAGTATTCTTAGAGAATGGAACACTGAACCCACTTTGATTGGAGAAAGGGAATAAAAACCCCAGGAAGGCCACAAAGCAACAGCAAATTGAGGGGCCCGAGCCATGAAAGGACCAGAGCCATGAAGGGAATGCCTTGCATGCCGAGGCAAACTTTCTGGGGGATTTTGGAGGCACTGTGGCTTGAACAAGAGGAGCATCACAGGACAGAAGTCCGTAACTCAGCCAGGTCAGAAGCTGTATTTTCCCCAAAACTTTAATATCAGCTTGAAATTAGTTATTATTATAAACTCCTCTTAATTACACTGTATATTTTTACTGATAACAAATATATCTTCAGTAAAGAAAAATTTGAAAAAATATAAAAAGCATTAGAAGCCAGCTGTAATCTTAATATTTAGAGAAAAACTTCAAGATGCAGTATTATGGGTATTTTTTGAGGAAATTTGAAAATTGTGTGCTATTTTACTTTCTTAACTAGAATTCAGCATGTTTCTCAATATATTCTATTTTTCTTTTGTGTTGCTCAATAATGTTTTAAAAATTTCAAATAGAGACCGTACACTTGCCTCTGTTCATCCCAAGCCCATTTTCTCTTCTTTATTTCTTCCCTCTTCTATTTTAAGGTGTATCTTCATTATAGATTTTTTTTCTCATTAATCATTTCTGGTGCATAAAAGAACAACTCAGGGATTTTATATATTTGTTTGTATGTGGCCACCATACTGAATTTTATTATTAACTCAGATACATCAGTTAATTATTAAAGGTTTTCAGCATATGTGAAAGATGTATTTGTGTCCTTTCCAATGATTATAATTTTTAGGCTTCTTGCCATGTGTAATAGCTAGAACTTTCTTTAGTCATTACTGTCTTGTCTTTAATTGAAATATCCTTAAAAATCATATCCTTGTTGTACAGTTGGTTTGACTGTGGTTTTCAGGTGAATATTTGCTGCCAATTAAAGAATGTATCTATTTATTCATAGTTTCTCCAAACTTTTTAAAATGGTTTTGAATCAGTAATGGGTGCTGTCTTATCAAATGTTTCTTCACATCTATTGAAATAAATATATGATTTTTTCTTCCTCTTTAATTTCCTGTTGTGATGTATTATATTCCTTTCCCCCCATCTTTAAAATAGTGAGATAATGCTTTTTTTAGTATAGAGTAACTTTCTGGAAAAAAAGTTCCAAACTTTCAGTGACTTAATGCAATGAAATCTTATTCCCTACTCTTGTGTTAGTCCAACACTGTTGGTAAGGGGTTCTGCTCCACCATCACTCAGGAGCCAAGGCTCCTTGGTTAGTAGTGCCAGAATCTTCTGGGGAGCTTAGGGTCCCCTTCAAGATCTCCTGATTCTGGCATAGGAAATAGGACAACCACTCTTGTTGTTGGTAATACTCCTTACCAAACTCACATTCTATTAGTGAAAACTAGTCACATGATTCCATCTAAGAAGTAAGGGAAACTGGGAAATGCAGTGTAGCTGGGTGCACAGGTGAAAAAGAAGATGAGACTCCATGAATGAACACATGACACTGTCTCTTGTACAACTTTCAAAGTATGTATCATTCTTTGAATTATTGGCTGGATTCTATTTCCAGTAGTCTAGTTAGAACATTGCATACTGAATAAAAAACAGGATTGGCTAGTCATTTTTCTCTGTGATGATTTTATAAGATTTTGTTAGCCATGATTTCCAATGTTTGTCCTCTCCTCCCTTAATTTATTTTTCTATGCTCTGAAACACTGTATGGAGTATCCAGCTGATTTGTTTCAGAATTCTTCAATTGTTTTTCTGTGTTGAAATTTTATATCCAGATTGTGATTATTATTCAGATGTTATTACTTTACATAATTAATATTTAATAAATTTTCAAAAAAACCACAATTATTTAGACTGAACTCTAGTTAAACAAGTGAGTTTCATCCTTTCCACCAATGTTTATTTTGAAGTTCCTGTACAAATTACAAGACATGGATTCATCTTCCAGTCAGCTGGTGTGTTCTGCTTTGATTATTTTCATGATTGGAGGGGACTTTTCAAACATGAAAGTGGAAGTCTGTTGCACAAGTAAGCAACATTGCTAGGCACAAATTCTCCTAATCCTTTTATCATAATTTTTCCCTCTCAGACTAGTTTCTTTTCAAATGTCTTGTCAGAATTGCAAGAAGTTAGAAGCCAGCCTCTTTGTTCCATTAGTTTTTTCTTCCATGTTTCTTCCCCTCCTCTCCCTTTCTCTCCTCTTCTCCTTTCTTTTCTACTTTTTCATTTTTCTTTCTTGGATGCTTCTGGGATTCTTTATCCTTGAAATTAAAAAAAAAAATCCTTAACTAAATGCTCAGGCACAGGCTTAATTTTGCTAGTGCTTACTGAACTATTTTTAGACTAAGCTTTCTTTAGTTTCTTTATTGTTTAAAATATTTTATTTATTTATTCATGAAAGACCAAAGAGAGATTTGTGATTTTTCTCTTAAATTTAACTGAGAAACCCTACATAAATTTCAAAGAACTTTATATTATTTTCAACAAATTCTCTAATCTAATATTTCTCCTAACTCCCTGCCATAGAGTATTAAGGATGTTGGAGAAGTTTACTTAAATCTGCCAATTGGCTGGGTCTGAACTTTTTCTTTTTCAGAATAGTTTATTTAGGGCAAATGTCTTTTTTTTTTTTTTTGCTATTTCATCCCCTTGTTTCTACTTCTCACTATGTGGTGTTTGGGTTTTTGTGAGAATGTGGCTGTGTCCTCAGGGGCCTTGGGGAACTGGGGGCAAATAAGGCTCCATACCTATATGTGGAGACTGAACAAGCTCTACATTGGCCCCTACCCTTGCCAAATCCCTGATCTTCCCACCAGTGCCACCTGGCCTTCAAGCCTGCAATAGCATTCAATGTCACTGACCCTAAATCCTGATACTATCTCTATTGGATGATAACCCAACCCTTGGCCTCCTCCTTTTCCTAATTCCAGGATTTTGCTGGTCTTTCAGTTCCATCTCTCCCACACAGCCACTCTGCAGGAATTACAGGAACTTCTGGACCTCTGCCTGATGCACAGCAGCTGTGGGAAGCCAGACACATCACATCACCACTGACTGCTTATCCAGGCACCTCCCTCTGCTGATACTGCACCACCTCTTCCACCTCACTTTGGGCATGCATACAACCAAAGGAAGAGTCTTCCTTAGTATTATGCCATTCCCTCTGTCATGCTATGTTCAGGGTGGTCATGCCATGCTCTACTCAGGTCTCCTCAAACTTATCTAAATTGTTATTGCTCCTTTCTGCCAGTTTGGGTGATCCTACTTCATCGTGCATGCCTGAAACTCATCTGCCTCTGCACTTTCCTGGGGAAGAGTGGGGAGGATTTCCACATTGTTTTACTTAAGCTCTGTGCATTCTGTTGAGAGCTTTCCACTCTGTGCTTACAATTGCTGATTCTTCTAGCAGGTCTGACTTTTGGTAAAGAGTCACAAAATAACCATGAAATATATATTGGGTTCACATCCTCCGCACTGCTCATTGAAAAGGAGGCTTTGCTCTCTGGATTTCTACTTTGCCATTTGGTCTGGAAGTAATCTTCACCTAGTAGATTTTCTGCCCCTCTTCATTGTAGGCAATCCTTACCCCCCTGAGACAGGGAGATAAGGAGTCTATCCCTGATGTCTCCTTTAGAGGAGGAAAATTGTGAGTCAGTCTTCCACCTTTTTTAATCCAGACCCATATTCTCTATTTCTTGTAGAAATCTGTGTGTAGATGGAACTTCATTTCATTGTCAGTGGGGACACCTCCCTATTTTTTTTATATTCTGCTAATTCTTTCCATAAAATCTGAAAATACTGGCTTTAGATAATTTATTATACACACACATTGTCATATGTATATATGTATAATGAATTATCAAGCCATAGAAAAAATGTGACTAATTACAATTTCCTCTGTCAAATAAGCTCACCCTTTGTCTATAAAGATGTCATTCTCCCATACTGTCAAAAAAAGTTGCTTCTCCAGTAGTGTGCTTGTTGAGTACTCCTTTGTTTGGTTTCTCTCATGACCAATAGCTTCCTATATTTAGTGAGTGGTAGAAAAAGGCAAAGGCAAGGAGTATGGGGCAGAATCTAGTTTTAGTGCCTGATGCTTAAAACTCACACTCACAATGCGGGACCCCTCAGGGTGTGCTGGGACTGCCATGTCGGAGGGAGTGTGGCAGAGGACCCAAGAGTGTCACATTCACAGTAAGTAGCTTGGATCTGAACATTAGCCCTCCCTCTTGCTAGCCATAGGACACCTGTTAAGATGCCTAACTTCTCTAAACTTCAGGTTCCTTCTCTATAAGTTGCAAATGATAAGAACACCTTCAGTCTCCTCGTGGTAAAAGCCAGAGGGCTTGGCACACAGTAGGTGATCTATAATGGCAATTGTTATTATTACTATGGTTATAGTGATAGTAATAGAGCTAATAGTCAAACACCATGGAAACCCCTCTTGTCTTGCCAAAATGGAATTTACTGCCAAGTATGCTGAATATAACTACATTCCAAACTGCATTCAGGGATAAGCAAGAACTTCATGAACCTAGGCCTTCTTGAGAATTAGGAAGATAATGTTTCCCAAAGAAAGCTCTCACCATCACCGGCTCAGTGGGAAGTCATTAGCTAGGGATTGGAGTGGTTCTTAAGGGGACAGTTGACCCTCAATGTGCACTGGAATAACAGGACCCATTTATGGCTGACAATTGGCTCTTAACCAAGTGGCCCGTGAAATGTATGGGCCAAGCATTCATTTTACAGTCCTTTTAAAAGAGAGCTCCAAATGTTGCTAGATATCTTAAAGTCTAAATTGTTGCATGTGGAGGGGACCACCCATGCATGCTTAGGTTTTTCCCTTTTAGAGGCAGGAGCACATTCCAAAAGCTGTGCTTGCTATGTCTTGCCAGCCCAGCTTTTGCAAGCTGTTAATATAAACTATTTCTTGGACACTATGTTTCACACTCATGTGCTTTGGCTGAATTTTTTTTCATTTTCCTACAAATGGAAGACCTTAAATCAAAAATCAGATATTGACTTGGTGGTGTTTTGAGCCAGACTCTGAGCCAGAGGACAGGACTTGAGAATGATGGTTATTGTGGAGAACGCTGGCAGTGCACCTGGTTGCAGAACTTGACTGTACAGTCAGTTCTAGTGGAATGAGGAAATAATCAGGGCTGATCACTATGACAACCCCAAAGCTGTGATGATTTAAGACAGTCTGCTCTTGCTTGGTGAGCTCATAAGCTAGTTTCCTAGGAGTTGTGTCGTATAAACCAGTAGTCATTATACATATCAGTCCCATCCAGTGGTCTGAACAAAATGCTGTGGAACAGTGAGAAGGCAGTTAGTCCTGGATAATAACCTTGGGAGGGTTTCCTAAAGATGGTGCTAGTGTGCCAGGCTTTGACAGATAAGTGGAATGTCTCCAAGAATAACAAAACTTTAAGAGATAGCATCACTTGAAGGAAATGAGTGTGTGTTGCAATAACAAAGCTAAGATGATGTTAGCAGAATAATACAATTGCCCACTATAATTGCTCCAACTATGTTATTATTAATAATAGACATAGGAAGGGAGTAGTTGAATTTTGAATACATAATCAAAAGGGCCTTGCTTGCTAGGAATGAAAATGAAAATCTCTCCAAAGTGCCTCCCAGAGGGTTAGAGCAGAAAGACGTACGTGTGACTCATTGGCTTTCCAGGGCATATAGACAGTAGTTTCCAGCCAAGGAGGAAAGTCACACCTCTGTCTAGAGCTCTCCCCAGCCAAGATGAAGCATATGTGGGGGGTGCCTGGTCTGAGGGTCTCTTGCAAAACTCCCAAAGGTCCTTGCCACATTGTGTCCCAGGGATGGTGGGGAAGGCAGGGATGACTTGCCTGAACACAGTGGGTTCAGAGAATGAGTTGGAGAACTGAGGGTGAGACCTAGCTCCTAGGATGAGACCCAGCTCCTCCACTATCATCTGACCGCTACCGAGATGATGGACTTCTCTGCCTAAACTTCATTTCACACCCACTTGAACAACCATGAATGTTGCTGTTTTTAAATCGAGTGGCCTGCCCTTGGAACTGGACATTCCATCTAGATTTTAAATGTCATCCCTTCCATTCAGTTTCAATCCTCAAAAACCTGATATGTGTGACCACCCCCCGGCCCTGGGGAGGTAAAAACTGAGGGTATTTCTTTTTTTTTTTTTTTTTAAGATTTTATTTATTTATTCACGAGAGACACAGAGAGAGAGTCAGAGACATAGGTAGAGGGAGAAGCAGGCTCCCTGTGGGGGTCCTGAGGCAGAACTTGGTCCCAGGACCCCGGGATCATGCCCTGAGCCACCCAGGTGCCCCAGAATGGAGGTTATTTCTGAAAACAATTTCCACAGTATTGCGAGAGACAGCACTTTACTCTCACTGTCATGCTAGGCTTCCTTTTAAAAAGCCCACTGTGCCAACAGAAGTTAATACAGTCTTTCCTTTTCCGTGGCCCATACTGGAGAGGAAGGGCATTAACTCAAAGTTGCTCTACACAGATTTGGTAAATGGTTGTTTTGGAGGCCCCTCCTTTGGGATATTTTCTGTCCCTCTCCCTCCCTTCTTGGAAAGGGAGACTTTATGTCTTTATGTTCATCACCACCACCTGGGTGATGGTGGTGCCAGGCAGACAGCCGGCTGCCCATGGACAGCAGGAAATGCATCACTCACAAAGCAGGCAGCCCCATACACCAGCTGCTGCAGGGAAACAGGAAGTGCAGGATTTGAGTGGTTCCAAACTAATCTCTAGCTTTCTCCTGACGTTGAAGAGATGTGACCATACACATCTCTTAACCATAGCACAGTCACATAAGCTGTGATCACTTCCTGTAAAGTACCACATTCTGGGGCAAGGATTGAGAATTATCAAGCCACATCTACGTGCCCTAGCCTGCACCCACAGCTTTGTATGAGTTGTCTTATCTAATCTGCACAGTATCATGAAGTAGTGTTATTATGGCCATTTCATGGATGAGGTAACTGGCCCCCAAAGATGAAGTGACGTGATCCAACTAGTAATTGGTAGAGCCCAAGGTGGGGGTTATGCTGCTTCTCTGGAGGATGACCAGTCTCCTGTGCAGAGGCAGTGCTGCACATGTACAGGTTTTGAAGCCCTCTCAGTCCCCCTGCACGTGTCATCCTGGGTGAACAGGCACTCCAGCCTCACTTCTTCAAGGTTGAATTAACAGTTTTCTCTTCAGTTTTGCATCTCTTATTATTAGGTATATCTTTAACCAAATGCCTGGGTAGCAGCTAAGCTCCAGCTTCTAGAGCCAGACCATATGGGTTGGAATTTTGGATCAAACCATGGATCATCAGTTAGTGGGTGAGCTTGGGAAAGTTACTTAATCTCTCTGTGTTTTAGTTTCCTCATTTGTAAAATTGAAATAAGCATCGTTTCTACTTATAGGCTGAGGGAGGCTTGAATGACTCCACAGGTATGAAGTAGCAGGCACATATGCTATGTAAATGTTCTGTGCCTTGGCCACTATAGTCCCAAGGCACCCTTGTCAGTTATTGTTGAATGCCCCTTGTTCCTCTCTCTCGATCTCTCTGGGGCTGGCCAACTTTACTCCTACATGGGTTTTGAAGCCATCTCTTTCTTCCTAGCCTGTTGCTGTTACCTTCACTGTGTCCGTCCACTTCCTCCCCTTTGTGACCGGTATCTTGCCTCCCTATTTATCACCTGCAATCCTGTCTTTCTATAAGCAAATCTAACTGTGACATCTGCTTAAAAAACTAGTTTGTCTCCCCATTGCCCAAGGGATCACTCCCTGACCCCTTAGTCTGGAATTTTCATTGCTTCCTAGTTTGGCTTGTTCACTGGTATGTTTGTCTCTCTTCTTGCCTGTCATCTCTTGGCCTCCATTTGTTCCACTTTCTCTAAAGACACATGCGATTTCACACTTCTCCCCTGTCTGCTCTGTTCCCTCTCTCAGATGTCATTCTCTTTCTTTTCTTGGCAAACTCGTACTCCTTTGCTTTTGTCCTTTAAGAGCCATTGTGAGCTCTTCTGGGAGCCTCAGGATGTATACTCTGGCTCCTGCCCACCCCGGAAAAACTTCCAGTGAAGCAGTCTCAACCTTCCCCTCAAAGCTTCCTGCTCCATTCCCCACCATTTTATGAGTTTCTTACGTATTTCTGTATCCCTAGCATCTCGCGGCGATCCTCACCCAGGGAAAGTACTTGGTGTTTGTTGATTAAAAGCTTATATAACATTTGGGGCTGGGAAGGAGAATAAGGCCCCTAACCTTTTAGTTTTTGAAAAGGACATAAGTAAAGAATGCATCAGGGTCAGTATATGTATGGCTTTGGATCCCACAAATGTTTCAAAAATAGGTCCTAAAAGTTTTTCTAAGATGGGTTGGTTCTAATGACACTTTCCTTTCAACCCTATTTGCTTTCAAGTTTAAGCCCAGGTGTGTATGCTTATAGGGAAATTGATTCAGTGAGCTTTGAGGTTTTTTAAAAATAATGAATCCTATCTTTGTAGGAGCCCATCAGAAATCCAGGATGCCTGGATTAAACCTTCCAAAGAACAGGAAGTCTCTATTTTAAAAAAATGCAAACAAAGACAAATAAATGGGCTTAAGCCCTAAGGATTTTAACATGACTGAAAATCCAGGCCCAGGAGATTTTGTGGTTTCTGGGAGAGAGAGAGTCCTTTTCCACCTGCCTCTGCTAACACAGACTACTGGAACGTAAGTGAATTTGGTTTGGATTTGCCTTCTGCTTCATTAAAAAAAAAAAAAAAAAAAAAAAGGCATCTTAAAATAAGTGGGTGAGGATAAAGATGATCCTTCACTTTTGGATATGTGATAATTTGGGTTAAAATTGGAGAACTTCAGATTGCAGCTCTGTTCTTTTGCAAATGATAAACCTGGAGTCCAGGGGAGTCCAACAAGTTGTCTGAGGGCCCCCTTCCCACAATCCTCCTTTTCTCACCCTCTCTGTCTCCACCTGCTTTCCAGAAGCCCCCTCCCCTGCCCCCAGCCCCCTGGTGTCTGATTGGGGGACTGAACTTGGGTTCTTTGCTCTTCAGCCAGAGCTTTCTCTAGAGCTTGGAAGAATAATTTCCTCTGTTTTCTCTGGAGCCCTCACCCACTTGCCTTCCTGTCCTGGCTGCCCCATCTGTGGCCACATTTCATGTCACTCCATAAGAAGCACTGTCAGATGCTCTTTAAGAGAAGGGGCGTTGGGAAGGAGCCTGGTAGCCTTTGAAGGGCCTCTAGCAAGGATCTGGGCCCAGAGCTGTGGGCTATGCAACCATGGCAGCCAGGGCAGGCCATAAGAAAGAACCTGTGGCTGAGGGGGACAGGCCTGGCAGCTGATTTTTTTTCCAGCACTATCTCTGCATTAAGGGAACTGCTTCCCAGGCTGCAGCATTGAGCAAGAATAATCCAATTCAGGGGATCCCTGGGTGGCGCAGCGGTTTGGCGCCTGCCTTTGGCCAGGGCGCGATCCTGGAGACCCGGGATCGAATCCCACGTCAGGCTCCCGGTGCATGGAGCCTGCTTCTCCCTCCGCTTGTGTCTCTGCCTCTCTCTCTCTCTCTCTCTGTGACTATCATAAATAAATAAAAAATTAAAAAAAAAAAAAGAATAATCCAATTCAGCAAATATTCATCAATGACCACTGTGTGCTGGGTACTGCATAAATTCTGGGAAAAAGATAGGGTGTGATTCCCGCATTTGTCAAGCTCCAAGCATGGTGGCTGGGGGAGGGGGGGGGCGCGGTTACAGATGAGCAAACAATGCACCACTATATAAAATGATAGGTCTCCTGCTTGCAGGATGAACACGGTACAGCAGGGATGAAAGGGAGGAAGGGAAGATTTACAGAGATGAGGGCTGAGAAGGCTGGAGGCACCCATAGGTGGGAAGGGGTGGGCGCCCTGGGCTGGGACATGCCATCCATGGAGGGTGGGGGTGGGGGTGGGGGGGTGGTGATAATGTAAAAAGGGACCTGGCAGAGAAGAGCCTGGAACACTCAGGAACTTTCCCTCTAAGTGGAAACCACACAGTACCAAAAATGAAGCACCGCCCTCGTTGCCTGTGACCTCGGTCCTAAGTTTTCAGGGTAAGAGTGTGTAGCATTCGATTCCTGGAATCAATTAACAAAGAGCAGTAGCTCCTTTGCTTTTGTGGCGGGCTAACAATACCTGGTCATAGTTTTGTTTGTTTTAACTTGTACTAGGCTATTTCAACCAGGGGATTGATGGTAAAGAGCCTGGAACCTGAGAGGCCAGCCCTGGATGTGCTTTCAATAGGCCCCCTGGGGGAGAATCTCTTGACCTCTTCCCCTGTTTGAATCCTTCAGTGTGTCTCCAGCCCGTCCCTCTATTTAGTAAGCTTTACCCAGGGGTCTTCCTTCATTTCCCACTCCCCAAGAAGGCAATATGGGGCAGCTTTCTGTCAACACCTGATTCATCCTGCATTTCTAGAAAAGAAGGAGGTACCACGAGGGGCTTCAGGAATGTAGACACAGAGGAGAGCCCTAGACAGAGGGCAAGGGGATATGGTGGCCGGCCCACCCCAAGGCCATAGTGTGTCCCCTCTCTGTAAGCTGCTGTGTGCATGGCCAGCTGACAGAGCTCCTTACAGAAGCTGCTCTAGGACTGTGGACAGTGCTTGAGCTCCCTCGGTCTCAACTCCCTCACATGATAAGTAAGGAAAACTGAGGCCTGAGGAGATCCAGAGTCAATGCGTTTAAGTAACCTAAATGTTTGGGGGAAGGGGTAGTGAAGTTGGGGGGATGGGGACCAGGTGAGACAAAGAATCCCATTTCCCAGAACAGACTCTTAACTAAGAAGTTCACAAGAGACTAATGGGTAGACCAAGGAAATGAGAAATTGAGATGCTAGCCTCCTCTGACTATGTATTAGTCCATGTAGGCATGAGACAGGGAAGAAAGTTCTCTGGGCTTTGAAAGTGCTCTATGGCTTGGGCAGAATGCTATCTGCTACTCACTTGCCTCCCCCTGGTTCATTCCAACATACCTGTTGGAGCTCAATTTAAGTGATATTCTATAGGAAGTCTTCTGGAATGTCCTACCTAAGTCAACTTACTTGATTATTGGTCTCAGTGGCACCAAGTCCCTCTCCCTCAGAGCAGTTAAAATAATTGCTATTCACCTAAACATTTCATTAAAATTTGTCCCCCTCTCCAACTCCAAGCCCCATAAGGACTTGAATCACATCCACTTTAGCTCACCATTGGGCCCCCAATGCCAAACATAGTTCCGGGTACCTGATATATTCAGTTAATAAATAAAATAATGAATAAATAAGCTTGCTTGAGAAAGAGAGGTTGGTAAGAGATATAATTTAAAACTGAAAGTTTGAAATAACTACTGAGAGAAACAAGAGAAGAAATATATCAAAAATAAATTTAAAAAATAAAAAAAATTACAGGTGTGAGGCACTGTCTAGAATGGAGACCATGTCTTCATGGTCTACGGTTTTGAAATTGTCTCAGTCACTCAACAGATATTTGTTGAATATCCACAATGTGTCCAGCTTCGTGCTTGTTACTGAAGATAAGTGGATAGATATGTATGTCTCTCATGGAATTTCCAGTCTAACCATGGCCTACGGCCCTAGTGTAAGACAAGTAGTGGGACTGATCCAGGATAGAAATTATACTGGGTAGGTTCATTAATGGAACTGTAGTTGAGAATCTTGGGAATACTGGTGATTTATTTATTTATTTTTTTCAAATTTTTTTTTTTTTATTTTTTTTTATGATAGTCACAGAGAGAGAGAGAGAGAGAGAGGCAGAGACACAGGCAGAGGGAGAAGCAGGCTCCATGCACCGGGAGCCCGACGTGGGATTCGATCCCAGGTCTCCAGGATCGCGCCCTGGGCCAAAGGCAGGCGCCAAACCGCTGCGCCACCCAGGGATCCCAATACTGGTGATTTAAAAAAAAAAAAAAAAAAAGCTGATGATCAATCCTGAAGGTTCAGGCTGAAAAAAGAAGAAAACTAAAGCCAATTAAAAAAAAAAAGTTAGTGAGAGCAAGAGTAGAAGGAAGGAAGTATGGAAGTTCGTGGTGGAGGGTGCAGAGAGTAAGAGGGAGAGAGAGCAAGAAAGAATATATATTATACATAACAAAAGACACAATCAAACAGTATGATTCATGAAATAAATATGACACATACATCCTTTACCAATGTAAATTGGTATAGCATTAAAAATAAAAATATTTTTAGATTGGCTAACAGAACTAGATCCAATATTATGTTGCATACAGAAGCTATACCTAAAACAAAATGATTCTGGAGTATTAAAAACAACAGCAGCAACAACAAATGACAGGCTGAGATATATCAGGCAAGGCAAAGAAAAAGAAAGCAGGAGTCACAATCCTGATTAACTGGTGAAGTAAAATTCACATGGAAAATATTAAAAGAAATAACAGAATATTTTGTGTTGACCTTATAATTCACAATGAATATTTAACAGTTATAAATATTCTTGAACACAGCAACATAGTAGCAATGTCTCTAAAACAGAAATTCCAGGATATGCAAGAGAAATAGAATCAGACAACTAATAAAATATTTTAACTTATTTTGTCACTTCAAGACAGATAAAATGGACAAAACATTTAAAAAGAGATGACCTAATCAATGGAATTCGAATTTGTTGCTTTATTATAGTCTCTGAATAGACAATATCCCAAATTTTCAAGTACATAGGAAAAATTCATGAAAATTAACCATAGCTTGGCTGTAAAAATATTTTTACATATTGCAAAGAACTGAAAAATGTATGATTGTATATAATACAAATATATAAAATAGATTTAATTTTTTTTCCAAAATTTACACAAAAAACTCCCCAAATAATGATCCTTTGGTCCAAGGAAAATTAAAAATACACATTTAAACAGGTTTTTAATGTTGCACTCTTTATCACAGCAAAAGACAGGAAATAATCCAGTGAATAAACTATGGTACATCCACTTCTAAAATGGAATGAGAAATGTTTATATACAATGCTGAAAAATGATCTCCAGTAATTATTAAGTGTGCAAAATAATAAACACATACAGTATATTATTATAAATTGAAGAAAGGAAAAGACAAACTTGTACACAGTTGCTTACATATTTTTAACAAAAATATAAATCCCCAAAGCATAAAAAAGTTGTTAGTTATCTGCTTTGGGTTGCTCAACACTGCAGTTGCAACAAGTAGAAAACAAAACAAAACAAAACGGGTAACCTATAACAGATAATATTAGAAAACTGTCAGAGAGCTATGGAAGCAAAAACAATAATATAAGCTAAAATTCCAGATAGGAAAAAACTTTTGAGATTAGCAGACAATCACCTCCTGATGAGAGAAATAAAAGATCTAAATAAATGAAGAGATATTTAATGTTCATGGATTGGAAGACTTGATATCATTAAGGTACCAATAGTTCCCAATTTGTAGTATGGATTAATTGCAATCTTGGGGCACCTAGGTGGCTCAGTTGGTAAAGTGTCTGCCTTCTGCTCAGGTCATGATCTCAGAGTTCCTGGAATGACCCCTGTGTGGAGCTCCCTGTTCAGTGGGGAGTCTGCTTCTTCCTCTGCCTCTCCCTTTGCCTCCCCCCCGCCCCGTCTCTCCCCCTGGTTCATGTTCTCTCCCTCTGTCTCTGTCAAATAAATACATAAAATTTTTTAAAAATTGCACTATATGTTGGCAAATTGAATTTAAATTTAAAAATAATAAAGAAAAAAATGGACATACTGCCGTCTTCAAAAAAAATTGCAATCCAAATTAAAATACCAGCAAGCTACTTTGTAGATGTTGATAAGCTGATTCTAAAGTTTTATATGGAAAGGTAAAGTACCTGAGACAGCCAACACAATACTGAAAAAGGAAGAGGTGGAGGACAAGGGTGGAGAAAGAAGAGGGAGAGCAGGGTGGTGAGGGAGGGGGAGATGAAAGTAGGAAGATTGACACCATCTGATTCAAGAGTTACCATAAAGACTGTCATCAAAGTAGCACAGGATTAGTGAAAGAATAGATATATTGGTCAGTAGAACAGAATAGAAAACTCAGAAATAGACCCATGCAAATATAATCAAACTTTTACCAGGGAGCAAAGGCAATCCCATGGGGGAAAGGATGGCTTTTACAACATGTGATTTGGACAATTGGATATCCATGAGCAAAATGTGAACCTAGATAAAAACATCATATCTTTCACAAATTAACTCAAAATGAATCACAGACCTAAATGTAAAATGCAAAATTATAAAATTTCTAGAATTAACATGGGAGAAAATAAGGTGACCTTAGTTTGGTGTTGAATTTTTAGATTTGATATCAAAAGCATAATTCGTGGAGGAAAAAAATTGATTAGTTGGACTTAATTAAAATGAAAAACTCCTGTTCTGTCAAAGAAACTGTTAATAGAACAAAAAAATCTACCACATCTTGGAAAAACAATTGTAAAACACATATGTTATAAAAGACTAGTATTCAAAATATAGAAATAACTTTTAAAATTCAACAATAAGAAAACAAACAACTCAAATGAGAAATGGACAAAAATACTGAATAGATACCTTACCAAAGAAGATACATAGATGGCAGATAAACATGTGAAAATAGGTTCAACATCATTAGTCATTAGGAAGATGCAAATGAAGACATCGAGGAGTTAGCAATATTCAATATATGTGGATAGAAGTTGACAACAAGATAGGGGTGAACATTATATACAAATTTATTGGCAGAACTAACACTATGGAACTAAGGAGGGCTACATTTTATGTGGCTACCCACTCTATAATGGCTATGTGAGCTGATAAAAAATGAAATTATTCATAGTTTTCCAATCACCATGGAATTAAGCTAGAAATTATAATAGAGAGATAACTACAAATACTGCAACTGTGTGGAAGTTAGTATGCTTCTAAATAGTCTATGGATCTAAAATAAAAATCAAAATGGAAATTACAAAATGTTTTAAACTAAGTTATAAAAGGCGACTTACCAAAATTTGTGGGAAGAAGATAAACAATGCTTATAGAGAAATTTAAAGCAGTAAATGCTTATTTTAGAAAAGAAAAAAGGCTGAAAATCAATTATTTAACAATCTATTTCAAAAAACAAGAAAGTACTTTAAGGGAAACTCTAGGAAAAGAGAACATAAGAGCAAACATCAATGAAATTGAAAAGAAGCACACTGCAGGAAAAAAGAAACAAGAAAACGAAAAGCTATTTAACGAAACTGATTAAACTTTGCAAAACTAACAGATCTAAAAAGAGAGAAAAACAATGTGCAGAATAAAAAGGGAGCATTATTACAGATGCCTTAGAGATAATCTGAGTATTTTGATATACATAAAATTGAATCCATATTTTCACAAAGAAAATCCTAGTTTCATTACCGAATTCTTCCAGACACTGAAGGGAGAAACATCCCAATCTTGCACAGAACTCTTCCACAAGACAGAGAAGGAAGGGAACATCAGGGAATACATCCTAACTCTTTTTATGAGGTCAGCATAATATTGATTCTGAAACTAGACAAGGACATTTTTAAGATAAGAAAACCTCAGACTGATCACTCCCATTAAATTAACAAGTAAAAAATCCAACAATATATAAAAATTATAATACCCTATGACTAAGTGAGCTATTTTGAGTATATAAGCTTAGTTTCTCATTATAAAATCCATCAAGAGTAATCAAGTAATCACTCTAACAGAAAAAGTAGAAAATTATATGATCACCTTGATAGTTGCAGAAAAGGCATTTGTCAAAATTCAAGGTCAGTTAGTGATAAAAATCCCTAGCAAGTCAGAGATCTTTGAAAATTTACTTAATCTGATAATGCATCTAAAAATCCCCAGTCTGGGTGGCTCAGCAGTTTAGCGCCACCTTCAGCCCAAGGTGTGGTCCTGGAGACGTGGGATCCAGTCCCACATCAGGCTCCCTGCATGGAGCCTGCTTCTCCCTCTGCCTGTGTCTCTGCCTCTCTCTCTCATAAATAAAAATATTTTTTAAAAATTAAAATAAAATAAACATCCCCAGGTGATATACTCAGAAAAATATTAGAAAACTTAGTCCCACATTAGGAACAAGAGAGAGGTACCTGCTACACCACTCTTATTCTGCATTGTCTTGGAGGCAGTGCAATGAAACAAGAAAAGGAAATAAAAATTATAAGCATAGGAAAAGAAGAAACAAAGCTTTTATTATTTTCAGATGATATGATGCTGTTTACCTAGAAAATTCAAGAGAATTTGGAGAGAAACTATTAGCATTAGTAAATGAATTTAGTAAGATCCTTGGAGATAAGGTTAGTTTACAAAAATGAACTCTTTGTACTTTGATCACAAAATAGTACCAAATTAAATTTAGAAAATTCACATCAAAAATATTAAATAAATAAAAACAAGTCTAATGAAGACTGCATAGGACTTCTACACTAAAACTAAAAATGTTATTTTTAAAAAAGATTTTATTTATTTCTTCATGAGAGACACACAGAGAGAGTCAGAGACACAGGCAGAGGGAGAAGCAGGCTCCTCGCAGGGAGCCGGATGCGGTACTCGATCCCAGGACCCCAGGATCATGCCCTGAGCCAAAGGCAGATGCTCAACCACTGAGCCACCCAGGCATCCCAAAACTAAAAATGTTCTAAAGAAACCAAAGAAGATTTAAATGAATGAACCATATATTCTGTATCACTGAAGTACTATTGACAAGATGTCTCAATTTCCCCCCAATTCATATGTCTATTCAATGAGATCCCAATCAAAATCACAGAGGGTTTTTTTTTTAAAGGGGTGAGGGTAAACTGACAAGCTGATCCTAAAATTCACACAGAAATGCAAAAATTCTGGAATACTCACAATCTTGAAAAGGAGAAGTGAAGTGGGAGAACCTTACTATCAAAGATCACATGAGATATAAATTTGTTATTGGGTCAAAGGTAGACAAACTGAAGAGTTGAATGGAACAGAGAGTCGAAATCCAGCTCATGTATATTTATAACAGGTGATAGTACAGTTCCTTGGAGGAAACAATACCCTTTCCAGGAAAAGGTGCTGGGTCCATAGGATGTCTGTGGGTAAAAATTAGTGGCAACAGGTCACTCCTTTTACCAAGCACAAAATAAATTCCAGATGGATTTGGGATCTAAATAAAATATAAAACAATAAAGTTACAGGAAAACATAGTGATATGTCTTCAAGAAACTGGTGTAAAGAAAACTTTTTTTTTTTAAAAAAAGGACACAAATACCATCCTACAAAAGAAAGCAAGTGATACATCAATTTGTATTAAAGTTTAAGACATTGTGTTCATTAAAGGAAAACTCTAGGAGGTCTTAGCAACACATAATATATACAGCTGACAAAGGGTTTGTATCCAAAATATGTTTTTAAAAAACTTTATAAATTAGTAACAACATACATTTTTTACTATAATTTTCTAATATTAGCACTTACAAGTCCATTTAGCTTACAAATTGATTCTTTTCATTGGACCCCAGTTGCACACGATTGGATAATATCTGGTTCACAGCAGTGTCATAATTGATTAATACATGATTTTCATTTAGGCAGTCAGTTCTTCAATTATTTTGTTATGTAATACACCTAGGAATTAACCCCACTTTAGAAAGAGCAAGAACTTTGAATTTAACCTATGTCTAGCCCTATTTTATTCCCTTTTCATGTCTCCCTGCTTCCTCCAAAGCAAGTTCACGATCGCCCTGGAAATTATATCCTTCTTGTCTCACTTCCTATTTACTTGGTTCTGTTACATCAAGATACCTTCCAAAACATGGGAGTAAATTTTTGTTTTAATTACTTTTAACTTTATAAGAATTCTGTAAACAATTTTGGCAGTCACTTTTTCATTTAATATTATATTCTTAAGATTGTATATAATATTCCATTCTGTGAATATGACACACTGTGATCATCCTTTTTTCTACTTATGGACATTGGGTTGGTTCCAGTTGCTGCTATAAATATTCTTGTATGTGTTTCCTCATAGTATCTACAGAAGAATTCATCTTCCATATATGCCTAGAGGTTTAGTTACTGGATCACAGTGCATGTAAATAGTCAACTGTATATTCATTTTGCATCCCACAATTGTCTCTTTTTCATAGAGTTTTTCCAAATTATTTAACTCACCATGTTTACCAATTCTAACATACACTTTTTCCTCATATTTTACTTAAAAAAAAATAGGAATAGTCTTAAAATCAATGATGTATCGTGGCTTGGTTGTTGGTATTTTGGTCTTTCCAAATGAGACATAAGATAGTGACTTGCCCTAAAATCAATAGTGTTTTAGATTTGATAAATATGATCATTTTCACAAAAACAAGCTTTTTCACACATCATACTTCATCACTTCCACACTCCAGCCATTTACAAAATGCTAAATCCTATAATTAACATCACGAGTGCGACTGGCACAGATAAGCATGGGGAAAAGGCAACTGACTCTTGGAAAGCTCACACAGAGCTGGTGTCAGGAGCAGAGACCCAAGCAGGGGAGAGGGGCACTGCCAGGCAGTACTTAGCTCCTAGGAGCACTGGTCAGGTGCACTTTGGGGAGAAGGCAGAGAACATCCATCACACATTGGTGAATGGAGATTCCTGGAGAGAGCTTGTACGGTAACCCTTCGGGGCGGCTTTCCCCAGTGCAACGCTGTGAACCATCCCTTTCTGCAAGTCAGCCTGATAAATTACAAGCGCAGCTGGTGCGGCAGGCAGCTCAGCCCCTGGCAGATCTCCTTGCAAAGGGGAGGTTGGCTCTCCCTGACCTGTTTCAGTTGAGTTTGGACCATTAATAAATCCTTTCCTCAGCAAGACACTTTCACTTCCCATGTCATTCCTTCAGAAACTGGGAAGAGTGATAACGTTGAAGAGAGGGATATTACTGGATCTTCAGCAAAACCTTATTTTTCTTCTTTGAAAACAAGACATTCAGACGAGTTTTTGTTATTTGCAGTAGCTCCATGTTCTCAAATATCCCAAAATGCCAGGGTGATGGGAATAAGCGAGAAGGACCCAAGGGCTTCCCTGAGGCTTCTAGTTCCAGGTTTCCATGCTTCTGTGATGAGCATTTCAAATTTCCAATATGAAGATTTAAACTTGTTTGGTAGTTTCCAAATCAGGAAGGCAATATCATGCTTCCGAAGGTATGCCCAGGAGGAAGAGAGGCATCATTCCTTTCTTGGCTTGCTCCCACTTACACATCAGAGCTGGGTGTCCTCACTTAATGCCATCCCCAGAGCATTGTTGCAGAATTAATTGTGTTCTTTCTGGTTTTGCATGGTGTCCACATGCGTTAAGCACCCAATAAAAGTCACCATCATTACTTTTCTTCATTGTCTAAAGACAGCAGTGAGGTGGGGGGCATTAGTCTGTCATGCTCCAAAAAATTTTTAAAAATTGAAAAAATTTTTAAAAAATTTGCTCGTCACAGTGATTGGGAACAAAACAAGAAAGTCTGGTATACTGCCAACACTTCCCTGCAGTTTTCAATTTCTCTTTTCTAGGAATAGAAGCAGAAAGAAGAGGGAAAATGTTATTTGGCAGATAACCTTCCCTCCTCCAGTTTTGTTTTATTATTATTTTCTTTGAGGCATCACATCAAAAAAATGGGGAAAATTATTTTATGAAACTTCTTAGCTCAAAAAATTAAAACCACATTTCTCTGTCTGTGGCCTCTGACTTCTCAGAGCAGATGGCTCTGGCACAGCTCCCTGCCTGCACACCAGGATCCGTGCGCCCTCCTCCTTGCATTGATCATTGTGACACACCAGCAGCGCAGAAAGCCCAGGCAGAGCAGAGAAGCCTGGCGCTCCTGTGTACGCATAGACTCATTCAAGCTGGAATAAAATATTACAATCACAGTGGCCCTTTCCAAATATGTGTTCTGCAAATTGCTTTAAATTAGGGGATTTAAGAACAGACATTTGAATGAATTATAAGAATCAATTAAGTTGTAATCACTGAGTAGTTTAAAATACAGTTGCTCATATATTGTATGATTTGACCCTTATAGTGACAATATAAGGGCCATTAGTATAATGTTTTGCTTAACAAATGAAGGATGATTTGTCCAAAAATGCAGATCAATAAGGTGCAGAGCTGGAGCTTGAAACAATGGTTTCCCAGTGTCTGGGCTTCCAAAAGCCTGAGACTTGTACTAGAAGGGATCTCAGTTATAGCACTCACTTCCAACTCTCATGTTTTTCTCAAGACTGTTTTAAAAAAATTAGTTATTCTGTATGAAACTGCGAAGGAAAGTGGGAGGGAAGGGAAGGGAAGGAAAGGGAAGGGAAGGGAAGGGAAGGGAAGGGGAAAAAGAATACCACCACGGCACATGATATCTCCACAAAAGGAGCATCTGTGTATTCCCCCAAACCATGAGAAAGAATCCAGCTCTTTATCATAAATGATCTGGGAGAGATAGCACAGGCTTTAGGAAGCACATCACACAGAAAACCTTCCCTAAAATCCTCTTTAGACAGCTCTTCTCCCTGAGGATTTAAATTTGACCACTGCCAAACAAGTCCCATCTGTCTTCCTGTAGAGTCCTGTGTCTGCCATCCTGCCCTCCCCTTTTTGTCACGCAGCGGGCTCATGCACAGTGACCTCCTCAGAAGCTTGGGATCCTCACCTATTATGACTCTCCAGCTTGGAGTTGGAGGGAACAAAATGCTCCATCACCTTACATGGGGGGGCTCACTGCTCCCTTACAAAGGGAGAATAAATATGAAGAGCTTCCTGAAAGAAGGGGTATAATTGGTCTTAGGAAAAAAAAATGGAATTGCAAGCAGAAACGAGGAAAGGAGCTAAGGCACCAGAAGAGTTCAGGGCTGCCAGGAAGTCTTTCAATCCCTACCAGAGGTAAGTGAGACAAGATGTGGACAAAGTGAGGCTGAGATGAGGCACGCAGAGGGGCTGACTCTGCCCGTGGCCTGGAGGAAATTTTCATGTAGGGAGATGCATGAGAGAAGACAAGAAAGGGAGGTTCCCTCCATCACCTACTTATAGATCTTGTATTTAATCAGTGGAGGGAGGTAAGTCATGTTTGGTAAATGCATTTGAATTTTAAAGAACGTGGTATCAGATAATAGGTCTGCTCAGCATCTTGGAGTGCCCATGGAAGTTTGGGGGGTCGTGGGGAGGATTCTGGCAGTGGGGAAGCTCGGTAACACCCCGTGTTCCAATGCCAAGTCAAGGGCCCACCCCAATGTACCACGGCTGTCTCTCACATTAGCTGGGTCATTCTAACATCTCCATTGTTGATGACATGAAAAACTCTAGGAGGTAAGCCACATACTTGTGGGTTTTTAACATTTTGATAGTTTGGCTGTTGTACAGACTTTTATTAAACCCAGATTCACACGCGCGCACACACACACATACACACACATGCACATAAATAGCTCTGAAAAGAATTTTTCTGAGCATTGGAAGATATTTTGGTCTGGCACCTCCTGTCACTTAGTATCCTGCTTGAGGGACAGGGAGAAAGGGAAGTGATTAGACTCCCCTGAACTCTCACTGACCATAGTAACTCAGTGGTAATGGAACTCATGTGCCTGGGGGTGGTATCTCTGCCTGGAATCACTCTGGTCACACAATTTTGAAGACTTTGAAGATCACACAATTACAGGGAGAATCCCTGGTACTTTCTGTGGCTGCCATTAGAATTCTGTAGGCTCATCACTTCTTGGTTTGATGAGTTAGGGGTGGTGAGGCTGTAGTATAGCAGGACTCCGCAATTTGCCAGATTTGGAACACAGTCTATGGTAAGACTCAATACATGCCCTATGAGGTGACCACGGAGTTAATCTTGCTGAATGAGTGAATGGACTACTATGGGGGACCCAGGTTCTGTTATGGTTTCTGCACTGTGGTGTCAGTTGTGGCTGCAGTGTCACCATTCCCCAAGGTGGGGCACAACCATTTCACAGTGTCTGCAAGGTGAGCTCAGCCCATGGTCCTTGCTGGAGGCTAGAGATGAGCTTCAGTCCAGCAGAGATGGTGCTTCTGCTCTGACAAATGCCACAGCAGCACTTCCTGGGCAGGGGCAGGGAGGCACGGGCAGGATAAACTGCAGGGAGAACCCAGCCGGGGAAACTTGATGGAGACCTTCTGCCCAAATCCACAGCTTGCTAGGCAGGGCTACATGTAAGAGTACGTTTTCAAGTAAATGGAGGTGTTTGACCATAATACCAGGACCTTGCTGTGCATTCAGGGTCTAGCAACAGCTACTCCAGGATAGCTGCAACTCCTTTGCCATCTGTTTTTCTGAATCTGTGATCAAATAAGTCTCTTGGATGTGTTAAGAAATAGCATGTATTATATGCCTTTTAAATAATTAGTAATGAATCTTATGTTAGAAATATCCACCTCTAGGGGCACCTGGGTAGTATAGTTGGTTAAGCATCTGATTCTTGGTTTCAGTTCAGGTCCTGCTCTCAAAGTCCTGATCTCCATGTCATGAGATCGAGTCCATCGTTGGGCTCTCTGCTCAGTGCAGAGTCTACTTGAGTTTTTCTCTCCCTCTCCCTCTGCTCCTGCCCCCTGCATTCTCTTTCTCAAAAAAATAAATCTTTAAAAAAAATGAAATATCTACCTCCATTAAATAAAAGGCCCAGCTGACAACACCTAAAACCACTTCCAGTATAACTTGATACTGATTAAAACTTGGTAGAAGTATAAATCTTTGGACAAATTCAGATCTGCCAAGTTTGACCTAGGAAAGTTGACTTCATTGAAACCATAGCCATGATGAAAATCCAAATTGGGTACTGCCCTGACAGGGAGTGCCCATGAATGAGCAGGAGGATGCAATTACAGCCTGTCCTCCCTCCCTTCTGGCAGAGGCTCGAATTCATTGGTTTCAGTCCCCCACAGGCTGATCTCCTTGTGGAAAATGATGCAGTACAACACCCTAAGAGAGGGCAAGGGGAGAGGTATGGGAGCCTGGGCATGTGCTGGGGGATCAGACCGAGCAGGGTGCAGCCGGGGCAGGGTGTGTGAGATGTATTGGTTGGTAGGCATGGCATGCAAAGTGGGAGGCAGGTGGCACCAGTAGAGGAAGGCAAGGGGAGGGAGCCCTGGCAGGGTAGTGACCAGAAGAGCAGAGTCTCAGGCCGAGGACACACAGGCTATTTGCCATAATGGTCATTTGAACATAAGCATTTTAACCACAATTAAACAGGATGAATTAGGAAGATGTGATTCACCCACCAATTTTTGTCCCTAAACAATCTTAAAACTTCTGGCCTCTGCTTTTGGGCATTTGTGAAGTTGTGAGAGAATATATATCACAAATACACATTGAAAATATAAAATATATATCATAATGTAATATGGTGTAAAAAGGTATTTAATTTAGTTTTACTTTCCTTTTTTAAAAAATATTATTAATTTATTGATGAAAGACACAGAGAGAGAGAGAGAGAGAGAGAGAAAGAGACAGAGACAGAGACACAGGCAGAGGGAGAAGCAGGCTCCATGCAGGGAGCCCGACGCGGGACTCGATCCCAGGACTGCAGGATCACGCCCTGGGCCCTCTAGGCAGGCGCTAAACCGCTGAGCTACCCAGGGATCCCCTAGTTTTACTTTCCTTTTAGTTTTCCTTGGTCATTAGTGAAAGCAATAAGTTCATACTTATTATTCATATGTTTATTGGCCAGAAATGACTCTTCTTTTGTGAAGAATCTGTTCAATGGCTTTTCCCCACTTTTCTTTCTTTATTTTTATTTTTATTTTTTCCCATTTTTATGACCATGGTTTCTTCTTTTTTATAGATATGAATGAGTTCCTTCTATAATTTCCACACTAATCAGTTGCATTTATTACAGACATTGTCTCCTTGTTTACAACATGATTTTTCTTAGGGTGTTGGTGACTTATGATTTTAATGTATCAGATTTCAATTATGTCTTGTATATATAGTCTGTTTTGCTCTAGTTTAAAGTTTCTTCTCTACTCCAATGTAAAATTATCCAACTACATATTCTACTAAAAAGTTCCATATTTCTTTTTAGACATTTAAACCACGAATCAGTCTGGAATATATTTTTATATAAGTGTGAGGTCAGAATGCAATTTTATTTTTGTACACTTGAATAACCATCTTTTAATTTAAATTCAATTAATTCATATATAGTATATTAATAGCTTCAGATGTAAAGTTCAATGATTCATCAGTTACGTATAACACTCAATGCTCATTACATCAAGTGCCCTCCTTAATGCCCATCACCCAGTTACCCCATCCCCCCACTCATGTCACCTCCAGCAGCCCTTTTTTTCCCTAGAGTTAAGAGTCTCCCTGTTTGATTATTTTTTACTTTATTTTTCTTTCCCTTCCCCTATGATCCTCTGTTTTATTTCTTAACTTCTACATGTGAGTGAAACCTATGATAATTGTCCTTTTCTGACTGACTTATTTCACTCAGCATAATACCCTATAGTTCCAACCACGTTGTTGCAAATGGTAAAATTTCATTTTTGATAGCTGATTAATATTCCATTGTCTATCTATAACACATCTTTATTCATTCATCTGTCGATGGACATCTGGGCTTTTTCCATATTTTGTCTATTGTGGACATTGCTGTTATAAATATTGGAACATAGATGTCTCTTGGATTCACTATGTTTGTATCCTATGGGTAAATACCTAGTAGTGCAACAAAATACTAGAGGAGAACACAGGCAGCAGCAATCTCTTTGACCTTAGGCACAGCAACTTCTTTCTAGACACATCTTCAGGCAAAGGAAACAAAGGCAAAAGTGAACTATTGGGACTTCATCAAGATAAAAAGCTTTTGCACAACAATGGATGATTACTTTCATACTCCTTTCTTACCCCCATTAATCTGGTGTACTACAGCTCTCACATACCAGAGCTCTTGATGTGCACAGATTTCCCTCTGAGTTCTTTTTTTTTTCTCTTTGGTAATATATTTTGTGGCAGTACCACACTCTTTTAGTTATTATGAGATTGGTTTTGGATTAGATGTTTCTTCTCTCTGATCTTCTTTCAAAGTTCCTGGTTATTCTTGGAAGTTTTATTCTTCCATGCAAATTTTACCATCAATTGGCTGAGTTTTAAGAAAAACTCTGTTGGGATTTGGATCGGAGTTACATTGAATCTTTAGATGAGTTTTATCACAGTTAACAAAGATTTATTTCATTTCTGTGATCACAATATATTTCTCCATTCACTTAGGAAGTCTTTACCATCTTACCATACCATTTGGAATCTTCCTGTAGAAGCCTACACACTCCTTGTTGGAATTATCAGGTTCTGACACTCCCATATACTACTTTAAATGGCACTGTCTTTTCAATTACACTTTCTATTATTTTTGGTGGTTAAGAGATATTTAAAGCTGAAATACAAAACAAAAAATGAAATAGATGAATAAATGATTTTTGTGCATCATTTCTAATAATCTATCTATGCGTTCTTTCGATTTTTCCATGTAAAGGATCATTGGGAGTTAATGACTAGTTTATTTCCTCCTTCCTAATCTTTCTGCACTTAATTTATTATTCTTCTGCCCTTATTGCATTATTGTGGAAACCAAATATAATGTCTAGCAGAAGTAGGAATAATGGGAAGACTTCTAGTGTTTCCTCATTTGGTGTGGCATGTGCTGTAGTGTTTTTATAGATAGTCTTTATTAGCTTATAAAAGTGACCATACACTCCTAGTTTACTGAAAGTTTATAGTCATGAATGTATATTGAATGTTATTGTAAAAGTTTGTCTCAATATATTGAAATGGTTATATAATTTTTAATCCATTAATATGGTAAAATAGGTGTTTTATTTCCAAAGGTATTAAGCCAGGTTTATCTCGATTGATTGTCTTTTTATAAGGTTTGATTCAGTTTGCCAATATTTTATTTCATGTTCTTTAATCTATTTTAATGAGTAAAGTGATGGTATAACCTCCCTTCCTCAACATGTCACATGGGTAGTTTGGGGTGTCACGGTTATGGTAGCCTTATAAAATGAGAGGAGAAATGTTCCTTCTTTCTGTTTGTTGGCATGGTGATAAAAGATTGACATGAATGATGTGTACCTGAAAAGTTTGGTAGAACTTATTGGTAAAATGACTTAAGTCCAAAAAAATTATTTAAGTCCATTATTTTTTACTTATTCAGCGGATATGTAAGCATTGCTTCAATATTTTTATCCCTTATTTCTTCTCTCAGTTTTGGTAAGTTGTTTTTTTACTTTCCCCCCCCCAACTTTTCCCCATTTTTAAGGTTGTTGGCATCATGTTATATTTTAATACTCTGTTTAAAATGATTTATTTCTTCTTTTACATTCATGATATTCTTTGTTTGAGTTTCACTTTCCCCCCTTAATCTCATCAGAGATATTTACTTTTTAGTTTTTTGTTAGTTTTGTTTTACCCACGAAACAAATCGGGGTGATATTCATCTTCTCTATACTCCTTTTCTTTTCTTTTTAAAATACTTTATTTATTCACGAGAGACACACAGAGAGAGGCAGAGACACAGACAGAGGGAGAAGCAGGCTCCCTGTCGGGAGCCTGGTGCGGAATTTGATCCCAGGACCCCAGAATCACAACCTGAGCCAAAGGCAGATGCTCAACCACTGAGCCACCCAGGTGCCCCTCTATACTCCTTTTCTTTAGGATACTTTTATCATTCTTTCCCAAATCTTGTAATTCTTAGCCTTTAATTTTTAGCCATTCTCCTTTTCTTTTGTAAGTGCTGGAGAGTATACATTTTCCACATAGCACCACTCTTATTACATATTTAAGTGTTGACAGTGTATTTATTATTGTATAGTTCTAAGAATGTTAAACTCCCATTATAATTTATTATTTAATCCCTAAGTTATTAGGTTTTTTTTCAATTTCCAAATATACAAGGTTTTTTTTTTTTTTAATTTTTTTATTTTATTTATTTATGATAGGCACACAGTGAGAGAGAGAGAGAGGCAAAGACATAGGCAGAGGGAGAAGCAGGCTCCATGCACCGGGAGCCTGACGTGGGATTCGATCCCGAGTCTCCAGGATCGCGCCCTGGGCCAAAGGCAGGCGCCAAACCGCTGCGCCACCCAGGGATCCCCCAAATATACAAGGTTTTAAATTTAGATATTTGTTGTTAGCTTCAACTTAATTATTAAAATGAACAAACAGAAGCTCTGTAATACTGATGCCATAAACTTTATTGAGACTTGCCTTGTGACCTAGTGCCAAATTTTGTAATGTTCATCGTGTGCTTGAGAGTAGTCTATATTCCCTATGTGTTGTATATAAATTTAATTAAATTGTTTACATTTTAATATACTCGCTAATTTTTGTCTTCCTGATGTGTCTATAATCAAGTGAAGTATTTTGAAGTTCCTAATCCATTGATGGATTTTCAGATCTCCCTGGAATTCTACCAAATTGGCTTTGCATATTTAGGAGAGTATTTCCGTTAAGTGTACACATGTCTAAAATTCTTGTGTCACCTTGCCTCTTGAATATTTCATTACTCTGTAGTGACTCTCTTGATGCCTAATATTTTTATTATTAGTATTACTTACAGCCTTTTTTTTTCTTTTTGCACCAGCTTTGTTTTGGTTAGAATTTCCCTGATATATCTTTTACTTTCCAATATATGGAGTCCAGAAAATGAATGTCTAATCCAGAGAGTAAAGATTTTCTTAGGCACTCTTGAGGATAGAATTTAAAATAAAAAACTGGCTACAAATGTGGTAAAGAGAGTAGCAAAAGGAGAAAAGCGAAGTTAACCCAGATAGTTGAAAACGGCATGAGGCCACTTCCAATCATAAATCAGGAGAAGCAAATGGAAAATGGACTTTCCCAGAGCCCCCACTGGCTGGCTGGCCTCACTGCTGTGGGAACCCAGTGGGTCAGGAAGCAGGCGTCTACACTCCTTGGCTCCTGAGGCAGCTGTCACTGCAGCCCCATTGTTTTTGCCACTTCCCTTTTATAGAGTTTTATTGCATCCCTATGTGTTCCTTAAGACTACACTTTGTATTTAGAGGGTTTTTTTTAACTTTATAAAAATGGTATGGTGCTGTATATAATCTCCTGGGCTTATTTTCACATTTAATTGTCTATAGCTCAGGTTTATTCATTTTGTGGCACGCCCTCTTGAGTTAGTTTACATTTCATTGTGTAAACACACTAGAATTTACTCATGTACTCTCCTGTTGATAAGCATTTGGATTGTTTTCAGAATTTCTGTGAATAGTGCTGCTGTGACCTCCTTGTAAGAAAGTTTTGCTTAAAGATATATAAATAAGTGAAATCGTGGGTCAAAAGGTTGATGAATATTTAACTTTACTCGTTATTTTAAAAAGAACTGTTTTTACAAAGTGGTTTCACCAATTGACATGCCATCATGATTCCATAGATTGATAGGTAGGTAGGTATATAGGATAAGACAGATGATATTGGCAAGTGCCAATAATATTATTAAATTATAAATAATTTAATAATATAAATATAAATAAATAAATATTATTAACAAGGTAAAAGCAAAAGTTCTAAATACACAGAGTAGGAGCCTATGGATTTGCCTAGGGTCACAATGACACTTGTCACATGGGAAATTTTGCCTTTCATTCTCCAAAGGCAGAGTGGAAAGTCTAAAGCTGGAACAATCATTTTTGTGTGGTAGGACCTTCAGATCAACTGTGTAATGACTTTTTAAAAAGTCAGAATTTTTGAGGTATAATTTACATGCCATAAAAATCACTCTTCTTGGTTCTATGAGTTTTGACAAATATTTGCACTTGTGTTAAGCACTACCACAATCAAAGTATAGAACACTCCATCATTCCAAAAATTGGAATGGCTCCTTGTAATCAACCCCCACCCACCCATCACCCGTGGCAACCATTAATCTAATTTCGGTCCCTATACCTTTGGCTTTCCCAGAAAGTCATGCAAATGAAATCATACATTTGTGGGTTGTAGCCTCTGTATTGGCTTCTTCCAGTCAGTATGTTTTTGAGATTCATCTATTGTTGCATGTGTCAATAGTTCATTCCCTTCTATTGCTGAGAAGTATTCTCTGTATGGCTGTACCTCAGTCTATTTTTCCATTCATCAATAGAAAGACTGTAGTGCTGTTTATAGTTTTTGGTGATTGTAAATTAAGTTGCTAGAAATGTTTGCCCACAGGTCTTTGAGTGGGATTTGTTTTCATTAATCTTGGGTAAATAGTGGCTGGATTGTATGGTAAGTGTATATTTAACTTTATAAGAAACTTCCAACCTGTTTTATGATGTAATTTTACAATATTTTATACTCCACCAATAATACTTAAAAGTTCCAGTTGCTCCATATCTTTACTAGCACTCAGTACTGTCAGTCTTTTTAATCTTGGCTATTCAAGTAGGTATTTAGAGTTATCTCATTATGGATTTATACTGTATTTCCTTAATGTCTAATATTTTGCAGCATCTCATCAGATGCTTATTTGCCATCTGTATCTTGTCTTTGGGGAAGTGTCTATATAAATCTTTCCCTCATTTTTAAATTGAACTGCTTGTGACTTCTCTTTTCATTTTCTTAACAGTGTCTTTTTAAAAAGCTAGACTGGAAGACACACCTCTTAATTTCAAGACCTACTGTAAAACTGTAGTAGTCTAAACAATAGGGAATTGGTGCAAGATGAAAAAATAGATCAATGGAACAGAATAAAAAGCCAATTGATGTTCAACAAAAAAATAAGATAGTATTGATGAGAAGAGATAGTATTTCCAACACAGTCCTAGAATGAATGGCCAACCTTGTGAAACAAACAAAACAGAACAAAACTTTTCATTCTTCCTGTGAACCATATGCAGAAAACAATTTGAAATAAATTATAGACTAAGGATAAAATCTAACACTGCAAAATTCTATAAATAAAACACAACAGAAAATCTTTTCGATTTCAGGTTAGGAAAAGATTCCATAGATAGAAAACAAAATTACTAACCATAAAAGAAAAACATGATAAATCAGACTTCATTAAAATTCTAATTATCCACTTAATGATTTTTAACCTTCAAAGCACAATATGAAATAGATAAGAGAGATGTTATTATATTCATTTTACAAATGAAGAAATTGAAACACAGAGAAGTTTAGATCATAAAGCTGAAAGTGCTAAAGCAAGCAGACAGATGTTGGTGTTGGCTTCCAAGTGCAGGCTTTAGCTTCTCCATAAACACAGAAGTTTAATACAATCTAAATGGAAACACAAATAACTTTTATTAGCTGTGCTACAACTCTGTCAAAGATCATTGAGAACTAGATGCACGCTTGTACAGACAGCATCCTTATCTCTTATGTAATGTGGACAAATAGCTGTGCAACTTTTCATTCCCACAGGCATTTGGCATGACTGCTATGAGGTCAGCCCAATATGGACTTTTCCCAACTAATCTCTGAATTGATCTGATAGGAAACTGCAACCGTCAACTAATCTGTGTAGTATAAAACCTGACATTAGCAAGGGTTTGGCATTGCTAGCTTTAGCGACCACACTAAAAAGAACACAGCACTATAATTCATATCATGTGCTTTCCAATATCAATATGCAAGATTACCTATGCTCCATGGACCTACATTCCTATGAGTTCCTATCTTCCCTGCTGTCTGTTGTTCTGCTTGATTCTGACAGCAGTATCTGACAAAATTCCACCAATAAAGATCACCATGGAGTGGACTAAAAACCAACTCCAACTCTAAAATACAACTCTCTATCAAACTATATCAGATTGTCCATTATAAAGGGAACTGGGGTGGGGGTGGTGCATCTGAAACTAGTGTGGAAGCTCTCAGGGAGTTGAGAACAAGGGTAGAAATCTGCACTAGAAATCATACATCGTTTGCAAAAAAGATTGGATCTCTTCCACACATTCTTTCCATTTTTTTAATTTTCTTTATTCACAAGACACACACACACACACACACACACACACACACAGAGAAAGAGGCAGAGACACAGGCAGAGGGAGAAGCAGGCTCCATGCAGGGAGCCTGACGTGGGACTGGATCCTGGGTCTCCAGGATCACGCCCTGGGCTGAAGGTGGTGCTAAACTGCTGAGCCACCTGGGCTGCCCCTTTTTAAAGATACCTTAACCATCATCTTCTCTGCAAAGGCTTCCCTAGTGTTCTCTATCATACTTTCATCTAAGACAGAAACAAGCTCCTTTCCATTGGACATCAAGCTGCATTTGCTTACTTTTCTGGGGTGTCTCAGTATGTGGTATTGTGATAGTTGGGACTGTGCTCTGTTCATCTCTGCTTTTACAACTTCTTGGAGATATCAGTAGGCAAAAGCAAATGCTTTTTGGAAGAATGGGTAATCAATTCAACCAACAAATCAATTAATTAATTTAGCCTTGGCACGAAGGTTAACCTGCTTCTTGTTATGACCTAGTCTTAATACCCTAAGTAGTAATTTGCTTGGTGTTTGTTTCTAATTGATATTCTAAAGCTTTATAATAAAATGTACCTACATATTGAAAATATTTAATGAAGGATAAAAAATAAAATCAGAAATCTTTTGAAAGGAACATTTCATTTTTAATACCCCAAACTTTTTTTTTAAAGATTTTATTTACTTATTCATGAGAGACACACACACAGAGAGAGAGAGCCAGAGACATAGACAGAGAAAGAAGCAGGCTCCCTGCAAGGAAACCTATGTGGGACTCCATCCCAGATCCCAAGATCATGCCCTGAGCTAAAGGCAGATGCTCAACCACTGAGCCACCCAAACATCCCAATACCCCAAATTTTTATGGAGCATTCTATATCCCTGGCACTATCTTAAGTACGTTACTTGTATTAAATCATTCTAAGGACCCCATGATTCAGGTGCTATTATTATCCCAACTTTACGTATAAGGAATCTGAGCTACAGAGTAATAACCTTCTAAGAACTGGTATAGTAAAGATTAGATGCACACAATATTGTTCCTGCGGCTGTGCCTGTAATCAAGAGGATCGTCTGCCTCTGTCGGAGATATCAGGATCCTTAAGTAATATAGTTTATAGATGTAAGCATTGCATTTACCTCACGTATCTTAGAATGCCTCGTGGAATAAAGTCAGCCATAAAAAAAAAAAGTCAACCATATAAAAGGAAAGATTAGGGCTGGATTCATGGGCAAGCAACCCATGCAGTTACATAAAACACTGAACTCAGGAGTTGTAATGCTCTGCTATTGTCATCTTGACTTAATAATTTTTGAACGAGTACAGTCACATTTTAATTCTGTACTAGATCCTGTAAATTATGTAAGTGTTCCTGGAGAAGATATAAAATTTCCAAGCAGGCATTTGTGAAATATATAGGTATTTATTTTATGAATTGTGAGTAATGATGGCTATGCTTTTTTCCCCCAGAGAATGAAAAATAAATGAGCTCTTTCATTTATTTAATTATCTTAGATATCCAAATTGTAATACTGGGTAGGGTAATCAGGAAGACTCCTTTTCAAATGCAAGCATCCCACGGGAGATTTATTTCTTCTTTCTTTCTTCCTTTCTTTCCTTCTTTCTCTTTAAGAAAGAGAGAGGGAGGGAGAGAGAGAGAGAGAGAGAGAGAGAGAGCATGCACAGGGAAGGGCAGAGGGAGAAGGAGAGAAAAAATCTCAAGCAGACTCTGCTGAGTGCAGAGCCCAATGCCAGGCTCTATCTCATGACCCTGAGATCATGACCTGAACCAATATGAAGAGTTAGTTGACCAACCGAGTGAGCCACCCAGGTGCCCCAGGACTAGTTTCTTAAAAAGATTTTTTTTCAAAAGATGTCTAAAGGAGTAATCAGCATTTCCTTTCCTGGCCATGCTGGTGGAGGGGAAAGCGGACAGGTACATAACTGAGGGAATGGAAGATGTGCAGCATGGGGAAGAATATGGGAAAGCATGAAAGATAAAGTTGAAAAAGAAAACTAGACAGGGCAGCAAGGGGGAACTTGGAAATTGCATAAGGATTTTAGATTGTGTCTTGTACACACTTGAGAATGGTAGGCCTGAGGCTTTCTGTTGAGAGGAAGAACATGGTAAAAGTGTTGAGTCATAGAGATCAACCAAGAGATAGTATGAAGGGGACCTGCTAAAGAGCAGGGAGCCTGCATGTAGGGAGAAAACTTAGGTAGTTCAGTTGTTTAAGTGGCTGCTTGGGTCAAGATCTCAGAGTCCTGGAATTGAGCCCCACATGAGGCCCTCCCCTCCCTTGTGTTCTGACCATCTCTCTCAAATAAATTTTAAAAAGAAGAAAGAGAAAGAAAGAAAGAGAAAGAAAAAGAGAAAGCAAGAAAGAAAGAGAAAGAAGAAAGAAAGAAAGAAAAGAGAAAGAAAGAAGAAAAGAAAGAGGGATCCCTGGGTGGCGCAGCGGTTTGGCGCTTGTCTTTGGCCCAGGGCGCGATCCTGGAGACCCGGGATCGAATCCCACGTCGGGCTCCCGGTGCATGGAGCCTGCTTCTTCCTCTGCCTATGTCTCTGCCTCTCTCTCTCTCTCTCTCTCTCTGTGACTATCATAAATAAATAAAAATTAAAAAAAAAACATTTTTGAAGAAGAAGAAGAAGAAAGAAGAAAGAAAGAAAGAAAGAAAGAAAGAAAGAAAGAAAGAAAGAAAGAAAGAAAGAAAGAAAGAAAGAAAGAAAGAAGGAAAGAAAGAGATCTTGGGCTACAGCAACCTGCAAATGTAGTGGTACCTTGAAAAGAGATGGGGTCATTGTATTACAATCAGCTTCCCATGTCTTTCCTCACTTGTCAAATTGTGCGCCCAAGGCAGGTTCTGTTTGCAACTCAGGTTTTGTTTGCTGAGCACAGTGCACCAAACAGAATATAACCATCCCGTGCCCTGTCCTAGTTCACAAAGTGAACTGGCCTTAACAATGATGGCCTCGTAAATCCGACAGTGAGCAACTGTGATCAGATCAGTGGTGTGCAGAAGGCCAGAGAAACACAACATGTATAGGATAGTATGAATATGTATAGGATGGTATGGACTGTATAGATAAATCAAAACTGTGTTGGAGACTCTTCTATCTTGTGGAAATCCTGTCAATTTTATCGAACAATCATTTACCACTGAACGAGAAATATTTCACATGTGTAGCAGCTGACAGATATTTGAAAAGGCAAAACAAGGGAAAAGACTAAACTTCTCCAAAGAATCATTCAATCACTGCTCCTTCATTTCTTCTGGTGTTTTTTTTTTTTTTGTCTTTGTTTTTTGTTTTTGTTTGTTTTATTTTGTTTTGCTTTACAAATTCAGAGTAGATAGTAGATATTGTGCCCACAACTATAGATTTGTCATAGGTTGATGCTCCCTGTAGCAGTATTTTGGAACCTCAGAGAGGTACATAAATAAGTAAATGATACCAGCAGTTCATGGAGTCTGCCCACATGCTCTTCTAGTCTCTGCTTTGTGATGCTGGAGCAAGGACTCTGGAACTCCATTTCTCTTTGGCCAGCCACTCTCTGCCAGTCTCCACCAACAGATAGAGCTAGAGGAAGACAACTCCCTCCTCTCCTCCCCCAACCCCAGGACAACCCAAGGCTAAAAGAGAAAAGATATTCTTTTTCTTATTTGCTTCCTTTCCTATCAGGGTCACTCTAGCCTCACTATATCAATACATTCCAAATTAAGTTTTTAATGGGCACATTTGGAACACAATACCCAATAATTATAGAATAAACATTCTTCTCAGAACACATGGTGCACTTTTTTTTTTAATTGATCCAGTAACAAGCTTTAAAAGAAGTCCCAACAAATTCCAAAGAATCTGTAACATGTAGAAAAAAAATTTCCTTCACCATTACCCAAAAAAACTAAAAACATCTTCAGACATTTTGGAATAATAATAATAATAATAAGGAAACCACTCTAAAACAAAAGCAAAACAAAAAATGAAATAGGAGAAAAACCATTTCATGGATTAAAGATGACACGGAAATTTTTTAAGTACTTAAAATTTAGTAAAACTGAAAATACAGCATATTTGAACTTACAGTATTTAGCTAAAGCATTACATCAAAGGAGATATAAATATTTGTATTTACATTAGAAAGGAAAAAAGTCTTTACGTTATTGAGCTAAGTTAAAAGAAAAAGAAGTTACCACAAAGTCAACAGAATAAACCCAAAGCTGGCAGAAGAAAGGATGCAATAAAGTAAGAGCAGACATTAATGACAGAGAAAGCAAATATTCAGTGGAGACCATCAGTAAGGTCAAAGTCATTTTTCTGAAAGAAACTAATGAAACAAGCAAACCTCTGGTGAGATTGATTAATAAGACATAAAGTAAGAGAGAATGAAAAGGCACAAACGAAAACTGTTAAGAATAAAAAGTGGGACATTAGAGATTGAAAAGATAATATTACATATTACTTTATACTTTTTTTTAAATTAAAAGTCTTACCTTGACATTGATAAAGTTTCCCAATCACTCAATCTACTTTACTTAATATATAATTTTTTTGACACCTACTCTGTCCAAGGCACAGTTCTGTACTCTAGGGATTCAGTGGTAAATAAGCCAAAAAAGGTCCCTGTTCTTAGGAACTGTATATGTTAAGAATGTCAGGAGGCAGAGAAAGATGATTCTTTTGTAAAGTGATAGGACTATGAAGAAAATAAAACAAGGTGATGTCATTATGAGTGGGGGGTAGGCCTACTTTAAAATGAATATTCAGAAAAACCCCACACTGGAGATGTGTGTGCTAGTAGGTGATGGAAGGAAGCCAGCTGTGAAAATATCTAGGGGAAGAATATTCTAGACCAATCCCAGTGGTAATAAAATATTCTACGCCTATGCTGTCCAAAATGGTAACCACTAACCATGTATATAGCTATTGAGTATTTGAAATATGGCTAGTGTGACTAAAGAACTGAATATTTAATTTAATTTTGATTTTCCTTAACTTTAATTGAAATAGTTACAGGCGGTACCAAAAAATACAAAAGTCTTAATTAAAAAGAAAATTCATAGAGAAACATATTTATTAAGCTACTCACAAATAAAAGATAAAGGCTTAAATTACATCTTTACTAAAAAACTTCCCCTGAAGAAAACAAAAAAGCAAATTTCAATTCCAATCCTATACAAAACACTCAAGAAAAGTAAAGAGGAAACACTTCTCAAAATCCTTTGATAACAAAGGTGGAACAAGACCCACATAAGATGGAGAGATTTTACAGACCAATTTCCCTCATGAATGCAGAAACAAAAATTCTTAAATAAAATATTAGCAAACCTAACCTAATCCAGGAATAACTATCAGTGAGATGATGTCTGAGATGCATTAATCCCTGGAAAACAAGTTCAACAAATTTTTACTGAGTGTCAATGAGAGCTAAGCACTCTTCTGGGTGCCAAAAAATGTAGCAGCAGTGAACAAAACAAACAAAACGGATATGGTAGCCCTCATGGAGCTAAGAGACTATGAACCAATAAATGTAATACATAGTCAGGTTCAGCATGATGAAAGCTATGGAGAAAAATAAAGCAGAGAATCAGGGGAGGGTGGGAGAGAGTAAGGGAAGTGTTGAGCCAAGAAGGCCTCACTAAGAAAGTGACATTTCAGCAAATATCTTAAGGGTTTGAGGGAGACAAGTGTGAGGATAGCAGAGGAAAGTGTCTTCCAGGCAGAGGAATTGGGGCATAGATGGCAAGTTGTACCTATAGCAAAAGGCCACTGTGATTGGCACTAAGAGGACAGGTAGAGGAAGAGGTCTGGGAGCTGGCATGGGACCAGACCAGATGAGGCCTTGCAGGCTACTGCAAAGAGTGTGCATATCAGATGGGAAGCCACTCAACAGTTGAAACTAAAAAGGACATCATGCAACAACAACAAAAGATGGCCTCTGCTGTTGTGTTGAGAATGATCTGAATGGAAGCAGAGAAAAAAATAAAAGATGTGTACAATAATCCAAGGGAGAGAAAGGGAGGTTTGGGAAGAGGGATGCAGTGGTACAAGAAGTGGGCCTGGTCCTGCCCTAGGTATGGGTGCAATAGGACTGGAAGGCAGTGCCCATGGATTCATGTGAATGTGAGGAGAACAGGTTAAGGAAAGTTCTGAGGTTGATGGTTTGAACAACTAGAAAGATGGAGCCGACATTTCCAGAGACAAGGAGACTCCAGAGGAGCAAGAGTGAGAAATGCTTGTCACACATCAGGGGACAGGGGAGGGGGGATGTTGAAAAGACAGCTAGACAGAAGGGTCTGGAGTAGGAAGCCGAAATGTGGGCTAGAGATAAACATTTGTAAGGGTCATTTTATAGATGGCATCTAAAATTAGAACATAAGGATACCTATACCCAAACCTGACCAAGACTGAGCAATAATAGAAAACCACATACCAATCTCATGTAGGAATAGTGAGGCAGAAATTGTAAATGAGTGAAAGCAAAACAGCACATTTCACAAATCATTATAGCAAAGAGGGACATGATCTAGAAGTGTTAAGAGTTGCTCACTATTGGAAAAAACACTTACTTAATCCATTCATATTAATAAAACTAAGAAGAAAAAAATCAAACCCATAAATATCTCCAAGATGCAGAAAAGGTATCTGACAAAATATAACATCTATACCTATGAATGTGTGCATGTATTTCCCTATATTATAATTGGAAGAACAAAAAAATACTTAAAACTGTGGGGGAAGGAGTAGACAAAGTATAGGGGACAGAGTTAATCTACCCTCCTCCTAATATATCCACTTTTATTAATTTGACTTTGATGCCATCAGGCAAGTAGTTGGCATAACCATAAAACAAAATTATATTCAACAAAAACTAAGAGTTTTAAAAATTGAGAGTAAAATAAAGTAAAAGTTATGTACTTAACTGTGGATTGAGTTGGTGGGCTAAGCATGCATAAAGCAACTACTTCAAATAATTTTAAAATAGCAATTTATTTGTTTTTAGTGGAATAAACTCTAAGGACAAAGAGACCTAAACAACAACCACAACAAACAAACAAACAAAAAGGAAACAAAAAAAAAATTTTTTTTTCAAAGAAAGAGAAGGTGGGGGATGAAGCAGAGAGAATCTTAAGCAGGCTCCACACCCAGCATGGAGCCTGTCACAGGGGGCCTGATCACAGGACCTGGAGATTGAGACCTGAGTCGCAATCAAGAGTTGGATGCTAGGGAAGCCTTGGCGAGTCAGCGGTTAAGCATCTGCCTTTGACTCAGGGCCTTATCTGGAGTCCCAGGATCCCCACATCAGGCTCCCTGCAGGGGGAGCTTCTCCTTCTGCTTATGTCTTTGCCTCTGCCTTGGTGTCTCTCATGACTAAATAAATAAAATCTTAAAAAAAAAAAAAAAGAGTTGGATGCTCAACCAACTGAGCCAATCAGGCACTCCAACTTGAACAAAACTCTTAAATAGCTTTTAGAAAACATATTGCTTGTGGCAGTGTCACTGCTTTTTTAAGAATGGTGTCCATATATGGTGAGATAAAACAAATGAGTAATTACATCAGATCACTGACAACAAAGACTTCTGTCCTGAGAGGAGGGATATATTGATGTAAGATTGATAAAGTTCAATAAAGTCCTGTAGTCTGCAATTTGAATGGGAATTTCCAGTTTCATACATGATGTATTTTATCTTAAAAATTTAAGAAACTTATTTCCTAATTATTTGCCCTGAAAAAGTCTAGAAATGATCGTTGAATTATAAAGAACACCAATAAAATCTAGATTATAAGTCTCTAAATATAATTTTCAATTAAATGGAACTAGGACTTCCTGGAGAAATTGTGTCTCTAAATCTAGAATAAGACTTGGATCATATGAATCTAGAGCATCATGAATTACCAGAAAGCAAAGAAGTTACCAAGAATTACCTGAGGCTGTGTCCAAAGCCTCAGAGACTACCTTGAAGAGATTCTCACTGGCTGAAAATGCAACAGTTTAAGCATCTGTGAGAATCCTGTCTGTGATTGATTGAAAAGCATAAATCTTTTTTATAAAGATTCATCCATTCACTTTAGAGAGAGGAAGAGCTGAGGGAAGGGCAGAGGGAGAGGGAGAAAGAGAAAGAATCCTCAAACAGATCCTTGCTGAGTGCAGAGCCAAAGCAGGGCTCAATCCCAGGACCCTGGGTTTATGACTTGCGATACATTACTTTTTGAGAATGCAATGGATCAATTCATTATTTTAAAAAATGATAAAGGAAAAGAATCAAGCATATCTAGCTTTTCTTATATGAATTAAACTTGAGGAGAATGAAGTTGTTCATGGGAGAAAGCTTTCTTTATAGAAGATTTCCAGATAATAAACAAAGAAGAAATGATAGAATTAGATTATCTAGTTTGTCTTAATGAGATCATGGTTCTCAAAGAATGAAAAGCAGAAGTGGTATGTCTCCTGATGCTACACGTATGAAGTATTCTTATAGAAAAGCATACCTGATTATGATCAATCCTTTAAACTTAATGACCAAGGAAACCTCTATATTTTAAAGGCATTGCTGGGGCAGCCCGGGTGGCTCAGTGTTTTAGCGCTGCCTTCAGCCCAGGGCATGTTCCTGGAGACCAGGGATCGAGTCCCACGTCAGGCTCCCCACGTGGAGCCTACTTCTCCCTCTGCCTGTGTCTCTGCCTCTCTCTCTCTCTCTCTCTCTCTCTCTCTCTCTCTCTCTGTCTCTCGTGAATAAATAAATAAAATATTAAAAAAAATAAAGGCATTGCTGGAATTAAATTAGCAACATCTAGATTATTCTAGAATATAGAAATATCTGTAGGAATGTGACTCAGTTTCTTCAACTAATGAACTACAAGGAGAGAGAAAATATAGGTTAAAAGACATTAACCAATGTCAGTGTATGAACTGTATCTGAATCTTGAAGAAACAGACTACTAAGATAAAATAAAACAATTGAAGAAATTTTAGCACTGGATGATTATTTCATTGTATTAAAGAAGTACTGATAATTTCACATATGATAATGGTATTGTAGTTATTTTTTAAAAGATCCATTGTCTTTTATAGAACATACTAAAACAGGCTTTGGATTTCAGGATATAGATGTTTAAAATTGAGTTTAAAAAGTCTGGAGGCAAGGGAAGTGAATAAGGGTTAGGATGAAACAAGATAGGCCAGCTGATAATTATTGATGATGGATGTTCACAATTCTGTTTTGTGTATTTTTGAAAATCCCCACACTAAAATGTTAAATAATCAGGAAACTCATTTCATGTAGGGAAGGCAAGGAAATGAATCACAAGCTTGGGGAATATATTTGCAGCATGTAAGTTAGAAAACTCTTGCATATATGCCCTAAGAATATAGTCATTTACACTATAAAATATTAGAAAACAAGCTAAATTTCCATCAAGAGAGAATTAATAAAGAATGATACTTTTATAAAATGGAATACTGTATAGCAATGCTAAACAGTAATATACAGAAGATATAAAAATCTAAAAACCTAACAGAAAAAGACAAAATTTCCAATGCAAAAATGGATAAAACACAGACATTTTATAATAGAAGAAATACTAATAATAGAAATATATCCAATCCCAGTAATCAAATATATAGACATTCAATATGCAACACACTATTTTCTACATTCCTTATTGTCATAAGATAAAAACTAATGAAAATTGATATATATCACACAATGGCAGACAACCACTCTCGTAAGTGAACTATTGAGTGAAAAAACATGTTTTAGAAAAGCATGCAAGAAAACGCTTCATTTCCATAAAGTGAAAAACATGTAAAATTAAACAGTGTGCCACTTAGAGTTACATTATGTATTTATAAAGAAAGACAAAGGAATAGTAATTTTCAGAATTTTGCTTGCCTGTGTTGGGAGAAGTAGAATATGATTGAAGAAGGGACCTGCATACATGAATGCTCATTGCATTATTATTATTCTTTAAATTGCTCAATATGTGTCCCAATTCTTTTATATTTGTGAGGGTGTTCATAGGAACAATTAAATCAAATGAGATAATAGAAGTAGCTTATTACAAGGCTCCAGTTAATCATAGGAGAGTGAAGAGGTTTGAGTGCTGGGTGGGGCCAGGTGGGGAGCCCCAGGCTAGGCGCAGTGTGGAGATAGGGCAGAAACACACTCACTCACAGGGACCTGATGTAGACGGCATATGGAGCACAGGTCTACTCTATGACCTGGGGCAGGGAAGCCAGGCATTTAGGCTATAAAGATCTGCTTCATTAGGAGACAGGAAAGATGCGTTAAGCAGGTAAGACAAAAGATCTATGCCTAAACCAGAGGACTAATGAAAGTTTTAAGAGAGCCTGAGTCTATTTCACAGCAAATCCTTAATGAAAGAATTCAACCGAAGAAGCCAGTGAGCTCTTTCTATTCCTTCCCCTCTGCTGGGCACCAGTTAAGTTAGCTGGCCTTCATTCATGTCTGCTCCTCTCTTCCAAAGTCATTGAATCTAAGCAATAGTGTTGTCCATTCAGTGAACATGTGTCAATTTCCTATTGTGTGCATGTCCTGGGAGGTGGGCAGGGAGGCATGAAGATGAATGAGGTCCAGGTCCATCTGCAAAGTAACTCAGTGGGGACTGGGAGTGTGGAAAAGCCAGGAGGGAAAGAGCAGTGCTGAGTTAGGTAATAATCACTCACGGATTCTTGGATTCACAGATTCATTCAACAGACTTCTCACATGTCAATCTTACTTAAATACATAATAAATAAAATAAAAATATATTAAAATATATTTTATATATAAATATATAAAAATATATATATTTTAAAATATATAAAATATATAAAAATAAATTGCCTTCAAAGACTCACAATCTAGTTAAGGAGATAGACACTTAACAGAAAGTTACAACACAACTGGAAAATCCAGTTTAAGTCTTCAAAAACGTTATGGAAATAGAGAACAGTATCTGATGGGGCTAATGGAAGAGCTGAGAATAGACTTTGGAGGAAGATCTTGAGTAAAACATCAAATTAAAAAAAAAATTAAATAGTACTGGGGCACCTGGGTGACTCAGTGGGTGAGCCTCTGCCTTCGGCTCAGGCAGTCATCCTGGGATCTGGGATCAAGTCCCACATCGAGCTCCTTGTAGGGAGCCTGCTCCTCCCTCTGCCTACGTCTCTCCCTCTCTCTCTGTGTGTCTCTCATGAATAAATAAATAAAATCTTTAAAAAAAAACATTAAACAGTATTAATTAAACAGGTGACAAATACAGGAACTGGATCCCAGACAGCAGGGGCAGTGTGAACAAGCAGACAAAGAAAACACCACCACAGCGACTTCATGTGTTGGAAATTGGGAGTAGAGACAGGAAAGCAGAGCTTGGCTTTCTGGAAGGAAGTTGGATTTTCATTTTTCATTTTTAAATTTCTTTAAGTTGAAATAGAATTAACATACAGTATTATATCCGTTTCAGGTGTGGGATATTTATTGTTGCACTGGGGAAACCATTGAAAGAGTTTGTGATGAAGAATGACATAAAGTGATCTGAATTTTCCAATTAATACTCTGGAGATGAGTCTGGAGAATAGTTTTAAAGAGACCAGAATGAAATCAGAGGAGCTGATGGAAGGTAGATAAGAACAAGTTAGGGGTAAGATGGGATTCCATTCTGGATGCTTTGTATTTGAGGGACCTGAGAGACAAAAGCCAGAAGTCAGATGGGCAGGAAGTACTGAGTCAGGTCTGAGGATGGATACAGTCACATGGAGAGTCTAACCTGGTGGGAGGGGCCAGAAGGGAAACACTGTCTCCCTGAGGTGGGCTATGTGGGACTCTTTCCAGAACGCTGGACCAAGGGGGCAGAAGAGACACAGTGGTTGGGGCAACACATGGTCAGTGTAGGTCTTATATGCCTTCCTCAAGCTGGGCATCTGGTGGAAGGCATTTCTAACATGTCATAGTTCCTATTTTCTTGCTCCCCCAAGAGAACGTGGTTAGAAAAGAACACCACATGCCCAAACTGGGTGTAAATCAGATGGAAGGTGGTGCACAGGAGATTTCAGTTCAAATAATAGGTCAGATCTTTTCAGGCTCCATAAAAAAAGTCATAAAGATCAGTATCTACAAAAACCTGAATTCCATTTTCTACTAAAGGAAATTTGAAATCACCTGGGGCCCTTGTCAACCTCATTTTATTGGTGGACAAATGGGGAGAGAAGTGGATCGTATCTCATTCCTTCAGTAGGTTATAGAATACAAGAGTCATAGAATCTCACAGCTAAGGGGTATTTTGAGGTCAATTTACCTGACCTCCTTTAAGAAACTTGTCATAAATCTTCACTAGGAACACTTCAAGAAAGAATTCCTTTGGTGGCCCTGGTAGGGATCAGGACAAGCTAATGTTCTGCAGCCACTTTGGGGATGTGGAGGAGATGCAATGAGCCCTCAGAGTAGCAACAAAAAATAATGCATTGCATGATGTCAATGAAAAAAAAAACTTATCTTGGCAATAAGTCCCTTCCTTTTTGTTTGTTTGCTTGCTGCCCTCCTGGTAGGTGTGATACGGCACCTCCCTGTGGTTTTGATTTGAATGACCAGTGGTGTTAATTATCTTTTCATGTGCTTATTGGCCATCTATATGTCTTCTTTGGAGAAATGTCTATTCAAGTCATTTGCCCATTTTTAAACTAGATTGTTTATTTGTTGTTGAATTATATGAATTCTCTTAGATATCCTGAATATTAACCCCTTATCAGCTGTGATTGCAAATAGTTTCCCCCATTCCATGGGTTGCCTTCTCACTCTGTTGGCAGTGTCCTTTTATGCGCAAAAGTTTTTAATTTTGATGAAGTCCTACTTGTTTGTTTATTTATCTTTGTTGCCTGTGCTTTTGGTGTTATGTCCAAGAGATCATTGCCAAACCCAATGTCCTGAAGCTTTTCTTCTACATTTTTTTCCTAAAAGTGTTATAGTTTTAGCTCTTACATTTAGATCTCTGATCCATTTTGAATTCATTGTCTATATGTCATAAAGTAAAGATTTTTAACATACTCTGGCACTCAGAAGACTAAAATTATGTGCCAGGTAAGACATTTTCAAATATATTATATCTCTTCCAGAATAGTGATTTGAAGAAATTTGCAAATATGTTCCCCAGTGATATAATCACAGCTATAAGAAATTAAGTTAAAAACACCATTTAAAGTCTCTGGAAATTGTCATTAAAGCATATAGCAAATGAAGAAACATTTATTCAAGCAAATCTATTGAAACCTCAGAACTGTGGGAGTCTATGATGGTTGAGCCACAACCCACTCTTCTTTCACTCTCCCCAGCTCAGTTCTCTAGGGCCAAGAAGATGGAACTCCCTCTCCCCCATCTCCCAGCCAAAATCTACAGTATTTCCCTGGTATCATCATTTCTCATCGTTACTGCTACCACTCAGGGTTAGTGCCACACAGGATAAATTCCAGGTGACTGTGGCTGAGAGGTCAGAGCTTCACTTCCTCCACCTTCTCTATACAATGGGGGAGAGAGGTGGAAAAGGCTCATCATACCAGCTGGTCTCTCTTTCTTCCATCCCTAATAGATTAATTACTTTCCTTGATGGAAACTTCCTTCCAACTCTAAATTCCACTTCTATCTACCTCTGCCAATTTCTTTCCAAAGAAAGCTTTAAATTCCCAAGTTCAAATATATAAGGATGAGGAAGTCTTAAGGTTTTTTGCTAATTCTTGAGGTACAAAAATAAGTTATATCCTAATTATCATCTGTCATTCTTCCCACATTTCTAATGACCAACCCTTCCTTCTAAGACAGTATCTGAGGTTATCTTTCTTTAACATACTTTTGCAGAGGGAGTTGGTGTTTTTCCACAGTCAACTGAGGACAGAACTCAGCCAAGCAATTGAGTCTATGACTCAGTCAGACAGAGGCACGACTGACAATATAGGACTGCTTCACTGTCACCCAGTCACAGATGGCCAGACTGAAGGAAAGGAGCAGCTATGTTATGAGGTGAGCAGAGACAAGTAAGCATCCCAACACATCCATCCCATGGTGCATGTACACATCTGGTACTGATTCCCTACTTCCCTTTGAGGGAGGCGTGAGTGCATGTGTGCGCATGTGTGTGTGTGTGCACATGTGCATGCGTGTGTGAGTGTGCAAACAAGAGCAATCTAAGCATGTGAGAAGTTCCAGCAAGACATGAGACATGTAGGACAACTGGAACAAGGTGCAGTATAGTACAAGGTAAGAGGAGACTGCTAATAAAAGTGCTCTCCCAAGGCCATGGCTGGCAGAAGAGGGCACATCACACCTTTCCCCTTCACCTTTCATAAACAATAGATGTTTACTTTTCTAAAGAGTTATGAGGAATGAACTTCTGACCCAAATTTGTGAAGTTAGGTGAATCTGCCTCCAGTTAGAGCTCAATTGCCTCCTCCAAATGGTGGAAGTTTGCCTCTGCCTTGTGGTCCTTTTTAAGAACAGGTCCTTTTTGAGAACAAATAGCTTTTGTAGTATTTCACCTCTGATTTTCTCTAGTGCAAGCCTCATTCCTCCCTCGCCTCACTGAGCTTCTTGCAGTCTCTCCACCCTCCCACCTGCCTCACTCTTATTTTCTTTTCCTTCACCCTTCATCCCTCCTCTCCTCTCAGGTCCCCAACTCTGCTGGCTGCATGTCCTGGTGCCCAGGGTCTCAGACAGATCTCCCCACACACATACACCCCATGCTCACCATTCTCATGGCTGTATCAGGGCTTAATGTTCCGTGGTTACCTGAAGAGGAGAAGGATGCTGTGCTACTGGTTCTGGTGCAGTTTTCCAGACAATCCTGCTAATGGGCAAGGGACCTGAGTGTGCTGTGGCCTCTAGAATTTCACAGGCAAGGATTGCTTGGCTTTGAGACAGAGCTTGAGCATTTCTTGGTTTCAGTTATAAGTCCATCTAAATTCACCAAAACATCACAGGTTCCTAACAGGAATAACACCCGTTTGTGTGAGGTCACCCTTTATTGAGTGTGAAAGGAGGAAGCAAGGAAAGGCTGGCACTGTGTGATGGTCATGCTCTCCCAAGCCACCCTGTGCTTCTATTTCATCTTTCAACACCTGCCATGGCTTCTCTGCCACTGCTTTGAAGTTTCATACTCCTAGGATCATGGTCCTTACTAGAATATTAGCATAGCATGCATTATGATTGTATGAATAATAAGCACTTATTCCTAATGTCAGAAGACACAGGACTGAGTGGTGAACCTAGACTTGCAGTATCCGTGTTCACCATGGACATGCCATGTCCAGGCTGTCAGCCTCATTTTCTACACCTGCAAAAATGTGAATATTTCGTAGGATCTTGGAAGTTCATGAATGTTCCTTAAATACTTATCGTTCTATGAATCAGTTTAGGATGTAATCATGAGCATCTTGTTTCTTTTCTTTTTTCTTTTTTTTTATCTTGTTTCTTTTGAACATCTTCCCAGAGTTTTATGGTGCTGACACAGGATATGCCTGCTCTTTTGTTAAAGAAATGACAATCTCTAAGCAAGTAACACATTTATAAATGCGCCTTGAAGATGCAATAAAAACAGTCCTGGGAAGAAGTAACCCATTGTTCTTGGGGTTTCCAGGACCCAAAGGAAGAGCACACAACTGACTGATCTAGGGGCCTGGCTACACACAAGGCTTTATCTTCGCCTCACCAACAAATCCAGGAGATGCTTCATCAGATGCTACCCAGGCACAACCAGCCTCTTCTCTGGCTTTGAGTCTTAGGAAAGTCAGAAAAGAAGAAAATCTATGAGAGGTAGGAAGCAAGAATATACCTTCATAAATACTGCTTGAATTTTTATGAAAATTTTCAGTGTGCTTCTTATATAACTAAATGTATGTGAATAAAATAAAGGAAGGTCATAGGCATCTCAGACCCTCCCTGTCTGTCTCCTTCTCTCCCTCCTTCTACCTTTCTCTCTCTGTCCACGGTAGCATTTCCTTTATTCTAGTAAGATCTGATTAGGTTTCTTTACCAGGATAGGGGCAAAGAGATGTTAAGATTGGGACAACAGTCCTTACCACCAAGGAAGTATGGCAGGACCCCAGGCTATCTGCTCTCTCTCACCTGTCACCCTCTAATGAAGTCCCTGCAAGATCTGACCCAGCCTCCATCCAGTCTTCTCTGTGAAGTGACCATGAAACAACTCTCCTAGCTGCCTTCTCATTTACCCTTCTGCCATACTTACAGTGGTTATAGCACAGCACCACTTGGACAGTGTTTTACCCTTCACATTCAACAGGCCCAAACTGAATCTGCCTTCTTCCTAGTCTTGATGTGTGTGAGATCTGGCTCTATCATCTTCCCTTAGAAGTGTCTCCAATGTTTGCCAGGATCACATAATGGAGGAAGGATCTCAAGGCCATTTGGCTTCATTCCCTGCCACCACACCCCACCCCACAGGTGATCCAGCAGCCCCAAGTGCAGGGAAGGTAGGCTCCACTGCTAAAAGCTCAAGGTGAGCACACTAGCTGGAGTCACTGCCTGCTTTCGTGGTTTTCACACCATCCATCTTCTGGGCCTCATTGAGCAAATCAAATTCCTCCTCAGCAGAATAGCCTTGAAGAAATTTAAAGCACACTCTCTCATCTCTGAGTGGTCTGTTCCTTCCTAGCACCATTCAAGCCTGGATATCAGATTGTTTACTCCATTCCTAGGTCAACCCTCTCTGCAAATACTTTCCATGTGGAAATGGTGATTCAGGTGTGGCCTGTGGGCACAAGGCCTTGGGAGGTGGTCCTCTCTCTGCACATTCCAGGGCCTCCTTTACAGAGGCCTGAGAGCTGCAGCTACAGAGCTGGTCTCCTCTGGGAAGCAGATACATGTGCAAAAAATGCCTTGGCTCTCAGAGGCATTCAGTAGCAACTTAGATTACTACTGATTGGGCCCAGGAATTTTTTCTCATTTTTGTAATTTTAAATCTTTCTTTGGAGGCCAGTAATTATCCGAGAATTACCTGAGAATTCCTTAATATAGCTGGAGATTCTTCTTTAAGTAGAGTAAGAAAAATATTACTATATGATCCCATAGCTCCTGTGATGGTTAATGTTGTGTGCTAACTAGGTTAGGCCACAGTATCCTGGTATCTAGTCAAGCACCAGTCTGGATGTTGCTGTGAAGGCACTCTTTACATGAGAGTCACATGTAAGTCACAGAGTCACAGCAGACTTTGAGTAAAGCAGCTTACCCTTCATAGTGTGTGTGGGCCGCCTTTTAATCAGTGGAAGATCTTAAGATTTTAAAAATGGACTTTTCCCAGGAAGAGTGAATTCTGCGTCAAGACAGCCTTTAAAATGTAACTTCAACATCACCTTTTCCCTGGGTCTCCAGGCTTCCAGCCTGTCCTGAAGATTTTGAATTTGCCAACCTCCACAATTGCATGAACCAATTCCTTAAAATAAATCTCTATCTCTCTCTTTCTGTGTATCTTTTCATACATAGATACAGATGTGCAAACAATTGCTTCTTTTTCTCTGGAGAATCCCAATATACTACTATGCTTTAGAAACCAGTTGAATTACACTTCAAAAGTATATGCTCATCTTTCCCTTTGTAAGTGTATGCATTATAAAATTACCTTCTCTTTTGGTTAATTGTATATTGTTTTCCACTCTATCCCCCTCATCCTTTTTGTTCTCTTCAACCTGTAAAAGAATTGAAGCTCAAATAGGAACACTAGCAGAGGCTTATTACATGTGCATAATGGCTCCACAGTCTTCCGCCTTCATACCTTGCTTTGCTCAGTTTTACCAGACCTTTGCAAGGTCAGTCCCTCACTTCCTTCAACTCTTAGCCTAAAGTTCATCACCTCAGGACTTCTCTGACCACTGTCTTTTTTTTTTTTTTTAAGATTTTTATTAATTTATTCATGAGAGACACAGAGAGGGACAGAGAGAGAGGCAGAGGCACAGGCAAAGGGAGAAGCGGGCTCCATGCAGGGAGCCTGACATGGGACTTGATCCCAGGTCTCCAGGATCAGGCCCTGGGCTGAAGGTGGTGCTAAACCACTGAGCCACCAGGGCTGCCCATCTGACCACTGTCTTTAAAGGTAGCCATTACATCACCTCCCACGATTATAGTTCTCTGCTGAGATGGCTCGTCATTTGATGCTTGTCTGATTGATAGTTTGACTGCAGTGATTTCCATGCCCATTCTGCTTCTGCTTCCATATGCAGAACTTTCCTAGGGGCCTATAAGCAGCAGGAAACTACGGATGCATTTATCAAACAGACATTTATGGAACGCCAAATGTGTTTCTGGTATCATTTTAGAGTTTGCAGGCATTGTGGTGCCCAGATAAGCCAGTTCTCTGTTCAGAACGCCTGCGTTCCAAGAGGGCATCGATACAGAAAAGGTATTTAATACAGTTCAACATCCATTCGTGACAAACAGTGCCAATAATCTCAAGTAGAAAGGAAGACTCCCATTCCGAGAGAGTAGCCACAGAACCCTACAGAAAACACCAACATCCAGGTAAATCATTGAAAATTTTGTTGTCTGAGGTTGGGGATAAGACAAGAGTTGTGTCTGTTACCAATTCAATCGAGCCTTATGATAGAAGCTGGCATGTTGAGGACAAGATGTCAGCATGGTGAGCATGCTGGTGAGCATGCTTGGAGGGGAGGGAGAGGTACCTAGAGAACAGATTCTTGCAGAATTCTGTAAAGCTGTTTCTTGATCTGATGGGGTTAAAAGCATGATCCTTTTGTGGAAATTCTTTGAAATATACACTTAGGATTTGTGCCTGTTTTCATGTGAACATTGTACCTCAATAAACTATTGACTTAAAAATAATGGAAGCAGTTTGGCTTGTTCATCACCTAGCAGGTGGATATGTGAAGATATATACATACTGCAACAGTTGACTCCACAGTTTAAAAAGAGTAAGGGAGATCTGTAAGTACTGAGTTGAAAAAAAAAATCCTCCAAAAGCTATCAGCAAATGAAGAAGGTGAACTGAAGAACAATATATATCACATGATCCCATTTCATGATACGTGCAAATATTAAAGTAAGGATAAAGATTTGGAAAGGAAGCGGGCTGTGGTAGGCGAAAGGAAATTTTTATTTTTTTACTCTATTCTTATATTATTCAGTTTGTTTATAAAAACTACATTCACGTCCCACTGATGTAAAATAAATGCCATTATTTTCTGAATGGATGCAGAGGTGAGCCTACGTCCATTTCATAGAATCGCACAGGGCAGTGTGCCTGGGGAGACAGAGCCCTCCTTTGCACCGCAGTAGACGGCACAGGCCAGTGAGCCAGGAGTGTCAGGGCTCTGATTCCAGCACTACCTTCTAGTAGCCAGGTGACTTTGGCAGGTGGCTTAAACACTGATTTGGTGTCCTTGTCAGAAAGGAGGAAGTAAAAGGCAATGATATTAATGACCGGGTTTTGCAATGCAGAATCTGGCTTCATCCACCTTTTCACTGCCCTCTGCCCCTGGAGCTCCCCTCTGTGTGGGACCTTGTGCAGATGTTTGTGGGAGAGTCAGACTGCTCAGCTCAACTTTGACGTTAGTCAATTTTTATGCTATCCTTGAGCCAAGAGAAGGCTATGATCTTGAGGAGCATGGCTTTAAGAGGAGTTGACTGCAAACTCTCGGTAGGATGGGGAGCTGGTCCCTGTACACCATTCTGGGGGTAGGGTACCCCCAGTTCTTTATGTTCCTGACAGTGTTTCAACACACAGTTACTGCTTGTCCTTTGGTGCCTGAATGGAGAGACTAAATCTGACACCTTTAGTTTAACAGGGAGGAACTACAAATAAATAGCAAGGGATAAATCCAAGTTTAAAAATAAACAGTCTACACAGACAACTCTTCAGGGCTACCCCTTGGTGAGTTAGCTGAGTGACAGATTACCCAGCTGCCTGCAGCCAGCAGAACACCCATCTGTCAGGCTCACTAATTGCTCAGATGGAGATAGAACGCATCTCCCTCCAGAATCTGCTCAGACTAAATTCGAGCTTACTTTGTAATCTCGCTTATGTTTATCTAATCTTTCTCCTCCCCCCCTCTCAGCAGACAGTTCCCAACCAGCCCTCCCTGCAAGTACCTAGGATCCTGTTAGCATCTCTTCCTGCTGCGACCCATTGCCAAGACTGCCTGCATGGCCTTAGCTACAGCTGAGATAAATGTTGTCTTGGGGAGCAGAAGCCCCTGCAGAAGTCAGCAGGGGCCATAAGGAGCAGATTCCTCCCCGCAAAGCCACACACCACTGCATTCAGGCCAAGCCTCTGGTAAATTGTCAAAAGGGATCACTACTTCTCATTCAGACGGGTCCTCGTTAATCCTTTATTGGAGATTTAATTGGCACCACTTTGGGAGCGCCTTGTGTTTATAAAATGATATACAACTCCACACATTCATTAGCACTGTCAGTGCCTTTGGAATGATAAATAGTGGGAAGGCTCAGTCAAAATGCTTCTGGAGCTAATCCCAAATTAACTTTTCTATACCCTGCCAAAAAGAAAGATGAGAGCAATGAAGGTTTTATGATAGCTCATAATCTTACGATTAAACAATTGACTGGAAAAGAAAAAATGGGACAATGCACCATGTTTTAATTGTGATGTAGGAACCAAAATAAACACCCGAGTCTCAGAACCCTTTTGGTGACAGGGCCTAAAGCGCCTACAGGTTAATGCTACCTCCAGCGCCCCACACAATGTGCCGTGTGTTGTGTCCATTGCAGGAGCACGCTCAGCCCTGTGGCACGCTCAGGGCTAGCATCCCTGCCTTTCTGTTTTGATCAGTCTCAATGGGCTGTCTCCAAGGTCGTCTTCACAGGTCCTCTTCACTCCAACAGTTACCCAAATTAAAGCATCAGAATTCTATGGGTAATTGGGTCACTGTTTAACCTTAACTCCCAGAAGGTAACTCCATTCTGTTAGGGGAGCACCCTCCAGGCTGGAGGAAAATATGAAAGGGAAGGGAGGGCATTTTGCTGAAGCCCATGGAGGGGGGAAGGGAAGGTAGGAAAGGCTCTTGCTTACACTCAGGAGAGTTATGTAAACTAGAGCTTAACTTGTCCTCCAGACCACCCACTTTTATCTCCTCAGAAAAACATTAGCACATTTGAAATGCCTAAAGTAGCTGTGGAAACCACTCTGGAGCAAGCAGAGTGAGCAGAGTCTCCCATCTTCAGGTTCCATTAACAGAGGGAGGCACCAAAGCGATTGCCCCAAATAGTTCACGTAAATATTTAAACACTGAATCCTCAGGGCAAATCACCCTTTTCCTTTTTTTTTTTTTTTTTTTAAATTATTATTTATTTATGATAGTCACAGAGAGAGGCAGAGACACAGGCGGAGGAAGAAGCAGGCTCCATGTACCGGGAGCCCGATGTGGGATTCGATCCCGGGTCTCCAGGATCGCGCCCTGGGCCAAAGGCAGGCGCCAAACCGCTGCGCCACCCAGGGATCCCACCCTTTTCCTTTTACTTCTTTTTAAAGTAAATTCAAGTAACCCATGTTGATAACCTGAGTCTGTAAGAACTTCAGAATCCGTTTTCCTGGCTGTGGAATATCTTTTGCCCTTTGCTTTCTTTTTCAATATTTGAGTTTTTAAAAAAAATTTTTTTCTTTGAAAAAGAAGTCTAGATGGTGGGCTTGCTTTTGACCACCAGGGCAGTGATCTGAGAAGGCCACAGTTGCCCTGTCAGTGGGACAGGTAACTGCTGTGGGCCCTACGTGTGTAGTCACAGACACCGACGCTTCTCACACGGGACCCTCAATGCTACCATCCTGTTGGCGACCCCTCTTGTCTCCATCGGGATGGCTGGGTCGGCTGCACAGCAGCTCCATTTCCCTGGAGACCTACAGACCCTGTGTCTGGAAAGACCTAAGCCTGCCTATATGCCTCTATGCCTTCCTGTGTCTGTGGTCTGAGCTTCTGGAGGATTTTCCATCCCAGATGGTCGCTTAACCAGAGGAACTCACAGCAGTCCTTCCTCCTCTGGTCCCCATGACCGCTCTCTTTGTGGTATAGACTCCACACGTTTACCGTCCTGACCCACTTCTGGGTGTCATTTCATATATTCAAACCCAGACCTCCACCACAGCGCTTGGTGTGTTTTTGTAAGAAGATCATACACTCTATCCCCCGCCCCCCTTCATCCTTATTTGTGCACATGGTCTTACCACAGGTGATGTTACCTGCTTATCTCTAGCCTGCCAGCCAACGCCGGATGTCCTGAGAAGCAGAAGAGCAATTCTGAGCGGCAGTGCCAGAAAAATGTTCACCCAGGGATTACCAGACCTCATGGCAAGGTTTCAGGAGCTCAGCGGCTCTGCAGTTAGAGCTTCCTAAGGCAACAAGCCCCAGAGATGCCTGGACAGCGTCTGTCCCCCCTGCCTTGACAGCAGCCCTCGCTGGAAGATCCATCTTCGTGGACGGCCCTTCCGCTCCGTGCTCCCTCTGCAGGTTGGGATGGGTCTCCACCCCCGTGCCTCATACCTGGAGCTCCTGTTCTAGTGGGGGCCCAGGCAGCCCTGCCCCCCCATCTGGCGGGAACACAGAGCAGTGGATGGTTTCAGTTCTGCATGCCTGTGCCTTAGGGTACAGGGCACAGGAACCATTTGAGCTGGCCTTCCAAGGCCTGAGTAAGAATGGATGGATGGTGGAGCATGGCAGTGAGGGAGTGAGGCGAGCAGCAGTGACCCTCCGTACCAGTTTATCCCCTCTCCTCACACACAGTGAAAACAGAATGAACCGTCACCTTAGAGCTAATTCTAGAATGCACTGGAAGAAGTAGAGATAGGGTATTGAGAGATAGGGAGGACAGGGGTCACTCCACTCCCCCTGCCTCACAATACCAGGAAGCTTGACCATGTATCTAAAGAGGCAAGGGATACCTCCTCACAGCTGTCTCCAGCCCATCCTGACAGTCCTGGGAAGGGGATTGGCCCATGCTAACAGTGTGGCTGGGTAGTTGCATAGTGATGGTCACCATGTCCCCTACTCCCCTGGAAATGACCCTGAAAATGACTCAGCCTCAGAGATTCTGATTCAGTAGGTCTGGATGAGCATCTGACAACGTCCATTTCCAACAAGTTCCTTGGAGATGCTGCTGCTGCTGCTGGCTGGAGGACCACATTTTGAGAACTGGCCTTCCTGATGGGACAGATGACCTCTCCACTTCCACTTCATTTCCTAATCAAGCACTGCTTATGTGTGGAAAGGCTGTCATTCTAAAGAATAGTTTCATAAAAATTATATTCTCAGAGATTTTATAGTCTTGAGCTTAGCTTCATGACAACTTCGAGTAATAGGCACTTGAGGGCTCTATTCCAAGATGACCTTCTTATTTATAATTCATATCTGATTTGATTGACTTGCAAGAAAATATAAAATCATAGTTTGATAAGTAACTCTCCTGTTCTCTTTCCTTATTTTTAAGAACAATATAATAATTCACTTGTAAAAATATAACGTTTACTAGAGTGAATGGCCAAAAAATTACTTCTTTCTTATCTTTCTAGGATTGTTTTTCTCTAGGACTTTTTTTAGAATGAAAATAGTGTCAATTTTCATCATATTATTTTGGCATCCTTTTGACTTTACTTATGTTTGATTTTTTACATCTTGGTATTGACCTTTTGTTGTTGGCTTCATCCTGGTGAATGATAAATGTCATGTGTAACAGGATTCAAGTTATTTTATTTTTTTGTTAAGATTTTTTGCATCTACAGTAGACACTTAAAAATTACAAACTATGTTCGAGACTATAAAGTACAGCAAAAAGACATGGACTTTTATCGTTTATTTCTCAATAATGTTAGTATGACTTCTTGACTTTCTTATGAAACATATATGAATTTTATAGCGTTTGTTTGTTAGGAGCACATTCTCATAATACAGACATGGTCACTGTCCTTGTTTAGAGCTCCTGAAAGCAGCCCTAATTTGAAGATTTGGCTATAGGCAAGGGATGGGATGGGGCATCTGAGTTGCTCAGTAAGTTAAACAATGGACTCTTGGTTTCAGCTCAGGGCATGATCTCATGGTCTGTGCGATCCCCTGAAGGAGGCTCCATGCTCAGTGGGGGATCTGCTTGAAAGATTGTCTCCTTCTGACCCTCCCCTTGTGCTCTCTCTCTCTCTCTCTTTCTCTCTCTCTCTCAATCTCTCAAATAAATAAATAAATCTGTAAAAAAAAGAAAAAAAAGATCTGAGACATGATCCCATGTAGCAGGGGCAGGGAGATTGAGAAAGCAGAAAAACCAGGAAAGGAGGAATTAGGGCTTAGGGTATTGGTATGGACAACCAGGGCTTAATCTGGCTGGAAACCCTCTCAGAAACATATAGAACATACCTGAGAAGGTCTTACAGAGAGATGGAGAAGCAGGTTGGGTGCTCACTGCTTGAGGCTGACTTAGGCACATGAGATCCAGTTTCTCTGTTCTGTCTCTGCTACCTACAAACAGACTGAGCGCCCAAGACTGTGGCCCCAGAGGCTCTCCAGGGACAATCACGCCATTATGTGAGAGCCACATCATGAGTGGTAGCCACTGCCAGAGATGAGCCCAGGAGATGCATAGCAGCACCAAATCAAATAGTGTGCTACAACCAGCATTCCCAGGGTGGCTTTTTCAAAGTTTAATTCCCCATTTTATGAGAGATCTTTGCGTCAGCAAAAGTGCTCATTAAGCATTCCCCAACTAGCTTCTGCCAAATTATCTACAGACTTTACGGTGAAGTGGTTCAGATTAATGATGCAAAAAAAAAAAAAAAAAAAGGAAATTTAATGGAGAAAGAAACCAGGTCCTGGAGTGCTTTCACTCCTAACATCCTGAAGTTCTGCATGTGCCCACAGGTGTCTTTAAAATAGCTTCTGTTTCTCCCAGAGCCAGCCCTCCCTACATGCTGTGGTCCTCACACTGCCTATCTCAGACTCTCAAGCAGTGCAGAGGCTTGCCAGGCTTGGTGATACAGCTTCCCCCCTCCCCGGGGGATGGATCTGTATCCCCCATCTGTGGTGGGATACAGATACCCACCACAACCCATCACTGACCCTGCCCCATCCCTGAGCTTCACCTCCTAGGGTGAGGGATTGGACAATATCAGGAAAGAAAATGCAGCTTTGGTAACATACATTACTTGTTAATGAAGCTGGTTGCAAATTTAATAGTTGACACATTGGTCCTGCTGAGATGTCTCCAAGCATCAGAGATACATTCTTCCTATCCCAGAAGCCCTTTGTAGCTCTGGAAACAGAAGTGCTGCCTAAACATCAACTCTGGGTATCAATCAGCCCTGCTGTGGGTGCCCAGTGTGGCACATGATCACATGATCCCAACCAGGGTCCTTTGTGTGTGAGGCACAGGCTCCAGATTATTCCTCTCTTGGTCCCATGTCCAACACAGAGAGCCCCTGGAATACCAGGAAATCAGCCTACCTGCATACTTGCATGGCTTGTTCCCTTACCACTGGAGTGCTCCATATCAACTTCTCAGGCACGGCTTCATGGACTCCTTTCCCTAATATAGCAAACCCTACTCCAGACACTCCCTTATGCCTTCCTCTGCTGGATTTCTTCAATAGCATTTATCACTGTAGCACACTCTATGTATTTGGCTCACCTGTGGTCGGGCTGTCCTCTCTGGGATGTGAGCTCTACCTGGCTGGATATTTTTTTACTACTAGGGGTCATTATTGAAGCCCCAGTGCACAAGGCAGGGTTTGGAACATACAAACTCTGTGTTATTTTCATAGACTAAAGAAGAGTGTAAATTAATGTATTAGTAAAAACTTACTGTCATCTGTGCCCTAGACTGCAACCACATTTTTCTCAGCTAATGCTCAGAGACATAAATATTGAAAATGCCAGAAAATCCTTGTGAGGCAAAGCAGCGAGTTGTATATAACTTAGAATAGGGTTGGAGACCAAATAAATAATTACAGAATGTTGAACAGTTCTCTTGACCCAAGACAAAGGCCAAAAAAGATGGAACAATGAACTCCCGCCCAAAGAAATGTAGCCCTGGCCACAGCGTCTAGAAACCTGGACCTCTGGTGCTCTGCTCCATGCTCGTCACAGGAGACCCCTACTTGAGAAGTCAAGGTGGGGGGGGGCTTCCTCCCCCAGAACACAGCAAGGGGGGTGAGCTGACATGGTATAGCTGAACCACAAGATTCAGCTCAAGAAGATTCCAGCAGGGCTGTCCAGGGTGTATGAGTGTTGGTGCAGATTTTTTGCCCGGTCCTTGTCTATGTAATCGAAGGCACAGAGAAAGGCTTAGGTTTGCTCAGCCTTTCCCACGACTCCTTTTCTGAGAACGTCACCCCCGAATCTGCTTGACAACCCTGAACTCCCAGCAGCTGCCCTGTTGACTAGACTATCAGGGGAGGCTCGCGTTGACTCCAGGGCTCCCCTGCTTCTGCTAGGCTGGCTGAAGTCAGATGTGCTCAAGATGTCTGCATGGCGGCAGGCTCCTTCCAGTTAGCCCACAAACAAAGGCATGGGACCCAAAATCAAGTTAGCGAATTGATCATCATTGTCTGAATGAAATCTAAAAAATTGAATTTGCCAAACAGGGTAAGTACAGGCGTGATCCATATTCATGTCCGGAACTGCCAGGACGCCTGAGATCTCCAGCAGGCACTCACAAATGAGTAGGCAGACATGCCCTCTCCACTTTTCTTTTCGTTATTCCTTCACTTAAAAATTCTGTTTCCATCTGTGTTACAGTGAAATTTTAAAAAGAGAGTTCCAAAACTTAGGGTTGAAGCCAAACCTCACAATTTCATAGCAGTGTTGCCATTTCTCGCCAGGAACGATGAACATTTGCAGAGCCCTCCCTTGCTCAGGGAAGCATCCTGCTGCACATCAGTTTTCTTCTCTCACAATCCTGGGAGGAACGAGGGCAGAGATTCATATTATTAGGTGAAAGAATTCCTTTTTACCAGGAAAGAAACCTAAATCTCAGAAGGATAAGTGACAGACCTGGAGCCCCCCAGCACAAACCCTGGTTCGAGCACCTGTGTGTGCCCCCAACTGTCCCTTCTCCAACAGTCCTTGGACCTCTTGTTTGTCCTCTGTATCCTCACAGCCACGTCATCTTGCACTTTTGTCTTCACTCATAGGTCTATGACTGACTCTGAAACTAGGCCAGGGCATACATGCAGACCAGAAAAGTGGGGGGACCATGAGGCTATGGAAGGCACCTCCCTGTGCAGCCACCAAATGAGGGTGGGGACTCCAGATGCTGCTGGCTTCAGGGCTCCAGGGAAATCAACAATGCTTCAATTCATATTTTTTCTCTCTGAAAAACAAAAGGGCTTAACAATAAATGAGAATTCCTGAAGTTCTCCAAATCATAGAAGGGCAGTTCAAGATTGCCTGGCCAGCTGCCTTCTGTCTGATAGTGTAAGCATAGGTAGACACTCCACAGTGTCACCACCCTGAGAAGAGTAACAGAACCCTTCGGGTCCTTGCCAAGTTGAGGCGGACATTCTTCTCCTTCCAGAAAACAAGCCAGTTATTCGGTGTTTCTAGAAGTTTCCACGGTGACAATTAATCCTATCTATAGTTACCAAGGTTGGTGGGACCAGGTGGAAGAAGGCTGGACTTGATTCTGCAAGCAGCATGGGGTCAGGGAGCACTTGGGGAGGTTGAAGTTCCTGGGCCTGAGAGAGTGTCAGGGCACACATGCCTCTATGATGATGTTGAGGGCCATCTCTGGATAGGCAATGCCCACAGTGCTGGTTCTCTACCCAGAAATCTACAGGCAACACTCAGAACCTGCATAAACACTGCCAAGGCTTCCTTGGAAGTCTTGCTTGCACAAGCCACCTGCATGTATCTCCACTCTGGACTATGCTGGCTTCTCTCCTCACGGGCCTACCACCCACTCCCCATGTACTGTATCTCTGGTTGAGCATCCCTCCTCCTGCTGACTTGAACCCTAGGCTCTTAGTCTTGCTCTGGATGAGCCCACCCCTAGCCCTCTTCCCTGCAGGAAACCTGAGCAGGACAGCTGCCAGTCAACAGGCCTGGGAGATGCTGTAGTCTAGTGAGAGGGGTTTGGGTCCCCTCCCTGGTTCTGATCTTGCTTCATTCTACTCCTCATGCTCTGGGCACATCAGCAAAGAACTTGGCAGTGCACACACCTCTGTTGACAATAATGTAGAACTGGCATGGACATAGGCCTTCAGGCAGGGGGACAGGCTACTTCACATAAGAGCAGGCCCCAGGAGTCCTCAATTGTCTCGTGACTAGAGCACAACATTTCTAGATTCCATGCTATCAGCCAAGCCTGAACTTAACATAGTGGGGGCTGTAAAAACTGGACAAATCAGGGTGCCTGGGTTAAGTGATTAAGTGTCCCACTCTTGAATTCAGCTCAGGTCTCGATCTCAGTCAGGGTCATGAGTTCAAGCCCTATGTTGGGCTCCTCACTGGGTGTAGAGCTTACTTTAAAAGGTGGCGGGCACCTAGGTGGCTCAGTCAGTTAAGCGTCTGCCTTTGACTCAGATCATGATCTCAGGGTCCTGGGATTGAGCTCTGCATCACACTCCCTGCTCAATGGAGAGACTGCTTCTCCCTCTCCTTCTCTCTCCCTCTAGGTGAGCGCTCTCTCTCTCTCTCTCTCTCTCTCCTCTCAAATAAATAAATATTAAAAAAATAAAACTGAACAAATCTCCATAGTCCCTGGTCATCATCCCCAATACAGGACTCCAGGACAGCCACTGATAGCATTCCTCCACGCCCTGCCAGCCTGTCAGTGTCAGATACAGAGGCTGCAGGAACTGTTGCAGAGGGTCAGGCTCCAATGTAGACAGGGCAATGCTTGCTCCCCTCTCTCTTTCCCCCTCCCCTCCAGCAATGCAACCTGGAGCAAGTTACCAAAACCCCATCTGAGTGTCAGTTTCCTAACCCACATGAATCTCATGAGGCAGTTGTGGAAATTAAAGGAGCTATGCGTATAAACAATGTGCTCACCCAGGGCCTGGCACACCACATGCAGACCCCAGAAGACAACTGTCTACTGCTATTGCCCTCATTGTGGCTGCAAGCTGGCATGATCCACCTATAGAAGACTTAGATTTCCAGATGCCATGGACCAGGCCTCTTCTCCCTCCTTCTTCTGCTGTGTTGCCCAAGCCGAAACATCTTGGTGGGTGCCTCAGTACCCTGCTGAGATACCCTTTTAGGCATGAGGTGCCCATTCCTCAGCTGCCTGGCTGCTGCTGGCCAGGGCTCACTGCTCTACGTGCCAAAAGCAACTGTTCCCAGGTTATGCACTTGCCTCCTCTGCCTGGTTACAGGGTCAGAGGTACTGAGATCCAACACATGTACCTCAAAGTGGGGCAACTTTCAAAGGCCATACTGATTTTAGTGCTCCCTGTGGGCTCAGCAAGTCTCCTGGTGCATCACGATTAAACCTCTACCCAATCTAGTTTTTCTCTTCCCAAGCTAGTCCCCAAAGCCTCTTGCACACACATCTTCCTGGGTCTGTGTGCAGACCCTGATGCCATGCTGCATGTTAGATCCCCAGAACTTATAACTGAAAGTTTGTACCCTTTGACCAATACCTCCTCATTTCCTGGTCTAGGACAAGCATCTTTTCATTAAAGTTTGTCTAGAACCACAAAAAAGAACAGATTTCTTGATCTAGAAGGAAGAAAACTAAGGTACAGGATGAAAAAGAAATCTTATCTTCTCTCTGTTCTCAAAATGTTGAGCATTATAGTCAAGAGCTCGCTGTCTCTTTTCCAGTTCTGGCCTTGGAGCAGACATCAGGCTCCCTTGGGACCAATCTCTCAAACTGGACAGTTCTATGTGCAGTCTCAGCACTGTCAACCAGAAAAACACCCTGGAGGTCTTCTTATTTTCCTCTCCCAACCACTAGCATGACACCTCCAGATGGTTGAAAGAGAACCCCCCGATGCTGTGTGTGTACCCCTCTCAGGTACCTGAGAGAGCGTTGATCCTGCTAGAAACCATCAGCCTGGAGTCAGAACAATACACTGGACTTGACTTTTCTGTTGAAAGACATACCTCTGTGGACTCAGGAGCTGCCTTGAAGAGCTCTGTCTTGCACAACCTAATGGCAACCTGAAAACAGCTTCTCTATGTGGTACAGCTCCCCAGGGCCTGTAGGCTTCTTTCCCTGGATGCCTGTGGCAAGACAGCCGACAAAGCTGGTAACTATAGAGGGTCAGAGAGCACAGCAGAGGGGAGCTTCAGAAAAGCATGTGGTCAGGGGTGCTGGATCCTTCAAGACGGAGAGCAGGCCCAGCAGTGGGAGCAGAAGCACCCGGAGACCAGGAGGTAAAGGCAATGCTAAAAGTCTGAACTCAGTTCTGTTTGCCAAGAACCAGAGACTTTCAAAAAGATCACATCTCCTGTTTGGAAAGACCACCTGGGGCACAGGTCTACAGAGTGATAAGCTGAGGGGGTGGGGGCAGAGAGGGAGACCAGAGGCACAGATCATGACTCTGGTACAACAGTTCAGGGGACACACACTAAGGGCCACTGATACCTCCTGATCATTTAGCTACAGCTGCACATCCAATCCACCCTTCAATAGGGTGCTAGCTTGATGATATTAGTACCTCCTCTCCTTTTCACCTTGGAGGCTGCTCCGTGGAGATGTGGGTTATGTGAGAATACTATATTTGCTGAACATCTCAGAGGACAATACAGTGTATCTCTTGGTGGAATGACCAGAGTCTCCACATAGAAACTAGTCCTGGAGGATATTCTTTTTCCAGGTGGCACGTGGTTTCTTGGAGACCAGAAAGCAATGCTACTTGAGAGACCACATTTCTGCCAACCTTCCCAGCACAGAGACTTGCCACCATGTTTCTTCTGCATCTTGAATTGGAGCTGGTTCCTTTACTCAGGATTCTTTCACTTTCTGTCCTTTACAAAAGACAGAATCTCTCTCTCATTTTTTAAAGATTGTAGTTGTTTATTTCTTTGTTTATTTGTTTGACAGAGAGAGACAGAGACAGAGAGCACAAGCAGAGGGAGTGGCAGGCAGAGGGAGAAGCAGACTCCCCCCACCTGAGCAGGGAGCCCGACATGGGGCTCCAACCCAGGGTCTTGGGATCATGAGCTGAGCCAAAGACAAATACTTAACTGACTGAGCCACCCAGATGCCCCCAAGTTACAGGATCTTAAATCAAAATAGGTGCAGCCCACTGGCTCAGCAGTTTAGCACCACATTCAGCCCAGGGTGTGATCCTGGAGACCCAGGATGGAGTCCCACGTTGGGCTCCCTGCACAGAGCCTGCTTCTCCTTCTGCTTGTGTCTCTGCCTCTCTCTCTCTCTCTCTCTCTCTCTCCCTCTCTCTCTCTCCATGTCTCTTGTGAATAAATAAATAAAATCTTTTTTAAAAATGGCTTAATCACAAAAGGAATGTATTATCTCCTATAACATGAAAGATTTGACTATAGGCACAGCTGGATCCAGGCACTCCAACAATGTCATCATGAATCTACCTTTCAAGTCTCCTTTCACTCTCCTTGTGGTTCCAGAATCAAGGGTTTCAGACTTATATTGAACTGATTTAGCAACAATAGCCAATAAGATCTTCTATTCTAGGAATTCTTACAAAAATGCCATGCAGAATCTCATTCCATCAATATAACCATGACTCTATTCCTAAATAAGTCAGTGTGGTCAGAGGGATGAACTACACTGGTTAGTTATTCCTGGAGCTGGGGGACAGGTAGTAGGGAAGGAGAGGGAGGCAAAAAGCCTACAAAAGATAGAGATTTGGAAAGAAAGTAATTCCTCAAAGGAAAATCAAGATGCTATTGCCAAAGGGGAAGATAATGAGCTCTAGGCAAATGAAACAAATGGTCACCATATGCATCCTGGGAAGTCCCATCCCTTCACAGACTGAGGGAGCTTTGAATCCCTTACTCCTTCAACACCCCACTCTTTCCATTAAGCCAAAACTTAATCTCTTTCTTCCTTAACTCTTTGCTTTTAGCTCCTAAGGGCATTCATAAACTTTGGGCTTATTTTAGGCAAATATAATACAGGGGATTATGCACTAATCATATCTTATTTGCTGCTCCATCCCCATTTCCTAGAATACTGTACCTTTCACACAGATATGTTGGATTAAATGTGTTGGATTTATGTTTTTCAGGTACCAATATTCTTTGTTTTGCTAAGCAGAGGGGGAAAAAGGAGCATTGTTTCCCATATCCAAACCCACTTCCCTGCCTCAATCCAGTTAGGTGCATAAGCAAAGAAGGCAGGCTAGTAAACCAGACCCTTAAGAGACAGTTGGACCTTGACAGCCACTCACATTGGGAATGACAGACATATATGTAGAAGCTTCTGACACGATCCCATAAGTCACATCCATGGGCCCTGTGGTTTCTACTGTCTCTGCAAAGATTTATGTCTCACAGAGGACCCTCCTCCCTTTCCCTGTGATAGTGAGTCCAGAGCCCAGAGGAACTGGTGCATTGATGAACCCCCATCCAGGCCATTTACTATTTACATTTCTTGCTTATGTGGGACAGCATCTCCACACATAAAACTTCAAATAACAAAACTATTATGTGCCATGGAATTTTGGGGTCTCTTGGAAATAGTAAAACAGATGCTAAATTCACTCATGCCAGGGTCTACAGAACCAAGAGCCCTTCTAGTCAGGACTCAGCCTTAAAAGCAAGGACATCCTTAACCAGAATACCTTCTTTACTGAGAACCCAAGGAGCTGTGTGTGTATGTGCACACACACACACGTGTGAGCTTCTTCCAGCAGGAATGCCAGACACAGATGCCCCAAGCCACAGAGTTAAGAAGAAGATTCCCAAATCTCACATGTGGAGAGTTCTAGGGCTGGAGCCTAACTGGAAAGAACTGAAACCAACCAGCCTTTCTTCAGGAAACATTCACATGGCTACTAGGGGCACTTTTCAAATACCAAGGGCACACGAAGCAGTATGCAGTCTTGCCCCCCTGGCTGATAGTCACCAATGGAGAAACCACTTGTGCAGTGTCCAGAGTAGGGGACCGTGGGAGCACAGAAGAGGGACTTAATCCAATTGTGGTGAGAGAAGAGGGTTTGGTCAGTGAGTAGAGAAGACAAGCATGTACACAGGGTGCCTATGGGAGCCTGTGGAGGTGGCTTCACCACCCTGGGGGAGGGGGCAGACTTGGGGTAGGGTCCTCGACTGAACCAGGAGACAACGCCAGCTTCCCCACTCCTCTCCTCTCCTCTCCCTAGTTCCCTCTCCCCTTGGCCTTCCCTTGTCCCACGGAAGCAAGACAGAAGATAAGCTGGGGTCCATGGTTTGCTTTAGGGCAGGCTCACACTCAGTTGTGGTGAGGCCCTTGGGCTGTCTAGAGGCCTGTGTAGACAAGGCCACTACCTTGAGAAGATAGCCCTGGTGTTGGAGTCAGGAAAGCAGCCCTTGTTCTGGCCTGTTCTCGTGGCCTTGGACACATCCCTTTCCTTCCTCTAGCCTCATTTCCCCTCCTCTGCAGGGAAGGAGATGAGCATCCTTCCCTCCTTACTCTGTGGTTCCATGATCAACTCTTTCAGTCCCAGAGGCCTAGCCTTTGTGCCAGATTAGATGTGCAACATCGCCTTTAGCCATAGATTCAGAAAACAGCAGCATCAAGCTTACGGGCTATCTCCCTACAACTTTCCTCCCCAGGCACAAATGAACATTTCTTATTCTGAGATCTTTTGCAACCAGAACACTTGTTCTGAGCTAAAGAATTTTCCTTCCTTGCTCAAACCAGCCATAATTGTTCTAACCACAGAGCGAACCTCAGCCACTCTGTTTTCCGGGAAAACCCCTTATCTTTACAGATTATGCCAGATGATCTTTTGGTGCCTGGTCCCCCATGGACAGCTTTGCTAGTGGTCTCTAGGAAGTAAGATACTCCTGGAGCTCAGGCCAAATGTTTTTCCCTGGAGAGCAGAGTTACTCTGTAAATCTGTAACCCTCTTGGCCACCTCATGTGCTAGAAGAGAAGCCAGTGGAGCACCAAGGACATGAACGTTTATTGCTCTGTGTCAGGCGCTGTGCTGGACATGGTATCCTCAATTGTGCATGTGGTCCCCACACTGAGAAGGAAACTGAGGGACACTAAGTGATTCGTCCCAAGACCAACAGCTAAAAAGTGATTGAATAAGGATTTGAACTCAGATCTGACTCCAAAATCCATATTCTTCCTACTGCCCCAAAGATATATGTCTACCACAGGACTTGCATGCTTTGGAAAAGAAAATGTCACTGTATCCAAATCTTTGGGGACTTGCTGCTTTGGTAAAGTTACTTTGGTGCAAGATCCATGCCTGCTCTACCTCTTTATTCCCTTTTACCTTTATTGATCTGAAGATCAAGTCTCTCCAGCAAAGACTAACCAAAGTAGATATTCCTTCAACTGTCCAATTTCCAAATGCTTTCATTTACTTGTGCACATGTGTGCGTGCATGCATGCACACACTCCCACACAGAAGGAGGGAGAGAACCAACATGCATGCGGAGGGCATAGCACCTTCTAGCTTACAAAGCATTTTCACATCTGTTATCACATCTAGCCCTCACATCAATTATCAAGTGGATACCATCACTTTTTAAAACACCTTTAAAAACTTTTAATTTGAACTAATTATAGAGTCACAGGAAGATTCGAGGATAGTATGGAGAGGTGCCCCATACCCTTCACCCAGTTTCCCCTCATGGTTACATCCTATTTAGCTACAGGACAATACCAAAATTAAGAAACTGACAACTGACATTAGCATAAAGTGTGTCTGTATAGTTCTGTGGCAATTTGTCACATGTGTAGAATCATGCAACCATGGCAAAAAGGCCAATATCATAAGATCATATACTACCTGATTTCATTTACAGAGTATTCTCAACTTAAAGATGAAAAATTAATGTTCAGAGAGAGGAGGTGACTTGCTCAAGGTCACACAGATAATGAGTGGCATGTGAACCTGGGCCATGACTCTAATTAAGTGCACCAGATTGCTTTGAAATAACCTCTAGGGACAAGAAGTGACTCAGCAGAGAGATCTCAGAAGTACAATGGAAATTCTCAAAGAAGTGGATTTCTCTGAAAGCAATAGAACTGCCATTGGAAAAAAAAAAGTAAGAACTGCCATTGGGAGCCCGTCCTGTCCTGTCTTCAGTCTTCATCTGGGAAAGGTCCTCCCCTAAGCCCAGCAGCCCCACGGGTGGCTGTGCCCCACCTGAGAGGGGGGCACAGGTTGACCTTCACCAGCAAGTTCTCCTGTTGGGTCTGGGACTACTGTGCTCTAGTGGTGTGGCTACTTCTGCTGTTGTAGTTTCAAGAAGCCTTCCCCGAGGTCTCCGTTCTGGATTCCAGCTCAGCCACCCCCGCAGAGCTCCTAGAGAGGCTTGTCATAAAATAGTAAGCAATCAGGCATTTCCTGAGCATTTGTCCCAAGTGCTGTGCTTTTTACAAGAAAGGAATGTGTGCTCAGAGCTATTGATTGCCTAAGAATCCTGCAAATGTGATTTGACCAAACCAGTATTCTCGGCAAATGACATTTAAGGGAGGAAATTTCCTGCCATCGTTGGGATTCAGGCATTCATCATTTCTGCTTGGAAAATCAGAAATTTTCCGAGTAGTTTCTCTGTTCTAAATCTTATCTTGCTCCAGTCCTTCCTGCCTTCATCTTTCTGGAATCATGATTGTATTAACAGTAATCAATGTGTCAGGCACTGCAGTGAGCACTTTAGACCTGTGATCTCATTTATTCCCCACAAAGATCCTACAAAGTAGATAGTCCCATTCTCCCTATTTTGCACATAAGAAATGCTCTTAAAGATGTTTCCAATAGCCTGGGTGACACTGAGTGAGCAGAAAGGCTGGTGTAGAATGCAGACCCAACTGACTCCAGACCACTGCCTCTCATTTCAAAAACTCAAATCTAACCTTGTTGTCACCCTGCTTCAAGGATAAGGTAGACTCATCTCTCTCTCTGCTTTCCCCTGCCAAATACAACTATAAGCCTTAGAAATCGACACAAAATGAAAAGATGTTTGACTTCAGTAGCCATTAGAAAAATGCAAATAAAAACAAAAATGAGATGTGACTACGTACCTATCATAATGGTAAAATAAAAGTAATGATGTTACCTAATCCTGTAGAATGTAAAATGCACAGCCGCCCAGGAAAAGAGTATGAAAGTCTCTTATAAAAGTAAACATGCACTATCAGATAATCCAGCAATTGCACTCTTGAGCATTTATCCCAGAAAAATGAAATGCTAAGTGCATGTGAAAACCTATACATGGATGTTCATAGCCAAAATGTTCATAATAGCCAAAAGCTGGAAACAGCCCAGATGGCCCCCTTCAGTGGGTGAATGGTCAGACAAACTGCAGTACACACATACTGTGTGTATCAGGCAGGGATTTCCAGAGAATAATAGTATACAGACAATAATTCACAATAATGCAACATAATATAATTTAGTATTATTTATATGTAGTATATATATATTTTCTAATATATGTAGTAATATATGATGTATAATAATACATGTTGGGTAATATAATATTTATATGAAAAGAAAGAGAGAGAAATTACTATAAGGAATTGTCCCATGTGATTATGGAGGCTGGCAAGTCCCAAGATCTGTAGGGACTTTTGGCAAGCTAGAAACCCAGGAGAGCTGATGGTTGAGCTTCAAGTCTGAAGACCTCAAAATCAGGGGATCTGATGTTGCAGCCCCAGTTCAAAAATCATCTGGCTCTAGACCCAGGGAGAGCTGATGTCTCTCAGTTTAAGTCCAAAGGCAGGAAAAAAAGCCATCGTCCCAATTTGGAGGCTATCAGGTAGAAGGATTTCCCTCTTTCTTGGGGAAGTGTCAGCCTTACCATCCTATTCAGGTCTTCAGTTAATTGGGTGGGGCCCACCCACATCCTGGAGGGCAGTCTGCTTTACTCAGTCTACCAATTTTAATGTTAACTTCATCAAAAAACGCCCCCAAATATTTGGGCACCCCCGTACCAGTAAAGTTGACACAGAAAGGTAACCATTACACCATGGAAGACTGCTCAGCAAGGAAAAGGAAAGAACTATTAACACATAACAGCTTGGGTGAAGCTAGGGGGACTTATGCCAAGTAACACAAAACATTACATACTGTATGATTCCATTCATTCAACATTCTTGAAGTGACAAAACTATACAGATGTAGAGCAGATGAGTGGTTGCCAGGAGTTAAGATCAATTGGTGCTTGGGACAAGACAGAATGGGTGTAGTTATAAAAGAGTAATTCAAAAGATGCCTGTCTCCAATAGGACTGTCATGGTGGATACAGGAACCTACATCTGTGATAAAATTGCATCGAACTAAATACTCCCTCCCCAGACACACATGGGTACAAGTAAAATATCAATCTGAGTGAAATTGATGTGCTATGTCAATGTTAAAAATCATAATTTTGGTATCACGGGATGATTTTGCCAGATGTGACTCACTGGAGAAAGTTGGGTGGAGAGTATACAGCATCTTCCTGTATTATTTCTAACTACTGCATGTGGATCTATAATTATCCAAAAATAAAATGTTAATTAAAAATAAATCAGCAGCTTAAAGAATGAATCTGTAATAATTGGCTTTGAGTATTCAGGATTCAGCTCTGAGCTGGGATTCAATCTCTACCCGTGAGAACATGGGCACAAAGAAACAAGAGCTCCAGAATCAAGAAAGAAAGGAGGGTAGATATTGGGTGGGCAAAGGTATCTGCTGCAACTTTGTTGTATGTCTTCTTCCCAGGCAAACCCAGTTGTCAATTGGATATTCCTATCTGAATAGATAAACATTTCAAGTTTAAGATGTTAATGGAACTCTTCTTCCTCTCCCGATTTTCCTTTCCACCTGTTTTTCTCTAAGTTAACAGATGATATCACCTTGCCTTTGCCACTACTCTAGGAAATGTTTCCTTCTGTAGGCCTCCTCCTGTGCTCTAATCAACCATCTCCCTGTGCCTCACAAGGACATTCGTCCTTACACCTTTAAACCCATCTCTCATTCCCCAACCATGTATTTCATCTCCATAACTCCTTCTCCCAGATCTCAGCCTAGCTGTCATTTCTCCCTGCCATGCTTGAGTTGCATGTGTCACCGCGTGCTACCAGCTACCCTGTTCATCTTGGCAAAGATGCTATCCCATTTCATTTAACTCATCTATTTCTTCTCTAGACTGCAGGTTCTAAAACCAAGAGTTTCAACCTTGGCTACATGTAGGAATTACCTGGAGAGCTTTAAAAAATAGTAATGTCTCGACCTGCCACCAGATTTTTTTCTGGTGTAAGTGGTCCCATGAGCAGCCTGAGCATTGGAATATTTAAAAGCTTCCCAGGTGATTCCTTTGTGTAGCCAATTTTGAGAAGCATTGTTCTAAAGTTTCCAAGCCTATCTGTCCGCCATGTATCCCCACCTCCAAAATGGAGCCTCACACAGAGTGAGTCTAGAGATCATAGTAAATTCACTTATCAACTGAATGGGGCAAGTGAAATTGATCACTATCTTCCTGGAAATCCTTAGATCACAGGGTCTTTGAACCTCTGGAGATACAGGATGACTCACCTCTGAAGAACAGCGGAGCTCACCACCTTGTGGATGTGGCCAGGCCCCAATGGGAGTTGGGCCATGCTCCCCTGCACCCTGCACCTTGGCCTGAGTAACCTGCGTCCCTGGGCAGAGGCCCTGGAGTGCTGGGCTGGCTGGCATCTCTTTCTTTTATGCCCTGAAGTGCTGCAGACCAAGCTACCACAGCTTGGGATTGGCAAAGTTAAACTTTTTCCTTCAGGGCATGAGCCAGGATGTCAGATTCAGTGACTTGCAAATGGAATCTACATTCTGCAGATGCCAGTGTATATGCTTATAGCGCAGCTCCTGTGTTGCTGCCAGCCATGTGTCCTAGGCCGCAGAACAAAGCCTTGTTGCTGAAGACAATTGAGTCACAAATAAATGGAAGAGCATGAACAGCTTCTTTTTGCTCTAGCCTTGCTTACTCTGTGCAGATGTTCTTATTGTCTCAAGTCATTCAGAAAAATCTTTCAAAGATGCAGGCAAGAAGGTCAAGTTATTTCCTCCCACAGAAATTAGCTGAAATGTACTTTCTGGATGGATAGAGTTGAGATCATTTGACATGGAGCCCAGAATAGCGGATTTTTAAGGCTCAGAAACATAACTTAGCCCAGTGACCTCATTCTACATCTAAGGATATTTAGGCATAAAAGGAGAGGAGTGAAATGTTGGAGGTTGAGGGTTAAAGGCCTATTTCTTGGCAGAAGCAGGAATAGACACCATCATGATTGGAATAGCACTAAAGAAGCATACTCCTACACTTTTCAAGAAATAAATAACCACCATTCACTTATCCGTGCATTCAAAAGCGTTCACTGAATACCTACAATAAACTAAATATAACACAAGGCACCAGTGATGCCTTGTGCAAAGTGGAATCCTGCTTTTAAGGAGGAGGAGAAAAATAAACTGGAAATAAAACTGAGTAGTAATGGTGTGATAGTGGCAAGTGAATGGTGCTACTGGGGTGCCGTGCAGGCAAGCATGAAGGTTGGGCCGAGGGAGCCAGAAAACCTGACCCACATGACACGAGGAGTGCACAGGAATTGAAGAAATGGTTAGGGTGTGAATGCTTAGCACTTAGGAGAGGTAAAGCCATCATACAAGTACTAAAAAAACGCTAAGTGAAATAACTTTGTAACTTTTAAATGTAGAAAACAGGGCAGCCCAGGTGGCTCAGCGGTTTAGCGCCACCTTCAGCCCAGGGCGTGATCCTTGGAAACCCGGAATCGAGTCCCACGTAGGGCTCCCCGCATGGAGCCTGCTTCTCCCTCTACCTGTCTCTGCCCCTGCCCCCGTGTGTGTGTGTGTGTGTGTGTGTGTGTGTGTGTGTGTGTGTGTGTTTGTGTGTGTGTGTGTGTGTGTGATGAATAAATAAATAAAATCTTTAAAAAAATAAAATAAATGGAGAAAACATCTCTAAGTATGATTCAAAATCCAGAAACAGCAACAAGAAAGATTGATAAATCTGATTAGGTTAATCTTTACAAAAATAAGAGACAACATCATAAGCAAGGTCAAAAGAAAAGATAAACGGGGGTGAATACAACTGGGGCTGCACAGGTAATATGCACTGGACCTGGTAAAATGCTCGAATTTATTCTCAATACATTGCAAAGCCATGGAAGGTCTGTAGGCACTGAAGTGACCACAACCAAACCCAGGTTTTCTGACTCTTCTGCATTTTACAGGTGTCTCACCTGAGCAGCGCCAGCTACACATTAGAGTCACTTATAGAATTTCTAGGCAAATGTTTCTTATACCTGGGCCCTACTTACAGAAACTCTGGCCTCATTGGTCTGGAGTGGTCTCCACACTGCATGTTTTTGGTGGTTGTTTTTGTTGTTGCTGGCTGGGTGATTTTAACATGTCCCCAGGGTGAAAATCTCTCTCCCCAACTGAGCTTCCAGCAGCCTGCTAAGTGCTCTTTGTCTTCAAGGATTTTTCAGATCCCTTGATTGTCTTTGTTTTTTAATCTTCTTTATTGAATTCTAGCAAAGAGGGGATCCAGCACTCTCGGCTACCTGCCCGGGGAGCCATGGTAACAGGAAGTCCCTACTTTCTTAAGCATCTGAATCCAGTATTCTCAGGTAGGTCCCCTTGGTCTAGAGGCTCAGAAGGGTGGAGTTGGCAGGCAACAGAGAGGGGATTTCTGCTGTTATTTCAACAGCAGAAATAATGAGGTCAGGGAGACTCCCCACAGACACTGGAGAGAGAGGAGTTAACTTCTTTTTGTCTTAAGAATTCCAAATTTCATCTTGATGGATGATAGGATTTTCTTGAATGATGTTTTTAAAACTTTTTCTTTGAAGGTAAAGTGTCTGCAGGTTCTACTCTGAAGGGAGGGAGAAATCAGAATGTAATGCAATGTATCTTCCAATCCTGTGACTGGAAGAGCTCTAGGACCAGCAAGTGATGGGAGAAGGAGCTCCCAGGCTCCTGAGCCACTCCTGTGGGCACCCTCCTGGCTCTTCACCCTACCCCCAAGTCTGTAGTATGCCCCATCTTCTCAAGCTCCAGCCTATGAGCATGATGAGCATGAAGGTACACTCAGGACTCAAGTGCTCAGCAGTCCTGCCTTCCCTATGCAAATCTGGTCCTTCCCTTTCAGGGATGGTCCCCACTGATGGCCCTACAGCGGAGAGTTTTAAGTTACCCTTGAGGTAGTTGAATGCATCCAGGTGGCTCTTAGCAAGTGGTCCACATTCATAGAGTTATATTTCCTTTCTTCCCCCTTCACCACTAACCATGCTCAGTCATGACCAAATCCCGTATAATCTATCCGTGGTTCCCCAAACCATCCCACCCTCTCCATCTTCACTCCTACCCTCAAGTCTGGGGGTGGAAGTGGTCAGCATGGTGCAGGCTGTAAGACAGCCTGATGAATTTAAAAACAAAGCTTAAAGTCACCAGGAATTCTAGATGTCAGTGATAAAACACTCCTCTCCCCTTCCAAAATCTTTTATTAGTTTATGTTCTAAATAATCGAGGCAGTCACTTTTGATTTTAACAATATATTTTGCAGGCTTCAAAATACCAATTTTTATTACATGTTTTCATAACCATCACATTTTCTATGGAGCATAATTTGGAAACTTCCAGTTATACAGTTGGTCTTTAACCAGCTAGACTAGGTTGGCCACATGGGTCCATTTCAAGAGAAGGCTTGTAACAATTTAAAACCATTTGAGCTGGGTTCCTATTTGTTTCTCAAACTGTTTCAATACATATTCCTGAATTTAAATGATAGGTTCAAAGCACATGATGATAGCCCAGTGATATTAGGCCAGAGGAAAAAGAACTTAGCTATTTCATTTCTGTCATTTGTGTCCTTGATGTGGTCATTGGGAATATTTACTTGTTCATAAAATTTAAAACAAGGAAACAGGAGTATTAGGTATGAGGTTTAACATTTTTGGTTTGATAAGGGCAAATTTTAGTTCATTCATAAACTATTTTATTGAATCTGAAAAAATGTATTTAAAATGGACAGGTATTATTTTTAAGTCGTTAACTGAAAACGAAAGACAAGATTAAGAAAATAATGAGTATCACTAATTATCACATGATTATTGCTAAAAACAGTTTTTTCATATAGAGGAAGGGGGGTTGTTCAAATTTGCCCCATGCTGGGCATCAAACACTGGAGTCTACCCCAGAACTGACCCTTCCCATGTTTTCTCTCCGCTAACAGCAGCCGCCTCCTCATTTCCTCTCATGCTTCCTGTCACTCCCCTTGATACTTCCTTCATAACACTCCCAGTATAATATTTCCAAAAATCTAATTTTATGTCCCACATGCAAATTCTATCCTCTTAATTTAAGGTCCCTCAAAATGTGGCCTGACATCCTTTAAAAAAAGAGTAAAAACAACCAATGTGCCATAGGCTCCAGGAAGGCTGTCGGGGTACCGATGTAGAGAGGGGCATGGATTTGGGAACCACATAGGGGCTAGGATGTAGAGGGCCCAGTTACGGCTGGTGTGGTCAGTGACAGGCAGGGAGGCCCTAGGGGGGCCCTGTGGCTGGCCAGCAGTGCATTTAAGGGAAAAGAAGGTGAGGGTTCAGGTGTGAGACTGCTTGAGGAGGCATCTTAGTTCCAAATTAACCAACAAGCAGAACTTGAGCCATTTCACACCTTCTCTTTATTTCATACTTGCTTTTAGGGGGTTTGCCATGATTAAATACTGAACATGTGTGGTGCTAGAGCACATACTCCTTATCAGTAGTTGTGAGGAATGACTGCTGCCCTGGGCAAGGATGCCATGTAAAATTCCTAAGACCAGCATCCTTCCTTGAGGAGCCTGGATGTGAATGGGCCATGTCTTGGTAGCTTAAAAGGTGGGAAAGCACAGTAGAAGTGGCTGAGCTGGGTTAGACTTCTGGTTGTTCCACCTACTGGTCTGATGGTGCAAGGGACTTATCCCCTCTGGACATCAGATTTCTCTCCTCTGTGGGAAAACAATCCAAACCAAATGTAACATCCATTTCTGGTAAACCAGATATAATCTCCAGAACCCCCAGCCGCACACCCTATGTTCCAACCACACAGCGGTGTTTACCTTCTCCATCACACCAGACACTCAATCCTCCTGACTTTGCCATATGGAAGTCCTTCCCTCCTTGTGTTCTATTATTTTTTATAATTATTTGGGACATGTCAGGGTTCCCCCCTGGGATGAGTGAGCCCCTCAGAAAGGGGTTTTCATTATTTATTGGTGTACCAGCTGGTGTAGCCTAGAAACCTGTGGGTTGGAAGGTGCATTTGGTAAATGGTGAAATCTACAGTACATTGTAATATAATATTCCAGAGTATTATGAGAGTAGCTTCACATGAAAGACACTTACTTCAGTCAATATTTAAGTTTATTGAGTCTGTGATAGGGTTCTCCTAAAATGACTGTCTCTGATATTTCAAAAGACTTTCATAAATTCAATTCCAGCACTGGCCTGATGCTATCCATCTGGGCCAGACCATCCAAGTGACTATAACATGGGCAGAGACCTTCAGGGTTGGCCTTCTTTCCCACCTGCCTCCTTCCAGGAGGAGACTCTCCCACCTGGCGATGCTCCCTAACCTCGGTCCACTGGATTTTTCCATAGTCCAGGCTCAATGCAGGGAGCATTCAGTCACCTTGCTAGAGCTCACTGCTATCTCCAGAGCAGAAACTGAGGTAGGCTTATTAAAGCCAAACCCAAAAAGGTCCTAGATTCCCCCCACATCTCCCTCATGGAGGATGAGTTGCAAGAGCATGGTGAACTTCCGCCAGCTGTGAGAGCTGGGAGACCTCACTCAACTCTAGCCGGCACCGTCCGCTGCACCGAGGCTCTGTACCTTGAGGCTGGCCCAGGTCAGGGCCTCCCCTGTAATGTCCTCACCTCCTGACTGCAGGTAGGATGCACCTGCCCAGTACTGAGAAATCGTGCTGCCTAGACTACACTCATCATCCTCTTCCTCTCCATTCAGCCCACTGCCATCAGCTTCGGCCCACAAATCCCTAGAAGTTCTGTCCACCAAAATCACCAGTGACATCCTCATTACCAAATTCACAGCCTATTCTCTGTTTCTATACAAACCATGCCCTCACACCCAGTTGCTCTTTCTCTCTGAGTCTACACCTGCACTGTATTTCTGTGGCCATGAGACAGTTCTGGCTGAAGTGCAAGCATCACTTCCAGATTGGCCACAAAGACTCCCAAATGTGACCTCCCAAACTTCCTTCTGCTGACTTGCTACAAACTAAGGTGATGTCCTTGGATACCAGGTGTTGAATGGGGGCAGAGGGCAGGGGCGGGGGGCACAAGATTGAAGAAACCTGAGTCCTGGGATCCCTGGGTGGCGCAGCAGTTTAGCGCCTGCCTTTGGCCCAGGGCGTGATCCTGGAGACCCGCGATCGAATCCCACGTCAGGCTCCCGGTGCATGGAGCCTGTTTCTCCCTCTGCCTATGTCTCTGCCTCTCTCTCTCTCTCTCTCACTATCATAAATAAATAAAAATTAAAAAAAAAAAAAAGAAACCTGAGTCCTCAAATGGTCACCTGGAGGCGTGAGCCAAGTGCCCACGTTTTGGATTTCATATGAACAAGAAGCAAACTTTGTGTTCAGGTACTGAAATTTGGGGGTTTATCCACTATATCACATACTGTTAAGGTTTCATTCCCTGTGGGCTCCTATGCCTTCTGATACTCTCTATGCAAATCACTGTGCTTGGCTCCCTGAGCCTGAATTTTGCCTTCTCAGCCATCAGTCACCCCTGGCCACAGTCCTTCCCCAACACTAAACAGAATTGGTCCAAGCAGGTGGCTGGGGGCCCCATAGGTGAGTAGCGCAGCATCATGGCTAGCCTGGCTCCATGTGAGGCCCTTCTGAGTCTGCTGCCCATATCTATGGCAATGAGCTTGGCTGCCTCAGATATTTTAAATAAAAGGTAAACCTAAGGTTCTTGAGGAGAATCTGGAGGCATATTTACTTGGCTATTCTAATGTCATTTTCTAGGGCCAGAAAGTGACTGAGTGCTAAACCCCTCATAAATGGTAATTGAAGAGTTGGGTATGGTTTACATAACTATCAGTGATTTCTCTTTGATGAGGCAATTGGGTTCCAATTGGAATAAATATTTATAGAGGAATAAGGACCACATCCTTTCTGAATTGTTACATCCTTGTTCTGAACATGTGCTTTGAAGAGGAGGGTTTGCTGGGATAGTAGAATCCTGAGCTATGGCTCAGATGTGGTACAGCTTCTTCCAGAATCCATGAAGAGGTCCCATTTGAATTTCATCTGTGGGGAGTTTGCAGCCCAGTCTCACATGGCCCAGAGGTGGTCTAGGAATGTCATGGTTCTGGGTGTCACCAGCTCTATAAGGAGGCTTGGCCAGACTCTTAGTTCTGGGCATCCTATAGCCAGGCTTTTACAAATATGGCACACCCATCAGCACCCACAGAGGCCTGGCAAGGCATGCTGTGACCAGTCTAAACACTCTGTGCTGAGGTAGCCCAGGTCCCCATGAAACACCAGCCATACAGGGCTAACCTGGGCAGCAGAATTTTCCCTAGAATATGCTGGTACAATTCGTCCAGGAGGTGGTAGGATACAGAAAGTTTCCATCAGGCACCAGCCTGGTAAACAGAGCACATGACACTCGAGATAAGCTTCGGAGTGCTCCAGAAGAGCCTCTGTGAGGGGCACCTCATCAGCCCCCGAGCACTGAGCCCACACTGTGTGCCACACGCTAGCCTGGATAACAGCATTTAAACAAGACCAGGTGTGTGCCCCTTGGGTGCAATCCGGATAAGACATGCTCTGCTCAACAATGACCACACTCAATCATGGGCAGGTTACCTGAGGGCCAGGCCCCCAGAGCTGGTCCTGACCCGTTGGCCCAGCTGTGTCATGTCACAAGTCAGGAAGCTAAGCAGAGAGGTCCTGCAAGATCAGGTGGAGGAGGTCTGTGGGGCCCCAAGCCTGCACACATCGCAGCGATGCCCCCGGGACAGCCGCACTGAAAGCAGCTGAGCTTACAGACCATGGACGAATATCAGAAGGGCTCCTACAAGCCTCTGCCAAGTTCTCTAGGCATCTGGAAAGAATTGCGGTCTGGGCTGGAAACCGTGTTCAGGACGACATTTTCCTGTAATATCCCCATTTCTAAATAGACACATCATGGGGATGCTGAGTCTGATTTCAAGGTCTAAAATTTGTTTAAATTCACACTGACTTGGGAAGAAGGGAAAAAACCATATCGTGGGAGGGAGCAAACAGTGTGAGTCAGTACAGCCCATCCCCAGGCAGGGTCAGACAGCAGGCCCAGCAGAGGCTCCAGCCACCACCCCCCCCCCCCCAAGGCCACAGGACTTTGGCAGGGCTCCTGAAGCGGGCGCCTGCACCTGCCCAGCCCCTGCCAAACCCTGGGTGTTTATACACAAACACAGGGCTGAGTCTGCCCTCCTTCCTTTGCTGGAGGGCTTGCTCCTGTTGCCTTTCCCATTCCTCGCAGAAGCAGAGGGACACAGCTCTGGAATCGCAGAGGCTTACATCCCCTTAGGAATGGACGTCACCAGAAAGAAAGCCCTACTGAGGAAAGACCACAGGGTCCAGGGAGGCTCGGAGATCAATGCAGGGTGGGAGTTCTCACTTTGCCCAATAAACTGCTGTGGTTCTGCAGGGTCCCCAGAATGGGCAGCTGGGAATCACTTCTCTCTGGTCCCTCTCTGTGTTTATTCTCAGGTCCCACCCTCAATAAGAGAGAAAGCTCTCCGGGCTTTTGCTCTCCCCACAGCTCAGGGCAGGCTCATGCTTCTTCCCACAGAGCACCAGGTGGGGAGGAATTCAGAGAGCATCCTCCGCAGGAAGGAAAGTGAGCCTCGTCTGTTCACTTGAGGCTCTCCCTGTGTATCTGGTGGACCTGGTTCAAAGCCCCTATTTCAGTCTCTGATCTCTGCATCGCCAGAGAACAGCCACAAGGAGGGGAGAAGCATACTCCGCCAGTGTGCTCCAGGGAAGCATCGTTTCCTCACCCCCAGCCTGGGGAAATGAGGGCCGCCTCAAGCCCCACAGTGCTCAAGCTTCTCCTCTAGGCCATGTCAGTGATCCACAGCAGGCTGTCTAGAGCCTCTGATTCTCTTGTCCAGATGTTGACATTTTCACATGCACGCATACACCTCACATGCACACGTACACACAGTGCTGGTGTCACTGCTCCTTTCTCAGTTCTGCTGTCCTATGTTCATTTTGAATATATGTCTGGGTTCTAGACTCTGGCAGCTGAAAGCTGCGGAAGAAAATATAATTTATAATGATTTATGCCAGTGTGGTAGTGAATATCACCTCTGGCTCCATGGGGCTGGATCCTGGCTTCCAAATGTCTTTATCCTCTTTCTGCTCATTGTGCATCTCTAGGGATGGGGGAGTACAAATACGTCTGTGACCCAGTTGATGCATTTCTAGATTACCCAGGCACAGTTATTGACATTGGTGCTCCAGGGTGGGCTCCAGGGTCACCCTCTTTGCCAATTCTCTGATGGCTGAGCTATGCTCTTGAATGTTGTCCTCACAGTTCTGATTGTGGCCTCCAGCTGCAGCCAACACACTGTGGGGAAATCTGACGGGGTGGTGATTAAACCCATGTCCTTCCGAAGTTTAGAGCAATCCCCCTGTCAGGCCCCAGCGCTCCCATTGTACCCTGGTGTCGCGCTGGTAGGCGTGCACTGAAGGAGTAATTACAGGCATCCCGTGTCAGGCTTGATCCGATGGGCAGTGAAATGGGACGGAGAGGCCAGGCACGGGCTGGTCCAACAGGCTTTGGACGGGCCGCGCTCTGGGCAGGTTCGGCGGTCGCGGCCCGGAGGGCAAGCGGGCTTTTCAGGGGTGTGTCTGCTGGGGTGACAGGTATTAGGCTTATTACTGGTGAGATCGGCCTGGGGCGATGACTGCCCGTGCCCTTATATGGGGTCTGGGGTCTGGGTAAAGTACGGTTCAGGCTTCCCGCACCGCCCGGGCTCCCCCGATGACGTGTCGGGTGTCCTCCGGGCGGGTGCTGGGGCCTGGAAGGTTCTGAGGTGGGGGCCACACGGGGGTCCGCCACCGTCTTGTTGGTGCCCCCCACCCCCCGTCCCCTTGACCACCAGCCCAACATCCCACACCCTACCACTATATATATTTATTCTTTCGGATTCTCTATAGTGGTGATGTTCTCCTCTTCTACTAAATTGACTGAAATGTGAAATGAAAACCAGGTGTCCTTAGGACCCTCCAGCCAACCAACAGCTGCTATGGAGGTCGGCTGAGAGCTTTTCCCACCTGCAATGCAGGATTCTTGTCTCTCTTTCTCACCCATGACTCCATTCTCTCTCCACTGGTTCAGGTAAAGAGGTTCTTAATCACCTCACAAAACGGAGAGACTTTTTATTCTCATCCACTCTCAGGCTCAAGGTTAAAAACTTAGTGCAGGTTTTCTTCGTAAGTCTACTCTGCCAAAGACTTAAAGAAAAGTGAGCAGTGGGTCATGGCCTCCAGGCTCCCTGGCCATGCACCACCCAGGTGGGGGCCGTATGCCTTTTCCATCCTGCTCACAGCTCTGCCCCAGTCCTGTCAACCCTGTAGGTTTCTGTAACACAGGGTTAAATTCTCTCTCCCCTGGCATGTGCTCTCAGCTTCCCTAACCAGATGTCAGCACCTGATCCAGTGCTTTCCATGAGCTGCCAGCCTTAGGACTTTATGGCCCTTCAGCTCCCTCTGCCATATTTCTTAAGGATTACCCTTCCTGCTACAACATCAGTCCAACTTGGTCTTTTCAAAGTCTTTATTAGAATACACTTTTGTTAGAGTCCCCTCACTCAATTATCACCATCAAGAAGTCTGTCATGTAAATTCTCACAGTCAAGTGTACCTCCATCTTTATGCCCAAAGCAGGCACTCTGAGTACAAGTCCTCCCCAAGAAAGAGGTCAGAGTCTTTTCCACCAGGTTTCCTCCCACTAAAAGTCAATACTCTTGCTGGAGCTACTCGGTAATGGTAGAAAATCACTCAGTTCCATTATGCTCTAAGATACACTGAGAAATGGCCATTAGACAGCCCAGATAACAGCACCACAAATATCTCTGCTTCATGCCTCGAAGATCATTGGCAGCAGAGAGAAAACATCACTATTGGACAGTCACAAACACAGAGACCCCAAAAGATCAGAAGCTATCTTCTTACCATCCAACCATAGAGAGCTCTTCGTGGGTAAGCATGAGCTGTTTTCTCTGTGGTCTCCATTCCTATTTTGCCCATCACAAACCCCAGAATATGTGTATTTATCTGCCTCCCGCTAGGGTTGGGCAATTGACTTCTTCTAATTTTTTCCTTGGTGAAACTAGATTGGGAGAGTTTGGTCTTCCAGATTGTCTATAGAAAATACTCTACAGTGAAGAAGGCTTAATCTTGACAATAAGGAAAAATTCTTCCAACCTACTATTCTTTGGTACTTCTATGTCTTTTATCCACTGCTTTTCTCTCTCTGAAGGGCTGATGGAGAGAGGAAAAGCTCACCCTGCTCCTAAGTACAGATTTGGATTTGAGCACTGTCATGTACTAGGTCAATGACTTTGGGAAAACCAATCAACTCTCTGGTTGTCAATTCACCCATCTATAAAATGGAGTTGTTAATATTCACCTCATGGGGGTTTCTGGGAATTAGACAAAATAGGTGACAGGAATATCCAGGTTTTACCACCCCTCAGTGCAAATTAGGTCACATTGTGATTGATGCCACAAATTTTGAGAGCTCTGAGGTGCTGCCAGGTCTTATAGGATCAGTTCCCCTAAGGGTCTCACCTTGAGTGTGCTTGGACTGAGCCCAGGGCTGCTCATCTCTGTTCAGCAGACCTAACCTCCAGCCTCCTTGAAGTTGTGCGCTTCTCACCTCCCTTGGCAGTCCCTCTACTTCTCCATTCCTGGGATTCTCTACAGCAACTTGGCAAATGTTTTTGGTGAATTTGACAAAATTGTGCTCAAGATTTATGAGTAGAAGAAGGCCAATGTAAAAGGAGTGACTTTGACTCTGTATGTGTCCTTACCAGTATCCCTCCCCAGGCTCACTGTCCATAGGTCCTGTCCAGTTTCCACTGTCCACTCGCCCTCCAGCTTGCCACCCCACACCTGGGATCATATGCGTCCCAAAGTCTCAGATTATTCCAAGTGCCACCTGCAGAGGCACTGTCAAATTTCACATCTGCCTTCCTAGGCTGTTCCTTGTTTACCGTGTTCCTTCTGCATGAAGGGAACTTCAAGCCCTTTTTGCAGTCTCTTGAACCGAGTGTCCACATCTTGTCTACTCCCACAAAAACTGAAAAAATACTTCCAGGTTTAAAGTGGCATCCCCCACCCCCAATCCTATCTGTTTTATACTCGTTAAAGGAAAACAAAATGAATAATACGAACCAAAGAAAGGTAAACAAAACAAAAGCCATAAACAATTCAGCTAAAGCATCCTGCTTCATATATATGGCAGTAAGCAATGTTAGGAAAACATGATTAATCCTTAATTGACTGCTCAGGGGGCTGATGGCCTGTTTAAAATAATAATAGACCGTGTATTTATAGAAAAATGCAAATTTCCATCCATCTTAAGAAACTTTTGGAACTACACAAAACGCACCATCTTGTGTGTCTTCTGCTCCCTCAATGTCGTGGGAACAAGGCAGGAAGTGGGAAAAGGAGGAAATATTAAACATTTATTAATGAAACATGGTGTTTTATCTCTATGAGTTAGAATTGCAGATCTCTGAACCCAGCCCAGACTGAGTGAGTCACCCCTTCAATGGGGAAGGTCTAGAGAGTATGAGAGGGGGAGCAGAGAGGCTGTAGTTAGAAAAGCAAAATCATTCATTTACTTACTTCACATTCTCTTCAACAATGACAACAAAATTTAGTCTTTTAGCAGAAAAAGAGTGGATGAGGAGGTGGAAAGTCACAAAATAAGAGTATGATGAGCCATTCCCTTACTCCCCAGACCATCTGCCTGCCTGTCATAGGATGAGAAGGACAGGTCATCCTGGACAGGCCAACCTCATGCTGCATAGGTTTCATTTTTCACATTTCAAAATAAAATGCTCAGCTGAACAACAGAAAACAATAGCAGATTGTTTTAGTTAAGTCTAACCTTTTGCCATCGTCAACTGCAACATTTTTTCTACAAAGGAAGTGCGCCCAGGGGAGAGCGCACCATAGACTGTGGGCTGAGCTCAGTAAAGGGCTGGAGGGCCCCCAGCGGGGCCTCAGGGAGAAGGGGGTCAGTCAGGTGGGGGTTCTGGGGGAGCTGCGGCCCAGGAGCATCCAGGCCAGTGTGGACTGGGAGACTGCTGCAGTTACTGCGGGAGCTGACTCTAGGGCTGGAGAACTGGCTGCCACCAGTGGTGTTGTTCTTCCTGGTGTCACCTTGTGCCTGGGATGGAGTGGAGCCACCAGGGAACAGGGGCCTCACAGGATGAACAGCTCCCACTGAGCTGTGCACCTGGTGAGGGGTGGGGCAGCTCCCCCAGGTGCACACACCTGAGGATCAGCACAGCAGACCCTCCCCCAGAAGACCAGCCCGAAGGACAGGGGAAGAACAAGTTCTCGACCAAGCAGTGCTGGAAAGCTCCAGGGGAAGTCGAGGATTTACAGTATATAGAATTGGAGGGTACCCCTCCTTTCCTTTTTTTTCCCTTTTTCCAGTACAACTCATTTTTATGTCAGACTGAAAATTTCCAATATTTTTTCTTTTCCCACCTTAACTACAATATTGTACCAGTTCTTCATTTTTAAGTTTCTTCCTATTGACTTTCATGTTTCTACAATTACATGTCTTAGATATATTTTCCACTTCTAAATTCCCTTCAACATACTCAATTTAATTTTGGGAGATATACAAGTTATATTTTTTTGTTTTGTGTTGTTTTCCCTGCCTCATTCTGTTCTACAAGGTGAGTATTAATACCTTTTAAAACATGACCAGCATGCACTCAGAACCAAGTGGTATACCATGCTGGTTCATTCTGTGAGATTATATTCTCTTTTTATTCCCATTCTGCCCCCCTCTTTTATCTTGTTTATGTTTTGGTGGTCAATGGTGGGGCTTTCTACAAGTCTTGCTGGTTTATATAAATTTGGGACTGAGCATCTTCTAACATACAGAACTTGATACACTCAGAACCAAGAGGATCATCCTCTAGGACCCTCAGGTAGACTACATTCTCCCTCCACTACGACTTTGTCACCACCACCATCTCCCAGTACCCCACTCCCGTTTTTCTTTCTTCTCTGTTTTTCCTCTTTACTTTTGCTTTTTTCTCTTCTTTTTTTTTTCCTTCTTTGGAATTCTTGCCCTTTTACTTTTTACTACTTTGTTTTAAAATCTGTTTTTCACTTTACTGGTCCTTTTGTTTTATTTTGTTCTGATCTTTGTTTTCATTTTCTGGTCTCTGACATCGTCAGAATCATTTAGGGTGAAATTTACTTAAGTTGTGGTTAATATTCTTGACTCAGCCCACTCATACAGCCACTCTGCACTGAGCAAAAAGACCAGAAGGAAGAACCCACCACAAAAGAAAGAATCAGAAACAGTACTGTCTGCCACAGAGTTACAAAATATGGATTACAATTCAATGTCAGAAAGCCAAATCAGAAACACAATTATAAAGCTACTGGTGGCTCTGGAACTAAGTATCAAGGATTCAAGAGACTTCATGACTGCAGAATTTAGATCTAATCAGGACAAAATTAAAAATCAATTAAATGAGATGCAATCCAAACTGGAGGTCCTAATGATGAGGGTTAATGAGGGGGAAGAAAGAGTGAGTGACATAGAAGACAAGTTGATGGCAAGGAAGGAAGCTGAGGAAAAAAGAGAAAAACAATTAAAATACCATGAGGAAAGGTTAAGGGAAGTAAATGACAGCCTCAGAAGGAAGAATATATGTATAATTGGGGTTCCAGAAAGCACTGAGAGGGACAGAGGGCCAGAAAGCATATTTGAACAAATCATAGCTGAGAACCTCCCTAATTTGGGGAGAGAAACAGGCATTCAGATTTAAGAGATAGAGAGGTCCCCCCCAAAAAATCAATAAAAACCATTCAACACCTTGACATTTAATAGTGAAACTTGCAAATTCCAAAGACAAAGACAAAATCCTTAAAGCAGCAAGACACAAGAGATCCCTAACTTATATAGGAAGAACTATTAGATTAATAGCAGACCTTTCCACAGTGACCTGGCAGGCCAGAAAGGGCCAGGGGGATGTATTCAGGGTCCTAAATGAGAACAACATTCAGCCAAGAGTACTTTATCCAGCAAGGCTCTCATTTAGAATAGAAGGAGAGAAAAAGAGCTTCCAAGATAGGCAGAAACTGAAATAATATGTGACTGCCAAACCAGCTCTGCAAGAAATATTAGGGGGACCCTGTAAAAGAAAGAGGAAGCCCAAAGAAATAATCCACAAAAACAGGGACTGAATAGGTATTATGATGACACTAAATTCATATCTTGCAATAGTTACTCTGAACGTGAAAGGGCTAAATGATCTGATCAAAAGACACGGGGTTTCAGACTGGATAAAAAAGCAATACCCATCTATTTGCTATCTATAAGAGACTCATTTGAGACCTAAGGACACCTCCAGCCTGAAAATGAAAGGTTGGAGAACTATTTACCATTCAAATGGTCCTCAAAAGAAAGCAGGGGTAGCAATCCTCATATCGGATAAATTAAAGTTTATCCCAAAGACTGTAGTAAGATATGAAGAGGGATGCTATATCATACTTAAAGGATCTATCCAACAATAAGACTTAACAATCAAGAATATTTATACCCCTAATATGGGAGTTGCCATATTATCAAGTAATGATTGAAAATTCCAAAGATAAAGAGAAAATCCTTAAAGCAGTGAGAGACAAGAGATCCCTAACATACATGGGGAGAAATACTAGATTAACAGTATACTTCTCCACAGAGACCTGTGATAAGTGATTGGTAAGTATATCAATCAATTAACATCCAAAATAAGGACATACTTAGATAATAATACACTAATAGTAGGAGACTTCAACACGGCACTTTCTGCAAATGACAGATATTCTAAGCACAACATCACCAAAGAAACAAGGGCTTTAAATCATGCACTGGACCAGATGGATTTCACAGATATATATAGAACTTTCCATCCAAACACAACTGAATAAACATTCTTCTCAAGTGCACATGGAACTTTCTCCAGAATAGACCACATACTAGGTCACAAATCAGGTCTCAACTGATGCCAAAACATTGGGATTGTCACTGCATATTTTGAGACCACAATGCTTTGAAACTAAAATGCAATCATAAGAAGAAATTTGAAAGAAATTTGAACAAGTGGAGGTTAAAGAGCATCCTGCTAAATGATGAATGGGTCAATCAGGAAATTAGAAAAAATTAAAAAGATTCATGGAAACTAAATGAAAATGAAGATACAACCAATCAAAATCTTTAGGATACAGCAAAAGCAGTCCTAAGAGGAAAATACATTGCAATAAAAGCATCCCTCAAAAAATTGGAAAAAATTCAAATACACACAAGCTAACCTCACACCTAAAGGAACTGGAGAAAAAACAGCAAATAAAACCTACACCAAACATAAGAAGAGAGATAATAAATATTTGAGCAGAAATCAATGAAATAGACACCAGAAGAACTGTAGAACAAATCAATTAAACCAGGAGTTGGTTCTTTGAAGAATTACTAAGATAGATAAACCATTAGCCAGCCTGATTAAAAAGAAAAGAAAAAAGACTCAAATTAATAAAATCATGAATGAAAGAGGAGAAATCACAACCAATACTAAGGAAATATAAATGATTTTAAAAAGGTATTATGAGCAGCTAGCTATACGCCATAAATTAGGCAATCTAGAAGAAATTGATGCATTTCTGGAAAACCACAAATGACCAAAACTGGAACAGGAAGAAATAGAAAACCTAAACAGGCCAATAACCAGGGAGCAAATTGAAGCAGTCATCAAAAACCTCCCAAAACACAAAATTCCAGGGCCCGATGGCTTCCCAGGAGAATACTATCAAACATTTAAAGAAGAAATATTAGCTATTCTACTAAAGCTATTCTGAAGGATAGAAAAGGACACAATACTTCCAAACTCGTTTTATGAGGCCAGCATCATCTTAATTCCAAAACCAAACAAAGACCCCACCAAAAAGGAGAATTATAGACCAATATCCCACTGAACACAGATGCAAACATTCTCAACAAGATACTAGCCAATAGGATCTGACACTACATTAAGAAGATTATTCACCATGACCAAGTGGGATTTAGCCCCAGGGATGCAAGGTTGGTTCAACACTCATAAAACAATCAATATGATAGATCATATCAATAAGAGAAAAAAACAAGAACCACCCGATCCTCTCAATAGATGCAGAGAAAGCATTTGACAAAAATATAGCATCCATTCCTGATCAAAACTCTTCAGAGTGTAGGGATAGAGGGAACATTCCTCAGCATCTTAAAAGCCCACAGCAAATATCATTCTCAATAGGGAAAAACTGAGAGCCTTTCCCCTAAGCTCAGGAACAAGCAGGATATCCACTCTCATCACTGTTATTCAACATAGTACTAGAAGTACTAGAAGTACTAGAAGTACTAGAAATCCTAGCCTCAGCAATCAGACAACAAAAAGAAATAAAAGGCATTCAAATTGGCAAAGAAGATGTCAAGCTCTCCCTCTTTGCAGATGACATGATACTGTACATAGAAAACCCAAGAGTCCATCTCAAGATTGCTAGAACTCATACAGCAATTTGACAATGTGGCAGGATTCAAAATCAATGCCCAGAAATCAGTAGCATTTCTAAACACTAACAATGAGACTGAAGAAAGAGAAATTAGGGAATCAACCCCGTTTACCATTGCACCCAAAAGCATAAGATACCTAGAAATAAACTTAACCAAAGAGGTAAAGGATATATACCCTAAAAACTACAGAACACTTCTGAAAGAAATTGAGGAAGACACAAAGAGATGGAAAAATATTCCATGCTATGGATGGGAAGAATTAATATTATGAAAATGTCTATGCTACCCAGGGCAATTTACACATTCAATGCAATCCCTATCAAAATACCATGGACTTTCTTCACAGAATTGGAACAAATAATCTTAAGATTTGTGTGTAATCAGAAAAGACCCCAAATAGCCAGGGGAATATTGAAAAAGAAAACCAGAGCCAGGGACATCACAATGCTGGATTTCAAGTTGTACTACAAAGCTGTGATCATCAAGACAGTGTGGTACTGGCACAAAAACAGACACATAGATAAAATAGAATAGAGAATCCATAAATGGGCCCTCAATTCTATGGTCAACTAATAATCGACAAAGCAGGAAAGACTATCCACTCGAAAAAGGACAGTCTCTTCAATAAATAGTGTTGGGAAAATTGGACAGCCACAGGCAGAAGAATGAAACTAGACCATTCTCTTACACCAGACACAAAGATAAACTCAAAATGGATGAAAGATCTAAGTGTGAGACAAGAATCCATCAAAACCCTAGAGGAAAACACAGGCAACACCCTTTTTGAACTTGGCCACAGCAACGTCTTGCAAGATACATCTATGAAGGCAAGGGAAACAAAAGCAAAAATGAACTATTGGGACTTCATCAAGATAAAAAGCTTCTGCACAGCAAAAGAAACAGTCAACAAAACTAAAAGACAACCTACAGAATGGGAAAAGATATTTGCAAATGACCTATCAGAAAAAGGACTAGTATCCAAGATATATAAAGAACTTCTTATACTCAAGCAAAGAAACAAACAATCCAATCATGAAATGGTCAGAGGTCATGAACAGACATTTCACCAAAGGAGACATAGACATGGCCAATAAGCACATGAGAAAATGCTCCGCATCACTTGCCATCAGGGAAATACACATTTAAACTACAATGAGATTCCACCTCACACCAGTGAGAATGGTGAAAATTAACAAGACAGGAAACAACAAATGTTGGAGACGATGTGGAGAAAGGGGAACCCTCTTGTACTGTTGGTGGGAATGTGAACTGGTACAGTCCCTCTGGAAAACTGTGTGGAGGTTCCTCAAAGAGTTAAAAATAGAACTACCCTAAGACTCTGCAATTGCACTCTTGCGGATTTACCCTGAAGATACAGTTGCAGTGAAATGCCAGGACACCTGCACCCCAATGTTTATAGCAGCAATGTCCACAGTAGCCAAACTGGAAGGAGCCTCAGTGTTCATCAAAAGATGAATGGATAAAGAAGATGTGGTCTAAGTATACATTGGAATATTACTCAGCCATCAAAAACGACAAATACCCACCATTTGCTTTGACGTGGATGGAACTGGAGGGTATTATGTTGAGTGAAGTAAGTCAATTGGAGAAGGACAAACATTATATGGTTTCATTCATTCGGGGAATATAAAAAATAGTGAAAGGGATCATAGGGAAAAGGAGAGAAAATGACTGAGAAAAATCAGAGAGGGAGGCAGAACATGAGAGATCCTAACTCTGGGAAATGAACAAGGGGAGTGAAAGGGGAGGTGGGTGGGGTGATGGGGTGACTGGGTGATGGGCACTTGACAGGATGAGTACTGGGTGTTACCTATATTTTGGCAAATTGAACTTCAAAAAATATATAGAAAAAAAATCCAAAACTTAGTGGGACACACACACACACACACAAACATATACACATGACATAAGGTAGCTATTATTACAATAGATTTGAGAAAATGGGAGTCTAGAAGAACAATTTAGCGTGGTCTAGAATATGCTGAAAATAAGTTGCTAGGGCAAACAGTGTCTTTACTAAGGCTGAAGTCCAAAATCTTCTCAGTATATCAGTTTCAACTACCAAAAAATATATATATATTATGAAGGGGTAGCAAACTTACATATGCTTTGTTAATCCACCCCCAAAATCATAAAAACATGATATGTTATAGGTGTAGGTGCAGTTATTCATTGTGGGACTATTTGTCACAGTTGTATAAAAAAGAATAGAGCTAACACCCAGGACTGTCAATATGGAACTGGTGGAATGAACTTTGGTTCAGTCACACAAAGGATTAATCTGAAGCAATAAAAAGAAATAAAGAATAGCTCTACATATTCCTTTGTGTGCTCTTCAGGATACAGTTTGAAGTGAACAAAGCAAGATGGGCAAGAATTATATTTTTCTACCATTTATTTATTTTTTTAAAGATTTATTTATTTATGATAGACATATATATATATATATATAGAGAGAGAGAGAGAGAGAGAGGCAGAGATACAGGAGGAGGGAGAAGCAGGCTCCATGCCGGGAGCCTGACATGGGACTCGATCCCGGGACTCCAGGATCGTGCCCTGGGCCAAAGGCAGGTGCTAAACCGCTAAGCCATCCAGGGATCCCGCTACCATTTATTTATGAACAAAAGGATTCCACATGTATGTAGATATTTTCCACATTAAACAAGTATAAGAGACTTCCACTTTTGGAAAGATGGAGTAGATGTACTTTTTAAAAATTCTTTTTGCTAAGGACAACTAAGGTACTTGACAATACATATAAAACAAACATTAGATGGACTAGAAAGTAGAAAGAAATAGAAATAGAAAGAGGAAGTAGAAAGAAGGAAGACCACCGAAGAACTTTGGGAACCAAGGGCCACATTGTGGTTAGTTCTGTGGGTTTTCTTTTTCCTCATACTTTCCAAACATGGAGCTGAGGAAGACAGCTACCTAGAAATACCAATGGTCACAGTCAAAACAAAATAAAACAAAACACCAATAAACAAAGGCCTACTCTTTATGAAAGAAACAGCCCAGCAAGACAGAATAATGACTCTATTCCAATCAAACACCCCAGAGAAAAAAAGTGACCACCTACTTCCATGCCAGCAAAAGCTGAGTGAGGATCCTAGGCTGAACCACTCTGTCAGGAGGCACCCCAACACCCTTGTTGATATAGTGTCAGAGAAAGCCCAGTAGGGAGCCAGGACTTTCATCTCTTCTAAATTATAGAGCCTCTCTCTATGTACAGTGTCATTGAGACCATTTGTGGATTCCAAACTTCCATTTTTGGCCATGAATCAATGTGGCACCTTCCCTTCCCCACTGCGGTGGTGACAGAGTTGGTGATTGAGGAAAATCTGGACTCTCATCATCACTAAGTAGTAATAAGGACCCCACATCATCTGTGATAACAGTGGATCCATGTGGAGAGAAGTAACAAGGTATATCTAACAGTCCCAGCTAAGGGGGCACTAGTGGAGGCTTAGTGGGGACACAGAACTCCTGTCCCTGTCCAGCAGTAATAAGAACCTCTCCCCAAGGTGGGTACCAATGGAGGCCAAGTGGGAAAACTGGATTTCTAAATCCATCTACCCATAATGACATACAAATCTTTCTTTCCTTGGTGGAGCACTGTCAGAAAAAGCCAGCTGAAACAGATGGTTTACATAAGATGCAAAACCTCAAAACATAATATGCAAACTAACAAGAATTCAATAAAAAAAATCACTCATCATACTGAAAACGAGGAAGATCTTAAACAGAATGAAAAAAGATAATCAATAGTTGACAAAACTTAGATGACAAAAAAAATGTTAGAGTTATCTAAAAAAAGATTTTTAAATCAGTCATCACAGAAGTGCTTCAACGAACCATTACGAATGTGCTTAAAACAAATTTTAAAAAAGAGATAAATTAGCAAAGAAACAAGATATAAAGAAAAACTAAACAAAATGGATATTTTCTGACTAAAAAAAAACAATACTCAAAATTAAAAGCAAATAAGCAAACAAACTCAATGGAGTGGACTAAACAGCAGAATGGAGAATCAGAGGCAAGAATCAGTGAACAGACAAAATAGAAATGACCCAATCTTTATAACAGAAATAGCATAGGCTTAAAAAATGTTAATAGAGCCTCAGGCCAATAACAACAAATCTAACATTTGTGTCACTGCAGTCCTGGAAGGAGAGGAGAAAAAGGATAGGGGTGCAAAAGTAACCAAAGAATAATGGCTGAAATTTCCCAAACTTGGGAGACAAGATATAAATCTATAGATTTGAGAAACAGAGCAAACCCCAAATAAGATAAGCCCTCAGAATATACAGAGACATGTCATAGACAAACTTTTGTAAACTAAAGACGAAATATCATGAAAGAAGTATAAGTATACATTACCTATAGGGAAAGCAATTCAGGTGACAATGGATTTCTCATCTCAAAAACCGTGGAGCTCAGAGGGAAGTAGCACACATCTTTTAAATGGTGAAAGAAAAGAATTGTCAACCCATAATCCTATACCCAGTGAAAATATCCTTCAGGAATGAAGGGAAAGCAAGATATTCTCAAACAAAATAAAATTAAGGGTTTATCACCAGCAAACCTAACGTAAAAGAATGGCTAAAGGAAGTTCTCAAAAGAAAAAGGGAGAGGGAACCTCAGAGCATCAGGAAGGAAAAATCAACACATAAGAGAAACTACTGGTAAATTAAATAGTAATACTTTGTTAATACTATAGTACTGTAATACTCTGTAATACTCTTGGGTTTTCTAAATTATGATTGATGGGTTGAAAAAACGATAACACTACCTAATGCTGGTTTTAAGTGTATAAATGGGGGAGAGTAGAGTAAAATAAAGGAATTATATTTTACTTGAATTGGTAAAATATGACACCTGTAGTCTGTGATTTATAATTATGTAGATTAACCATTAAAACAACTATATAAAGATATGTACTCACAAACATTATATAAAAATCAAAATGGAATTCTAAAAGAAATTCAAATGGCCCACAGGAATGTAGGAAGAAAGAGAGACAGACACACACACACACACACAAATGACAAGAAACAAAATTTTAAAATATTGCAGGTTTAATCCCTAACATATCAATAACTATATTAAGTGGTCTAAATGCACCATTTAAAAGACAGAAATTGGTGAAGAAAATTGCTACAGATGGAAAGAGATATATAGTGATTAAAGGGTCAATCCATTAAGAAGATATAACAATCATAAAATGTATAGAACAAACAATAAATCTGCAAGTTATGTGAAGCAAAACCTGATAGAACTGAAAGGAGAAATACACAATTACAGTTGGAATTTTCAACATCTCTAACCCACAACAATTACTAGAAAAGCTAGACAGAAAATCAGGGAAATATTGGAAAACTCAGTGACCATATTTACCAACAGGTCTACTGAACATGTATAAAACATTCCACTCAAGAACAGCAGAATACATTTTTTTTTTCAAATACCCACAGAACATATGTCAAGGGAGGCCATAACCTGGGCAATAAAACAAAACTCAACAATAACTTAAAGAACTGATATCACAGTGATTGTTCTCTGACCCCAAAGGAATCAAATTTAAAATCAACAAAAGACGATTTTTAAAATTTTCAAGTAGTTGAAAACTAAACAAAACAATTTAAAATAATGGATGGGTCAAAAATAAGTATCAATAAAATTTTAAAAATTGTATTAAATTGAATGAAAAATAGAATGTAACATTATCAAAATTTGGGGGAGGGCACCACTGAAGCAGTACTGTGTTGGAAATGCATAGCACTAAAATACACATTAGAAGAGAAGAAAAATCTCAAGTTAATAATCTAAGCTTCCACTTCAAGGATCTAGAAATACAAAACCAATATAAGCCTGAAAACAATTGGAAGGTGACAAATAATAATGATCAGAGAGAGTAGAAATCGTGGGAAGGGAAAACAGGAAAATAATAAATAAAATCAATAACTCAAAACGCTTGTTGTTTGAAAAGATCAGTAAAATTGACAAACTTCTAATAAGACCTGCAAAGTAAAAAGACACCTGTTACAAATTACCAATATTAGGAATTAGTCAAGGAATATGACTTGAGACTCTGCATACAAAAAAAAAAAAAAAAGTAATGTGAAAATGCTAGGAATAACCCTATATATATGAACTTGAAAACAGAAACTAACTGCACCAACTCCTTGGAAAGGACACTCTGCTACAATTCATCAAATGTGAAATCAATCATTTTAATAGCTTTTAAACAATTAAGGAAGTGAAACTCATAATTAATACCCCCAAAAAAGAAATCTTCAGACTTAGATGGTTTCTCTGGAGGATTTTATCAAATTTCCAAGAATTGACAGCAATTCTATACAATTTGTTCCAAAAAATACTGGATGAAGTACACTTCCCAATTTATTTTATGAAGCTGATATTATCTGGATATGCAAATCAGACAAATACAATACAAAAAATAAAATTGCAGACAGATGTCTCTCATTAAAATAGATGCGAAAAAATCATTGACAAAACATTAGCAAATGAAATCCAGCAATATACAAAGAAAAATTTTACACCACAGCCAAACAACGTTGTTTCAAAGATGCCTGGTTGGTTCAGTATTTAAAAAGTCAGTCAATGCAATCCATCCTATCATTAGGCTGAAGTAGAAAAATCACATCATTATGTTAATTAATGTAGAAAAATCATTCGAAAATATCTAGCATTTGTTCATCTAAAAGTTCTCAGGAAACTAGGAATACAGAGAACTTCTTCAACGTGATGAAGAGTGTCTACAAAAACCCCACTGCTAATTTCATATTAATGATGAAAGACTAAATATTGTCCCTATCAGTGTGAAGATGAGGCGAGGATGATACATCTTACCACTCTTATTCAATATTGTACTAGAAATTCTGGCTAGTAGAATGGGGCAAGGAAAGAAAGTAAAAAAAGAATGAAGATTTTAATGGAATAAATAAAATATACAGAGCATGATTATCTACATGAAATTTTAAAAAAATTCCTAGAATTAATAAATGAGTTCAGCGAGTTCACAAGATATGAGATAAACATACAAAAAGCAATTACATTTCTTTTTTTAATAATAAATTTATTTTTTATTGGTGTTCAATTTGCCAACATACAGAATAACACCCATTGCTCATCCTGTCAAGTGCCCCCCTCAGTGCCCATCACCCATTTACCCCCACCCCCCGCCCTCCTCCCCTTCCATCACCCCTAGTTCGTTTCTCAGAGTTAGGAGTCTTCATGTTCTGTCTCCCTTTCTGATATTTCCTACCCATTTCTTCTCCCTTCCTTTCTATTCCCTTTCACTATTATTTATATTCCCCAAATGAATGAGAACATACACTGTTTGTCCTTCTCCGATTGACTTACTGCACTCAGCATAATACCCTCCAGTTCCACCCACGTTGATGCAAATGGTGGGTATTTGTCCTTTCTAATGGCTGAGTAATATTCCATTGTATACATAGACCACATCTTCTTTATCCATTCATCTTTCCATGGACACCGAGGCTCTTCCACAGTTTGGCTATTGTGGACATTGCTGCTAGAAACATCGGGGTGCAGGTGTCCCGGCGTTTCATTGCATCTGAATCTTTGGGGTAAATCCCCAGCAGTGCAATTGCTGGGTCGTAGGCAGGTCTATTTTTAACTCTTTGAGGACCCTCCACACAGTTTTCCAGAGTGGCTGCACCAGTTCACATTCCCACCAACAGTGTAAGAGGGTTCCCTTTTCTCCACATCCTCTCCAACATTTGTTGTTTCCTGCCTTGTTAATTTTCCCCATTCTCACTGGTGTGAGGTGGTATCTCACTGTGGTTTTGATTTGTATTTCCCTGATGGCAAGTGATGCGGAGCATTTTCTCATGTGCATGTTGGCCATGTCTATGTCTTCCTCTGTGAGATTTCTGTTCCTGTCTTTTGCCCATGTCATGATTGGATTGTTTGTTTCTTTGCTGTTGAGTTTAATAAGTTCTTTATAGATCTTGGAAACTAGCCCTTTATCTGATACGTTATTTGCAAATATCTTCTCCCATTCTGTAGGTTGTCTTTGAGTTTTGTTGACTGTATCCTTTGCTGTGCAAAAGCTTCTTATCTTCATGAAGTCCCAATAGTTCATTTTTGCTTTTGTTTCTTTTGTCTTCGTGGATGTATCTTGCCAGAAGTTACTGTGGCCGAATTCAAAAAGGGTGTTGCCTGTGTTCTCCTCTAGGATTTTGATGGGATCTTGTCTCACATTTAGATATTTCATCCATTTTGAGTTTATCTTTGTGTATGGTGCAAGAGAGTGGTCTAGTTTCATTCTTCTGCATGTGGATGTCCCATTTTCCCAGCACCATTTATTTAAGAGACTGTCTTTTTTCCAGTGGATAGTCTTTCCTGCTTTGTCGAATATTAGTTGACCATAAAGTTGAGGGTCCACTTCTGGATTCTCTATTCTGTTCCATTGATTTATGTGTCTGTTTTTGTGCCAGTACCACACTGTCTTGATGACCACAGCTTTGTAGTACAATCTGAAATCTGGCATTGTGATGCCCCGAGCTATGGTTTTCTTTTTTAAAATTCCCCTGGCTATTCGGGGTCTTTTCTGATTCCACACAAATCTTAAAATAATTTGTTCTAACTCTCTGAGGAAAGTTCATGGTAAAAGCAATTACTTTTCTATATCCTATCAGTTAACATATGAAAATCAAAATTAAAAATATAATACTACTTAAAATTGCTCAAATAATACATAGGAATATCAATGAAATATGTGAGGAGCTTACATGCTGAAAACCACAAAACTCTGGTGAAAGAAATTCAAGTTCTGAGTAAAGGGAAAGCCATATAATGTTCCTGGATTAAAAGATTTTGCATAGTAAAAACATCAGTCCCTCCCAGATTGATTATCATTTTAACACCATTCTTATCAAAATCACAAGAATTTTAGATAATATGAAAACATCATAGAATTTATTTGGAAAGGCAAGGAAATTAAAACCTCATGCCTTATCTAAAAATTAATTCAACATGGATCATGAACTTAAATTTAAAATGTACAACTATAAAATTTTCCCCCAAAATTGAAAAGATTAAAAATCTAGTACTAGGCAAAGACTTGATCAAAAGCACAATTCATAAAAAAAAATAATTAATAAATTGGACCTCACAAAAATTCAAAAAATGTTTGTTCTGTGAAAGACCCTGTTTAGAATATTAAAAAGACAAAGTATAGAATAGAATAACATATTTAAAAATCACATATCTGACAAAGGGCTAATATCTGGACTCTCAAAACTTAACATTAAAAAAATATCGAGGGGATCCCTGGGTGGCTTAGCGGTTGGGCATCTGCCTTCAGCCCAGGGTGTGATCCTGGAGTCCCGGGATCGAGTCTCGCATCCGGCTCCCTGCATGGAGCCTGCTTCTCCCTCTGCCTATGTCTCTCTGCCTTTCTCTCTCTCTGTGTCTCTCATGAATAAATAAATAAAATCTTTTTAAAAATTTTAAAAATATCTAGAAGATGATCAAAAAACATGAACATTTTACTAAAGAGAATAAACAGATGGAAAATAAGCACATGAAAATATATTCAACATCATTAGCCATTAAAATATGCAAACTGAAATCTCAATGAAATATCACCACACTCCTATCAGATTAGCTGAAATAAAAAATAATGACAACACCATATGTCGGTGAGAATGCAGAGAAATTGGACTATTCATACATTGCTTATGAAATAAAAAATTATATAATTCTTTTGAAAAACATGTTACTAGTTTCCTATAAAATTAAACATGAAATGCCATACAACGGCAGAAATTGTTCCCTTGGGCATTTATCTCAGAAATAGAAATGTATGTGCATTCAAAACTTATATGTAGATTTCCATTGCAGTATAACAGGCAAAAAAGAAAAAATGCAGTATAACAGTGCATTTCAGTGCACTGGTAATGCACTCCAGTAAGTGAATGGTTAAACAAGTAGTGGTACATGCATGCCCTGGAGTACTACTCAGCAATAAAAAAATAAAAAATAAAACCAGAAAACTACCATGATACATGCAACACTTTAGATGAATCTCAGGGTTGTTATGCTGAACTAAAGAAGTCAATTCCAAGGTTATACTGCAATTTAATTCCATTTATATAATGTTCTTGAAATGACAAAATTATAGGAATGGAAAGGAGATAGGAGATCCCTATATTAGGAATGTAGGAGAGGTAGGGCCAAGAGAGTATCTTGACTCAATCACTGTCAGTATCTAAGTTGTGATATTTGCAAATACTCTACTGCATTTTACATGATATACTGTATTTTACATTATGGTACAACATTGTGTGTATCCGATTGTATTGGATTCTGCTTGTGATTTATAAGATGTTACCTTTGGAAAGACCTTAAGAAAGAGTACATAGGATTTATTATAACTACATGGGAATCTACAACTACCTTGAATGGAAAGTTTAATATTAACAACAGCAAAAGAATGAAACAATCCAAATGTCCATTGGTGGATAAATGGATAAACAAAATGTGGTATACTATTCAGCATGAAAAAGGAATGAAATCCTCATGCCCAGAGCCTGAAGACATTACAAGTAAAATAAGCCACACACAAAAAGGCAAATACCACATGATTTCATCCACCTACATAAGGGCAAAAGAGTAGTTAAATTCACAGAGACCAAAAGAAGAACAATGGCTAGCAGATGTTGAGGAGGGGGCAATGTGGAATTTATGCTTAAAATTTAGTTTCAGTACAGTATGATGAAGTTGTCCTGGAGATGGATTGTGGTGATGGTTGCTAAACAGTGTTTATGTAATTTGTGTCAATGAACTATGTGTTTAAAAATGGTTAAAATAATTTTATGTTGTATATGTTTTACTAATAAAAGGGAAGAACCTCAAACAGAGCAAAACAGCAACGACAACAAAGTTACATTTGGGCGAGGAAGAGAACATGATGGAAGGAACAGGGATAAAGTTGGACTCTTGCAGTATGCTTTCTTTTGGTGGGTTTAACTTTTTCAATTTTTTATATAATTATAAGACAATTAAGTTTAAAATATGAGATCTGTACAAAACAAAAACCAGTTGAAAGAAATAATATACCTAACTCTATTGACTTGTGGAGTAAACACACATAAAAATTGGGAAAATATAAATATTTTCAGTGATTATATTGTTGGAGATAGTTTTGGTATTGTTATTGAGATTGTTCTCTGTCTTTAATTGTAAGATAAAGCACAGAAGTCATTTTGTTAGAGTTGTAAGGAACAGAGGATTTTAGCATGACAGAAAGAAGATACAAATGTTCAGATTGATGAACTTAAGGGGAACCTGAGTGGCTGAGTTGGTTAAGCATCCGACTCTTGATTTCAGCTCAGGTCACCATCTCAGGATCCTGGGATCATACTGTGTCAGGGGGTCCCCTCAGCAGGGAGTATGCTTGAGATCCTCTCCCTTTCTCTCTCCCTCTCCTGCTGCCCCTCCCCCTGCTCGCATGCACTCTCTCTCTCAAATAAATTAATTAGTTAAAAAAAAAAAGATAGGGACACTTGTGTGGCTCAGTGGTTGAACATCTGCCTTCGGCTCAGGTCGTAATCCTGGGGTCCTGGGATCAAATCCCACATCAGACTCCCCACAGAGAACCTGTTTCTCCCTCTGCCTATGTCTCTGCCTCTCTTTCTGTGTCTCTCATGAATAAATGAACAAAATCTTTAAAAAATAAAAGTAAGTAAAAAAATAAAACGATTAATGAAGTTACAGGTGGATTGACACCACCTCCATGCTGTCCACAGTAGCAGAACAGGCATACACTGGATGGAAAATCCCCTCCTTGTCTGCCACTAGGCTGCTCTTTCTGCTGGAAATGGTGTTAGGTGAAGGCAGGATGGGGAGAATCATCTCCTACTCACCCATCCACTAGAGGCATAAGCAGAAACAGAGCAGGGAGCCCCTCTTCTGTCTCCTGTGTCCTGTGACAGCAGGGGGGCCTGCTCCACCCAACTAGCTGCACCAGCAAACCTAGCATGTCCTATCTAGCAATAGAAGGTGATCCAGACTCATTCATGGCAGTCCTTGTGTGTCTTGGTCCTTTACCCATTGGCAAAGGGTGACCTAAACTCAGGGTCTTCTAACTCCCTGCTGCAATGGCAGAAAGCAGCACAAATTCTTTCCTCCCCTTCTGCTGGTGGCACCAGCAGAAGTCATCACCAGGAGAACCAGAGAGCAGGCCGAAGGAAGCTGTGTCTCTTCTGCAGGCCTGGCACTGACAGCCCCTACCTAGAAGCACTGGGAAGCCCAGAGCATACCATCTATTCCTGTCAGCAACACTATTAGGAGCTGAGCGGAATTCCCACCAGCATTGAGCAGCTAGGCACAAAATGTCACATATCGTATAATTCCATTGATATGACATAATCAGAGTTGGTAAATCCAGAGACGGAACACAGGTGGTTAGTAGGGGCTGGGAGATAGGGAGAAAATGGAGAGGAGCTATTTAAAGGATAAAAGTTTTGGTTTTGGTTCATAAACATTATTGGGGACTACATACAGCTGATGGGTGCACAGAAATGTGGATGTACTAAATACCACTGAATTGTTTGTATATTATGTGAATTTCATCTCAATAAAATGCCTAACATTTAAAAAAAAAACACACAAAAAAACCCTCCTCAAACAATCCAGTTTAAAAGGGAGCAAAACATGGGTATTTTAACAAAGAGGTTAAATAGATGGCAAATAAACACATGAAGATGCTCAACATTATTAGCCATAAGGGAGATTCAAATTACAACCAAAGTGATATATCACTACATACTCATCAGAATGGCTAACATGGAAATAGGGATGATAAACAATGCTGATGGCAATGAGCCTCATGCATCCCTGTGGGAATGTGAAAGAGTACAGCCACTCTGGAAAAGAGTCCAGCAGTTTCTTATAAAACTACACATATACTTATCATAAAACCCAGTAATGGCACTCCTGGGCATCTGTCCCAGAGAGATGAGAACTTGTCCACACAAAAACCTATGTGCAATTGTTTATAGCAGCTTTACTCATGGTAGCCATTTGAGAGGAGCTGCCTAGGAGAGCTGCCCTGGCATACATCAGTCTGCAAAGACAAATATTTATTTGTACTTCAAGGCTGTGCCTCCCCACACTATCATCTTCCTCGTTGCTCCCTTCCCAATAAATGAATCCACAGCCCCTCCTTCGTTCATGTCTCGCTCTGTCTTGTTTGCTCTTTTTTGGCAAAGACAGAAGACTGAAACTGTCCCACGCCTGCCTGTCAAAACCCTGCTTGTCTTGGAATAAGGTCCTCTTTATGCTTATCTCTATTTCCATATATTTCCTGGTATTCATATACCTTACTATTTATTTTTAATGCCTACATGACAAATACTTATGATATAAATACCCAAGGTGGAAGAGAAAATAAAAACAGAATAAAAGGAAAATACTTTCTTTCAAATGTCAGTTTACAGCCTTCTCTTTGTGCTCAACTATTACTTCAATAGGGCAAAGAGGGATGCCTGGGTGGCTTAGTGGTTGAGCATCTGCCTTTGGCTCAGGTCATGATCCCAGGATCCTGGGATCGAGTCCCACATCAGGCTCCCAGCGGGGGGAGGCTGCTTCTCTCTCTGCCTATGTCTCTACCTCTCTCTGTGTCTCTCATGAATAAATAAAATCTTAATAATAGTAGTAGTAGTAGTAATAATAATAATAATAATAATAATAATAATAATGGCAAAGAGCCATCAGGTGAAGTTCCCCTCTGCATTATCGCATGACTGGGCCTGGGGCTGCTTTGACCAATAAGATGTTGCAAAAGTGATGTTGTGTCCAGTTCTGAAGATGGCAGTTATTTGATCTGGTATCTTCTGCTCCCTTTTCTTGGAATCCAGGCACTGTGCCATGATGCAACCCAAGTGGCTATGTGGAGAACTGAGGAGCCAAGGTACTCAGCTGATGGCCCTAGACGAGCTCCTGGTCAAGCTGGCCCAGTGCCCCAGCCAATGCTACCCAGAAGAGAAAAGCCACCAAGTCAACCCATTCAATAGTAAGAGATCATCAAATAGTCTTTTAAGCCACTAGGTTGATTTGTTTTCACATAATTGAAAACTGAAACACTCTTACATAAAGCCTTCCCTGATCTCTACAACTAGCAGAAATCCTGTCCTCCTGTGACTCACCACTGCACTTTACTGTAACCACTGGTGCATCCCTCATGTATTCCTGCATTCCAGTCCTCTGTTTATGTGTCTTACTTTAGTCACAAAACAGGAGCTGGATAAGATCCTGGAGGACTACAGAACAGTGGTTTAGAGTACAAGCTTTCAGGACGAGCTGGGTCAGACTTGGCTACTACCATTTCCCAGCTATGTAACCTTGGCCTTGGGCAAGTCTTTTCACTCCTCTGTACAGAAGTTTCTTCACTTCTAAAATAGTTATTGCACGAATGAAATGAGTTGATATACATAAAGCACTTAGAACACTCAGTCTATATTAGTGTTATCATAACTGTCCCTATCATCCAGTTCAGCATCTGGTATATTGTAAGGACTCAATAGATCCTGAATGAATAAATAAATAGTTGGTGGGAAGGTGGGTATGGCAGGTTCAGGATACCTGCAAGTTCCCTGACATTCCTCCCTTGGAGGAGGAGCCTTCTTTTTCCTCCCCTTGCATCTGGGCTAGGCCTGTGACTGCCTTGACCAATAGACTATGGTGTAAGTGGCACAACCAGCTCTGGGACCCCCTGATCCACCATATGAGTGATCCATCTACACTGTTGAAGAGGGAGTGGGTCCCAGCTGGACTCACCGTTCCCTCTGTCCCCAGAGGGAACCAGGAACATGAGTAAAGACATTGGGCGCCCTTCAGACAATCTAGCCATCAGTTGATGACCACCAAGAAAATCCCATCCACACCATGCAAAGTAAAATTGTCAGTTAAGCTCTGATCAGATTCTGACTTGCAACATCATGACATATAACATGGTTGTTATCTTAAGCCCAAGTTTTGGGGAAGCTTGTTATGGAACAGTTGGTCTTCTTGGTCTTATTGCTTCCTTTGTCAGTACCCTCAAGAAGCCTGCTACCTAGGAGGAAGCCCCGGCAGGGCAAGGAGCCAAGTGAACGCTGGTATGCTCATATCTTCCTCCAGGGGGCACCACTGCCATTTGATGATAACAAGCTCAACTTTGCCTCTCTGGGGGACTACTGCTAAAAAACTAGTCCTCCAGGCACTTGACGGGATGAGCACTGGGTGTTATTCTATATGTTGACAAATTGAACACCAATAAAAAATAATTCATAAAAAAATTAAAAATAAATAAATAAATAATAAATAAACAAACTAGTCCTCCAGTGACAGTAGAGCTTGTGACCAGTCCCTTCTCTGGGCAATACAGAAACCCTTCACCCCTAGTCTCCAGGCCACTTTTCCTCCAGTCATGCCTGCAGGGCATCCCCATCACAGCCAGTATGACCAGTAGGACAGGAAGCCAACTGTCCTCAAGCCTGGCCATGTCTGTAGCCCCTGACCTGCTCTCTCTACCTTCACAGGAGCTGGTCACCCCACAAACCGTACTGCCTGTGCCATGGACTCTGAATAACCCTCCTCCTAGAGGTCATCTGTGCTCCTACTCCATCACTATGCTTCCTCAAGGACTGGATTTGGGGAGAGGGGACAGAAAGGATGAGAATACTGACTAACAGAGATTGTCCAGGGCACTTAAGTCAATCACAGTTCCTTGTGAGCTGTCTCTGATGGCTGATTCTCTTGCTTCACTCAGACAGGTTTTCGGATCTTATTTTATAGAATTCTGTAGTCTGAAATACTCAATAAATCTCCACAAGCCTTTCAGAGTCCTGCTCTGTGTTTCATTCACATGTCCTGACAGTTCCTGTTCAAGGGAGAAGCTCTGTGCAGAGGCTGGCCACAGCCTGGCCAGCCCCCTGAGCTCTGAGGGATAAATCTGTCAGTAGCCTGGCAGCATAGTGCCCCTTCCCCGAGTTTGCGATGTGTGCACAGGGCTAGGGCCTGGGAGGTTTGAAAGTCTGGGAATGTTTAATGACACCAATGCTTTCCAAAAGCATGAGAAGAGGAGTGTGTTCCAAGCTCTTCCCTTACATCTTTAAGATAAACACTGGTTGTAGGGATGATGGTAAAGCCAATCTGCATTTTCTTGGCTCTCGTGCAAAGCCTGGTCTTAATATGAGCAGGCTCATGACAAGACCTATTTTGAGACATTGTTAGACTGGCCCTGGGAGCTAGCTAGCATCAAGCTGAGGTTCAGGATGCAAGTGTAGGGGAAGAGAAGGATAGGCCACCACCAACTGAGCTTTTACTATATGCTGTTCCCCCTGGAGACACTGGTTTGTCCTACCTTGCTAGGTACATCCTGCAGAAGTCCCTGAGATACAGCAGGTATCTGTTTTTTCCTGTGGACACAGGGTCAGAAGACAAGTGGATGCCATACCCCTGCACCTGTATGTATAGGATTTGGGAGGACAGGTCCAGCGAAAGAGAGCTAGATGAAAACAAACAAGCTAGAGGTGGGAAGTACTTACTCCCCGCTAGGCTCTCTAGTATCCTAGAGCATCTGGAAGTTGTCCTGAGACAGACAGTGCATTTATCTCCTGATTGTCTCTCCTGATGACCAGGGCAAGCTGCACAGAACCCCTGGTGAGCTTTAAACAAGCTCGCTCTGATTTTCTCTGTGTTTCCTCCCAACCTCTGCCCTCAGCTAGAAATCATAAACAGAGTGGTGTTAAGGCCTAATCTGTGCCAGCATCAAAATAACTAACACTCTCTCTTAAGTGATCTTAAATAATGTAAAATGATATTCATAGATTCAGTCAACTTTTATCAAATAAATCTATCTCTAAAGGCGAAACGTCAGACACTGTAGCAGGCCATATGAAGCTATGCCGAAACTCCAAATCATTTGAACAGGCAGCTTTCTATTTGAAGTATAAACTGGCCCTGTTCTCCCTCCCTTACACCATCTCACACATATTCTCTATGTCTTTATTTTCTAGGGAACCAGGTTCCTTCAGTTAGACTCTATTGTGGATTCTCCAATGGAGGTATCTACCTTACATCTGGTCCTGACCATGCCCTTTCAGTGTCTGCTCTCTTCTCAGTTACAGCACAGCACCATAGCAGTCAGCCTGGGTTCCAGTTCCCAGATGTGTGATCTAAGGCACCCTGGGTAACCTCTCTATTCCTCGGGTTCCCCATTTGTAAAACAAGTCTGATAGTGGCTTGCCTCCTAGGTTTCTTATAAAGGTAAAATGAGATCACATTGGTAAAGCATGTCAAATAGTGCCTGTGACATGGCAAGCATGCAACTAATGTTGGCTGTTGCTGACCTGAGGTCCAATGTATGGGTTGGATTATCTTGAAGACATGTTTTCACTGGGGATCACAGTCATGGACTTAGAAAGATGCAGATGATCATCCAGTGGTGTTTCCATGTGCTGGAAACATCAGTAGTGTCTACACTACTGTAGTGTCTAAACTACATCCAGTAGTGTCCCCCAAACTGCATCCTGTGGAGCATCCCTCCACCCTGGCACATTCGTCCTCTGGCATGTTGTATAACAGGAAGGCATTCATGCACTGAAAGGTGCTATGTTATCAAGTCAATGTATGAGACAGTGCATTCTATCTTCTTCCTGAGAAAGTGTGCAGTCAAGACATATGCTTTACTTGGTTTAAGCTATTTTTTCTAATCTTTAATTTTCCATAGAACATTCTGAGAGGCAACTAGTACTGTAATATACAATACCAGTTTTGTTAAAAGCAGAGATTGAGCAATATGATGTTATGACCTTTCTTTCACACAACTGTCCAACTTACACCTAAATGCTTTCAGGACCATGGGACCCCCATTGTACAAGGCTGATGACATCATCCATAGAAGGACTGTTCTTCATGTTGAGCAGCCAGCCTCTTCTTAGCCTCCTTTTCTTGGTGATCCTAAGTCTTCACAAAGATCCCCATAGAAGATGCTCCTTCTGCCTTCCAGTTTTGTGTCACTTTTAAGGCCCCTTACATCCTGAAAAAATTAGAATTATAAATAGATCCTCATCATCTTGTCTGTGGATGTCCAGTTGGAGGAATAGTGGTGTTAGCTGGTTGGCACAGCTTGTTGGTCTGTCACTCAGAACTAATTTTACATGATTTTTAATCTCCTTTACTACTCTGCTTGCTCCTCACAATGCATCTCAAATTATCTATGTGCTCTTCAAGTGTGACATTTGGACTATTACCTTCTCTCTCCTGAACATCATAATTTTAATCTAATGTTAAGGCCATTGCTACATTCATAACAACAGCTGCTATATCGTATATTATGGTCCAACTGAGCTCTCTTCAGCAATGTAAAGCCTCACGTCACAGGGAAAGCTGCCAGGCTGGCTCTTGCCCCATTCTGCTTTTTTGTGGATGGACATACTACAAGCCCATGGCTTTGGGTTAATTTCCACTTTCTTCTCCAATGTACAGTATAACTGACCAAATGAAAAATAAATACAAGGAAGAATTGCATAAACATGCTTTATTTATGGAAAAAAATAGAGATGTAAATATACACACATATGCATATGCACTTATACCTTTGCATTTGCAGGTACATAGAAATTGCTGCCTCGGGTGAGTACAATTAGAGATATTATTATTATTTTTTAAAGATTTTCCCCTACTATTTATTCGTGACAGACACACAGAAAGAGAGGCAGGGACACAGGCAGAGGGAGAGGGAGAAGCAGGCTCCATGCAGGGAGCCTGACATGGGACTCAATCCCAGGTCTCCAGGATCATAGCCCAGGCTGAAGGTGGTGCCTAACCGGTGGACCATCAGGGCTGCCCACGAATAAACATATTAAATGTCTTTAATATTGTTTGAATATTACCATGTATGTGTATTTTTTCTTTGATAAAAAGACTACTAACTTTCTACTAACATAGAAATAATCCATTTCATTGGAGTCAATGGATTAATCTTGCCTATAAACTGTTTCCTTCCTGTAAACAATCTTGAGTTGCTTGGCTTCTCAACCTTCATCCAACGTCCTTTTCATGTTTAAAATGAAGGACAAAAGAGAGATCAGGGACATACTCCCTTAGGCCCTCCCTCAACAGCACTATCCTAACAGGACTTACATTAGAATATCTGTCTAGTTTGGTTTCTCCTGAAAGCTCTTTCATACAGATGACTTTTCTATGTCTTTCTCTTGATAAAGACTCCTCCTCTCTTCAAGAACAAAAGGTGCAGGGGCTTCTGGGTCACTCAGTAGTTTAAGTGTTTGCCTTCGTTACAGGTTATGATCCCGGGGTCCTGGAATCCAGCCTCAAAGGTCAAGGTCAGGCTCCCTGCTTAACAGGGGGTCGGGGCGAGGAGCTCTTCCTCTCTCTCTGTCCCTCCTCCTGCTTGTGTTTTTTTTTTCTTTCTCTCTCTCTCTCCCTCTCTCAAATAAATAAAATATTTAAGAAAATAGTTTAAAGAACAAAAGTTGCAGCAAGAATTCAAGGTGGAAGTGAGAGTGAATGTGTACATGCAGATGGCTGGGGAGGTCCCAAGCCTGCACTGCAGAGAAACATGCTTTCTCCATATGTTCTGTGCTGATTTTACACATAACCTCATGGAGACTGTGATCCACTGAGCAGACTACTTTATTTTCTGACTTACATTTCACTCAGGATCTGTTCAGTCCAGGAAACCTTAAAGAATGACTTCAACAAGAGGTCCATTGGGTTAGTAAATGTCCTCTTTTACTTGTCCAAACAGAGCAGACAGACGCTATGGTCACAAGGGAAGAGCATTCGAGAAGAGGTCCTCGCAAAGTTTCCCACAGACCCTGCTGTGGGGATGCTTGGGTATAACTCTCAGGAGCATAAGATGGCTGAGCAAGGCCCAGGCAGAGTAAAGCTGACAATTTCAAGCTTTCCTCTCCAGACTTGTCACGTGCCTTAGATCTCCCACACTGCCCAAGTTCTGTAATCTGTTCCTCTTCCTATTCTCAGTGAGTGACATTAAGCCCAGTGGCCACATGTCCAATGAGCACTGCGGGAATCAGTTGTGATCTCTCCCGTGGATCACTCTATATTCTTTCTGCCTTGGAGATGATCCACAATTGGCTCCCAAATCCAGCCCCATTAGGTTCATTCATTCCATAGCTTCGATGTAATAATCTCCAAGGGAACTCCCCAGAGACAGGCTTGCTATGCATTCACTCCTAATTACCCTCAGCATCACAGGACATTTTATCCAGGGTAACATGAAATCCTGCACTGGAAACACTCATCACTTGAACAAAATTTATACAAAATATTGCTCTAACTGTGGTGTTATTTGAAAGTGGAGGGCCACTTGCTAGAATTTAGTGAGAGGAAAAGCTATATATAACTTGTTTGGATGGAGCTAACCTCTGTGTGGACTTCCTTGGGGATCTGCTGCGTTTATCACACACCGAAACTATTAATGCCATGGCAGATTGCTGTAATATAACACACACGTGCTGTCATCATCTTGCAATAACGCAAAACCAAGACATTCACTTGGGCCCTTCATTTTGACAGTTCCAGCTCAGTGCCCACTGAACTTGCTGTGCAAATCCACATATTATTTCTTGACTTTGATTCACATTTGCAGCTACATGAGGCCAAATATCCATGAGAAAACCGAAAAGCTCCATTAAAAATCTTGCTTTTTAAAAGCCAGATGTTATAACTTTGCCTAGCAAAAACATTTAGAATTTTTCCTGCTCTGTTTCTCAGTGTTTAACCTGTGTTTGGAACTCGGTAGACCTTTTTAAGACATCTGGCCACTCAAAACTCAGGCCTTAGGCTCAAATTTGAAAATGACAGATAAACAACTCCAAGGCATGTGGAGCTGCTCATTTCTTTCCCAGGCCACTCAGAGCAGTCGTCATGAGCCCAGCAACGAACGGGACACAGCTGTCTGGACGGTTGGAGCGAAGTAGTCCCTGGACATGAGGGTCAGGCTCATGGTGAGATCCCAGCAACACGGGTCTGATGAGTATCGAATGTCTTGTGGCAAAGTCTGTGTGTCTGATGATTTTTAAAGTTAATCTTGTGTCTTACAAAGAGAAGGACATGCCAAAAAATTGCAGGAGGTCAGAGCTGCTGGTCAGTCTAACACCAACAATAGAAGAGGAAGTGCTGCTTTCAAATTCTGTTTCTGTGATGTGAACTCCCTACCCAGGAGTCCTCAGGGAATCCCTTTCCTAAGAGATGTTCCACTCTATCTATTTCACATTCCAGACCCACTGTCTCTCAGGGACCTGCCATCTCCTTACCACCATCCACATGATGCTCTCATCTACTGGATGTCTATGCCACCTTCCCTGAAATATTCTTTCTCCCCTCTGAGCCTTAGTTTCTCCATTGGTAAAATGGAGGGACATCTTCCTAGGATTTTTTCAGGTTTCAAAAGGACCACTTATGTAAGGGGCTCAGTCTTGCACATGGTAAGCTCTCAATAAATACACCATCAGCATCCTTTATAGGCCCATACAGAACAAAGGTTTGAAAGTTGGACTGGGTCTCTAGCTTGAGCAAATTAGGAGCTCATTATAGGAGAGTTGGATCAAATGAGTTAGTCATGTAAAGAACTTTGAGTAATGCTTGGCACCTAGGAAATCTTTGATAAATGTTAGCCATTTGTATTCTTGTCCTTTCCAAGGAAGACCTGTTCTCTCTCCTTTCTTGTGGCCCCTCAAGAAAGAAGCTAGTCTCACATACTGAGCACTTCGGGGATGACATCATTTGGTTGTTTTGTTTCTTGGATGTGTTTTTTTTTTTTTTTTCACTTAGGGAAAATTCAACCTTTGTCTTTCCCGTAGGTGCCCAAATATATCTGAAGGACTGTTTGAAGGATGATGGACCATTACTCAGCACCATGTATACTTCCAGACCCCTACACGCCCTCAGGGCTGAATAGACCCACTTTGAGTGACCAGCCCTGTAGGCTAGGATTTCCTGTGGCTGCTGGGGGAGGCCAGGGGCCTCAGAGCAGCTGCAGGAGGGTAAAGGGAAAGGCCAGGCTCAGGGCAGGTTCTGGGTTCTATGCCAGCTCTCTACCCAGTGGCCTGATGTCTCACCTCAGTTTGCTATCTTTGGAGGGACTGTTCTGGGGATCTGTTCTCACCACCTAGAAGAGCAGATGGATAAGAAGATGGCCTCAGAAGTGCCTGTAAACTGTGAACCCACTTGATCTGTCCTCAGGTCATTTTATTTCTGTCTTTCCATTTTAGGAATAATAAGTGATTTATCTATTAGTAAGTAATGTTTAATAATAGGTTTAGTAATAAGTAATAATAATTAGTTATAAGTAATAAGTGATTTATTTATTTAAGATAGAAACCATTCCCTGACTTACCAGGGAACTCATTTATTTCCATTAATTGAGATAATTACACATTCACATGACATCAGGTCCACCCTTGTCGTGTTCTGTGACCTGTCAGGACCCAGGGAACTGAGGCTCATGAGGGGCAGACCACCTGCCAGTTCACAGGAGTCCATATACCCACAGAAGCAGAAGACACTGGTAAATCATTGAGGCTGTGCCCTGTTTTACCCTACCAATTCCTCCGTCTCTGCACAGAGAGGAGGAAGAGAATCCCATGCCTCTGCTCCCTCTGTGGGGACCTCTTCTCGCCTTGCCTGAGGGAGACCCAGATGGCTCCTGGGACATCTGCACATTTGAGGAACCACCTCAGCCAGACTCTGAGCTTCCTGGGTCAATACTAGATGTCCATCACTTTCCAGTCACTGGCTTTCTCCTGCTTAATCCCCATCCAGTTGTCTTTTAAATTGAAAAGAATAAACTCTAGAAGTCTTAAAGTTCTTATTTTGGGGGAGCTCCAATGGGCAGCTAAGAAAGCAAGGAGTCCTTAGGGTGTCGACATGTGGCCCCGATGGCGGCTGAGGCAGAGTCCAGCCATCGACCATGCACTCCACCCCTTGCTCTCTTTCCCCCTCTCCCCCCTAATCCCAGCTCCGCATCAGTCTCTAACCATCCCCACCCCCACTCCCACTTGCCAGGGGCAGCATTTCTCTCTCACTTCCAGCACCTACCCCCAGACCAGACCTCATCACCTCCTCTCCATCTGTGACAAAAGCCTTTGATTGCATCTCAGGGTGTTGAGAAGGGTCTTCCCTAATTAAAGTCAAACACCCAAGGTGACAGAGCCCCCAACTCCTGCTGGGTGATGGCGTCTTTGTCCACCCCCACAGGCAGCCTCAGCACCTGCTAACCTGGCTTCCTACATCATACTGTCTGCATTTCCACAGCACAACTCACAGAATCCCCTCTGCCCTCCAGGGCTGCCCACATGCCACCTCCTCCATGAAGCCTACCCTATCTCCCCAGAGGGTGTGTGTCCTCCATCCGTTAGCCTATCAAGCTCACTTTGTGGCTCACAGATCCCATTCTAATCTGTGTGGGGATGATTTGGGACATCTATCTCTTCTGCCACGCAGCATGATTTCTGAGGCTGATGACTGAGGCTTTTACAGGTTGGCACCTGCGGGTAGAAGATGTAACATCAGTTCTCCCATGAGATTTGCAATACTTAGTAGTAGCCATCACAGTAGAAGAAGCCACAGCTGGTAGCACTACCAGGTGTCAGGCCCAGGTTGGGCACCTGGCCTGGGATTCTGTACTGGCGTCTCAGTGGACACACATGTATACAATCACCAACTGACTCAAGTAGATCCAAAAGCAACCCAGTCCCTGGGAGAGACCCATGCCACCTGGAGGAATGCTGCCACTGGAGCTGTAGAACCAGATCAACAGACTATTGGTGGGCTTCGGCCAGCAGACTCTTCTGGTGTCTGCCAACAATCCCAGGCCTGCCTCAACTGGGCCCTGTGCTCCACTGTCTGGGGGCTCTGAGGGCCATGTGGCCTTAGCCTAGGCCACTGTCTGGCCACTGTCAGTTGGTAATGTGCCTTTATTGGGGAGCCGTGGCCTATTTATTATAAAACTGTTTGGGGCTATATAGGGGGGGAAAGAAAGAAAAGAAAAAAGAAAAAAAAAGAAAAGAAAAAAAAAGAAAGAAAAAAGAAAAGAGGAAAAAACAGAAGAAAACCAAAAAGAGCTATATTTCCATAGGATACCACTTCTCATCAAGTAGTTTATCCCAAAAGTCCTGCCCAAATCCTTGCTTACAGGAGAGCCTCCAACTAATCAGAGTTACAGAGGCCCTGAGCTTCCTCTTGGCCTCAGACAGCAGTGAGGGATTGTAAGCATTTTGTCCAGCTATGGTTTCCCCTACACCCAAGCAAGGATGTCACAATTTTTGGTTAAATGAGCCTAGAGCTGGTGAGTTACCAGGCGTCTTATGACAGGTAATTCTGGTAAAGACAAATCCTTTGCCCAGGCTTCTGTGATCTTTATGCCGATCCTGTCTTTCTTCCTGACAGACAATATGCTCTGTTCCTTTCTTACTTCCATCCAGATCGGACAGATCAATGTCCAGCCGTGATTCTGTAGTCCTGGTCTGGTCAGCACTGACCTCACAGGAAGCTTGTATGGGGAGGGTTCTGACACTCCAGGAGGAGAGGAAGCAGAGGGTGCTAGAGAGGGAAGCCAGAGGGCAGGCCTGATGGATGAGCCTGGGAGGAGAGGCCAGGGGAGGTGAAGGAACACTGCAATGCCTGAGGAGGAGGGGAACCCAACAGATCTCCAGAAAATAACTAGAAATCAAGTCTGGGGGCACCTGAGTGGCTCAGTCATGATCCTGGGATCCTGGGATGGAGCCCTACATTGGGCTCTCTGCTCACTGGGGAGCCTGCTTCTCTCTCTGCCCTTTCTTCCACTTGTGCTCTCTCTCTCAAATAAATTAAAAAAAAATTTTTTTTGTTTTTATTTGTATTGAAGTTTGATTTGCCAACATGTAGTATAACAAAATCTTAAAAAGAAAAGAAACCAAGTCTGTGGCCTCTCATCCTCCTTCTCTTTACTCCCTTCTTATTTTTTCTGGAAAGAGCATTTGGCTGTCAGTTTCCTCTGGCTCTCCTTACTGCCTCTCTGACTTCTTAAAGATCAGCCCCAGGCTCACCTCCTCCAGGCAGCCTTCTCTGAATTTGCCTTGTCTGTACTGGGGCTTCTCTGCCTTGGAGTGTCAGTGATGCTGTTCAGTGGTTATGAGCATCCAGTTCCCTTGCTCTCCAATGTCATTCATCTCTGCGTCCTCAGTGCCCAGTGCTCTGCCTGGCTCAAGTGAGCCTCTGCAGAAGGCGAGCCCTCGCATGGTCTGTGTCTGTCTCCAGTCCGTTTCACTCCTCCACTGGTGCTGTCCTAGTTCACACTCACACCATCTCCTGTCCAGGCAGCTCCCATGGTCCTCCACTCCCCCAGCCCTTTTCCCTGTCTCCACCCAGCCAGTGTGTGCTTACCTATCACCAAAGGGACATCTCAAAGGAAGCAGAAAGACCTGGGTTCAAATCCCAGCCCTACCACAGTCTCTAGCTATGTGACTTTCATTAAGTATTCTTTTCTTTTTTAAAAAAGATTTTATTTATTTATTCATGAGAGACACAGAGAGAGGCAGAGACACAGGCAGAGGGAGAAGCAGGCTCCACGCAGCGAGCCCAATGCGGAACTCGATCCTAGGACCCTGGAATCATACCCTGATTCAAAGGCAGATGCTCAAATACTGAGCCGCCCAGGCATTTTCTGGAAAACCACAAACAGATACAGTATGGAACATTCCTTATTCCTTTAGCCCAGGCAGCTTTGTTGAGCCTAGTGTCAATGGACAGATCTGGAGTCCCCATCTCCTTCATGGCAAATCTCCAGATCTCTTTGAGTGCCTGAGGGGGACAAGTTCCTTGAAACTCACTCCGTGGACGTGCCTGTGAATGTTGATGATGTAATCTCTGGTCACTACCTCGTTGATGGCAGAATGGCCCTGCTTCGTCTCGCCGCACTTCTTTGCAGGAGCCATTCTGCCAGGCCCTGGATGGAAAGGAAGCTGTCGTTGTTTTTAATATAAACTTATACTGAGGTAACTATACATTCACATGTGGTTGTAAGAAATAATACAGAGATCCCATGTACTGTTTATACAATTTCCCCCTAAAGGTAGCATTTTGCAAAACTATAGTGTAGTATCATAAACATGATATTGATATTGCTACAATCCCCAAATCTTCAGATTTCACTAGTTTTTACTTTTACCCATTTGTGTGTGTATTCAGCGTCATAAAATTTTATCACGTGTATAGGTTTGTTTATTCATGACCAGAGTCAAAATACAGAACGGTTCTATCTTTATGACCACATCCACCTCCCTTCTTCATCCCATCTCTAGCTCCAGCTGACCACCAATCTGTTCTCCATCCCTGTAATTTTATCATTTTAAGCATGTTATATAAATGGAATCATACAGTATGTAATTTTTGGAGATTTGCTTTTTTTTCATTCAGCATAATTCCCTTGAGACCCATCCAAGTTGTTGCATGTGTCAATAGTTGTTTCCTTCTTATTGCTGAGTAATATATTCATGGTATGGATAAACCACAGTTTGTTTAATCATTCATCCATCGAAGGGTATCTGGGCTCTTTCCAGTTTTTGACTATTATGAATAAAGCTGCTTTGTACACTTGGATACGGGTTTTTACATGCACATAAGTTTCTACTTCTCTGAATAAATGCTCAAGAATGCAATTGCTGGGCTGTACATTAGTTGTATGGTTAATTTTATATAAAACCGCCAAACTGTTTTTCAGAGGGCCTACAACATTTTACATTTCTACGAGTAATGTAAGAGTGCTACAGTTTCTCCACAGCCTCACCAGCGTATGGTGTTTTTACCATCACTGTTTTTAATTTTCACCATTCTGATAGATATGTAGTGATTATCTTGTTATGGGTTTTAATTGTATTTCCCTAATAACTAATGATGTTGAACATATTTTCATGTGATTATTTGTCATCTGTATATGCTCTTCAGTGTGATGTCTGTTCATATCCTTTGCCCATTTTCTAATTAAATTGTGGATTTTTGCTGGTAGGTTTTAAGAGCTTTCTGTGTTCTAGATATTAGTTCTTTATAAGATATGTGGTTTGCAAACATTTTTCCCCAGTATGTATCTTACCTTCTCATCCACATACAGCAAAAGAGTTTGTTTTGAATATGGTTCAGTGTGTAGATTTCTTCTTTTGTGAGTCATTCATTTGGTGTCAAATCTAAGAACTATTCCTCTATTCTTATATCCTGAGGATTTTTCTCTATGTTTTATTTCAAAAAGTTTTATGGTTTTACATTTAACTCAGATTCATTTTGAGTTAACTTTTGTATAAAATGTAAGGTTTAGCTCAAGCTTCATCTTGTAATTTTGTTCATTTGAATTTCTCTATTTCTCTTTTCAGTTTTATCAATTTTGCTTTATGTATTTTGGTGCTCTGTTGTTTGGTATATACAAATTTAGTTTCGTTATATATTTCTGGTAGATTGTTATCTTTATCACTATATAACATCCATCTTATCTCTTACTTTTATTTGTGCTGAAGGCTACTTTATCAGAAATTAATATAGTCACTATTTTTATTAATATTTGCGTGGCATATTTTTCTATCATTTAACTTTCAATCTGTCTATGTCATTGCAATTTAAATTCATTTCTTAGAAACATCATTTGCTTGAGTTATTATTTTATTCACTCTGCCAGTCTCTCTTTTGGTTAGTGTGTTTATACCATTTATATTCAAGGTAAGTATTGATAAATTAACATTTAAATCTTCTATCATTTTATTATTTATTTTCTCTTTGTTTCTTATGGTTTTGATGTTTCTGTTAGGTATTTTAGGATAAGATTTACATTTAAATTGGTGGACTTTGAATAAGACAATTGCCCTCCAAAATATGGGTTGACCTCATCCAGTTAGTTGAAGGCCTTAATAGAACAAAAACCTGACCTCCCTAAGAAAGAGGGAATTCTGCAGCAGGCCTTCAGACTTGAACTACAACATTGGCTCATCCTGTGTCTCGGCCTGCCAGCCTACCCTGCAGGTTTTGAACTGGAATAGACATACTACCTGTTTATCATTCATTACTTGATGGTTGTTTAAGGTGTTCAAACTTGTTTTCTCAAATTTCTCATGTTATTCCTTTTTTGACCTATTGACTGTTTAGGGATATGTTGGTTAATTTAGACAAACTTGGGGATTTCCAAAATTTTTTTCTAATTTCATTCCTTTGAAGTCGAGAAAATAAATATGATTGCAAGCCTTTTAAGTTTATGAAGACTTATTTTGTGGGCTGCATATGGAGAGTAATTCATATGCATTTATATGATTTATATTGCTTTTTCGAGTTTTATATAAACTCGAATTTATTTGGTTTATAGAGTTATTCACATGTTCTATTTTGTTGTTAAACAGTTGTTCTATTCTTTATTGATATTGGGGTATTGAAGTCTTTAACTATTATTTTTAAAGAATTGTCCAGTTTTCTCTTCAATTCTGTCAGTTTTTGCTTCACATATTTTGAGTCTCTGTTGTTACATGCATATATGTTTACAATCATTATATTTTCTGGATGGATTAACCCTGATATTATTATAAGGTCTTTCATTGTATCTAGTAATGATTTTGTCTTAAATGTCCTAAAGTTCTCTTTTGTGTGCTCTTTGCATGGTATATCTTTTTCTATTCTTTATTTGTGTCTCTGAATATAAAATGTGTCTCTTTTAGACAGTACATAGTTGGATAATTTTTAATACATTCTTCCAATCTCTGTCTTTTGATTGGGGTATTTAATCCATTTATAAGTAATATAATTACTTATGAGGTGGGATTCAAGTTTGAAATTTTTTTTATCTATATCCTATATCTTCTGTTGTTGTTTCACTGTCTCTTGATTTCTCACTCTTCGTGGTGTTAAACAGGCAGTTCCTAGTGTAGCAGTTTAATTCCTCTGTTATTTCTTTCCTGGACTTTTGTAAGTTATCTTCTTAGTCATTGCCCTGGAGATTGCAAGTATCATTTTGAAGTGCATAAAACTTTGTTCCACTATTTCTTCATTCCCTCCCTCATCCTTGCTATTATTTTCATAAAAATTATATTTTATATGTTTATGTAAGTTTGTATTTATGTATGTTTTGTATGTTTAAATACAAAGTTACATTTTTATATGTATAAAATACAGTTTTATAGTCATTTTAATGCAATATTTTAAGATAGACAAAAAGAGATTTACAGACAGAAACATATTTATATTGTCTTTCATATTGCATGGTTGTTTTTACTGCTGCTTTTTGCCTTTGTGTGGATTCTCTCTAGTGTCCTTTCATTTTAGCCTAAGAAAATCTGTTAATTTTTGGGAGGTTTTTTTGGTGTTTTTGAAGGTCTGCTAGCAACTAAATCTCGTTTTTATTTATCTGGAAATGCTTTAATTTCTCTTTCATTCTTTTTTTTTTTTATGATAGTCACACACACAGAGAGAGAGAGAGAGAGGCAGAGACACAGGCAGAGGGAGAAGCAGGCTCCATGCACCGGGAGCCCGACGTGGGATTCGATCCCGGGTCTCCAGGATCGCGCCCTGGGCCAAAGGCAGGCGCCAAACCGCTGCGCCACCCAGGGATCCCTCTCTTTCATTCTTGAAGGAGAGTTTAGCTAGATAAAGAATTTTTGCTTAATAGGCTTTTTTTTTTTTTTTTCAAAATTTTGAAGATGTCATCCCATTGTTTTCTGACCTCTGGTTTCTGATGAGAAGCCAGCTATTAATATTATTGAGTATTCCTTGTACTTAATAAGCTGCTTCTCTTTTATTGTTTTTAATACTTTGTTTTTGAATTTCATTAATTTGACTATGATATGTCTATGGTGGATCTTTTGGATTTTGTTCTATTTGGATATGTAGATTAATAGTTTTTTTTTACCAAATTTGAGAAACTTTCAGATATTTTATTAAATTTTTACTGTCTCTTTCCTTTCTCATCTCTGTCTGGGCCTCCTATTACGCATATGTTGGTACATTTACTGGTGTCCTACAGACCTCTGAGGTTCAATTCATTTTTCTTCATTATTTGTTCTTTCTAGAAACTTCTCAGCCTGGATTATCTTTATTGAACAATCTTTAAGTTTATTGATTCTTTCTTTTCCCAGCTCGAATATGTTCTTGAGTTCCTCTTGTGACTTTTAACTTAAACTCCAAAATTTATATATAAATGTATATATGTATAGCTATTGATATGGAATATATATATATAGTGAATAGAATATATATATAGTGTATATATGTGTGTATATATATATGTGTGTGTGTAATTTCTCTGTTTATTGACATTTTGTATTTGGTGAGACATGGTTGTAATACTTTTATTTTATTCTTTGTACATGCTTTTAGTTATTTGAACATTTGTGTAATAACTGATTTAAATTCTTTGCATAGTAAATACAAAATCTGTGCCCTCTGGAGGACATTTTCTGTTGCTAACTTTTTTTTTCTGTGTATGTGGCATATTTTCTTGCTTCTTTGTATATCTCATAATTTTTTTGTTATAAACTGGACCAGTGACTCCTTTTTTGAAAAAGGTTTTCTTTATTTATTCATGAGAGACACAGAGAGAGAAGCAGAGACATAGGCAGAAGAATAAGCAGGCTCCTTGCAGGAAGCCCAGTGCAGAGATTTCTCAGTCCCAGGACTACGGGATCACAACCTGAGCTGAAAGCAGATGCCAAACCACTGAGCCACCCACGCATCCCAGACTAGTGACTACTTGCCTCAGCTTTTCCTGTACATGTGTTCTGGCTTTTAGATCTACAGGAATATATCAGAGTTTTTCAAAATTCCCTATGGTAGTCTATTTGCCAGAATTTCTTTTTAAATTCCCAGTCAGGGTCTAGTTTTCCTAGAATGAAATCACAGCCTTAGGTAGCTGAGATCTTGCCAGCAGTTTGGTATTGGTTCAATACTGTACTGGGAGTAGATTTCCTTTTTGTCTTCACAATTTCTCACCCCCAACTGAGCTAAAATGAGGTCTGAGTCAAATCAAATAGCCACCACATTCTTTTTTTTTTTTTTTTTTTTTTTTGCCACCACATTCTGTAAATAGAAATTTGCCAGGGAGCTAAAAGTTCTGAGAAAATACTGACTGTTTTCTGGCAGACTACTCCTCTCTGCCTCCCTTGAGGACTTTCCCTCCCCTATCCTTCTGCTAGTAGTAAGTGTGCCTTTGGCCCTGTCCTAAACTAACTTTTCAACTCACTGGACCTAGTCTCTCTGAATCCACTCGTCCATTCATGGATCATGTATACTCCAATGACTTTGAAATATAAATTTCTCTCCCAGTACTCTGAGGATTTAAGCTCTCAATTGGAAAGTTTCTCTTGAACATTCCTCTGGGAACAAAACATATTTTAAGAACTGAACTTACTCTCTTCCAAGCCCTGATTCCTGAAATGGCCCATCTTCGTTTTTCTTATATTAAAGACAGGAATCTTTACAAAGAAGTTGAAGTGAGTCTCCTTATGCTTTTTCTTCCCACATCTCTGTCACTCCACATCCACATAGTTAAGGTTCCAAGCAGTTCTTCCCGTACACTCTGTCACTCTGTCCCAGGTTTCCTTTCCCTACTATCCACACTCTCATTGCCCAGCTTAGGCCACTGGCCTCAATTTTCCAGGGTGGAATAGAGATATCCCTAGCACATACACCTGTGGTGCTCTGTAATTAATCTATTCAGAGCTCTTACCACTCTGAATTCTAGTTGTCCTTTGCTGATCTATCTTCCACCCCATACCATAATCTTCAGGAAAAGATTGGGTCTCATTTGTCTTCATTCCCTTGACTATGGTGCTTGGTAGACACTCAAAAATATATGTTGAGTAGGTAGCAGTGACTAAAACTAATGACAGCCAGATTGTAAATTTGGGTTATCTGGCGGGGGTGGGGAGAGGGGGGAGTGAGTGACAGTTAATAAAGACAATGAGTGACAATGAAAATGTCTCTGATTCTGATCAGAAAATGTAATCTGATCTGATTAATTAGATGTGCATCCCTGAGGTGTTTTACTAAACATTTATGAAAGACAGGGCTATGAAAACACCATGAAAAACTTGGCAATCATTCTCCACTCTGCAGCGTAACTTTGTGGTTCAGATATAATTTAAAGAAAGATATGACTAGACAGCTCAGGATCACCATCTTTTTGGATTCCTAATTCTTGTTCCTTGGCTAGAAAACCCACAGAGATTCTTTCAGTTTTCTTGAGAGTAGAAATGTGTTTCTTCCAGTTAATGGCAGGTCAAAGTATTTCTTTTTGAGATTTGAGAAAACTCTGTCTTAAAAGTACCCAGAAAAACAGATAACCTTGACCACCGGGAACTTTAAATTTGAATTTGAAATGAAGTCATTGGAAAATAAAACATTCAAAATGCAAGCACTTTTAAAAGGCATCTATCTGCACAATCTGCAATTTGCAGACAGACTCTCCCACAGCTTGCATCCAAATCTTGCTTTCCAGGGAGGCCTGAGAGTAATGTATTTATTTATCCTGACCATACTGAGTCAGATAGGGTCCTACTAAAATTCACATCGAGCTTAATAAATAGAATATCACCCTTACTTTTGAAGATCCCAAGTGTCCCTCCTCTACAACCAGAAAAACAATTTTAAAGGAAGAAATCTCTACAGAAATGCTAGCTATGAGCAAGGTCTCTCCTCCCTGCAACTCCTTAAGGCATCCAAAAACCAGCTATTCCTTCCTACTTTCTATCACTTAGAGTTAAAGTAGATGGCCTGGATTTGGCCAACCTGTTACTTTCATTTAGTACATTGAATCTTGAGAGAGTGACACAAACACTCAGGGACACTTGAGAAAATATTCAGGATAGCCAAAGGCCCAGGGGTGTCATCTGAAAAAGGGCTTTCATGGCTGATATATTTCCTGTTATTTAGCTTCCCTTGGTTCCAGTCAGTTCTCCAAATCTGCTCACCAGCTTTTCCATGAATTCTGGGAGTATCTCTATATATATCCAACAAATTCTTCTGTTGCTTATGCTATTCAGAATCAGTATTTGTTACTTGTAACTAAACCTCTGCTTCTGTGCTCTCTCATAGTGGAAAATCCATTGCAACATGGCAGCTCCTGTCTGACATATCTCTGAGTTCCAGCACCTAGCCTAGCCCTGAACCAACCCCAGAGTCAGCACCAGGAAATAGCTGTTGGCCAAATGATGCCTTAGCGTTAAAAGAAAAAAATCTTGGGACGTAGACTGAAGGAATTTGTAGAAAACTTCCCAGCTCCAGGAACTCTGCCTGTCATGAGACGCCATTATGTCTATTGATTTGGATTCTCTGGCTTGGGACAAGGAACACACGTCACTTGTCTTTCTCCTTAGTAATACCAAACAGCTGCTCTGAAGTGAACACCATATGAAGTGCTTATAACCCACTTCTCTACGTAAATGGAATAAAGATGACTTTCCCTTTCATAAACCATGGTTAGGAAAAGAGCCAAAAGATCATTGTCTTCTCTCTGCTCTAGCAAGTCTCTGGGATCCTACACAGTAAAGCAAGGGCACATATTCCCTGAGTAGCACCAGCCCCATTCTAGGCAGTTGCCATTTCTCTACCTCTAGAGCTGCAAGGTCAGGTGCCATCAGGTTTGAAGCCCTCTGCCCCTCTGCAGAGGTAGGCCAGTCCCATCCTGCCAATTAATCCTTCCAAGAAGTGTTTACTGAAGGCTGAGGTCGAGCTGGGGATCTGTAGTCTAATGAGTGCAACAGACATAAGAACACATTTGCCCAACAGATGGACAAGGCTTTCGTTTGATGTTTGCTTACACTAAGTGAATAAAGAGGAGCACAATGGAGGTGCTAGAAGGAGTCAGGGAAGATCCACTGCAGAGGTGTTCCTGAAGCTAGGTCCTGATGTCAGATTAGGACCAATGGGCAATGCAGGATGGATGTTTCAGATTGAAATACCACTTGAGCAAAGACACAATGGCCTGAAGGTACAAACAGGAGTCAGGGTGGGAGGACAGAATTGCAAGTTGTCTAAAATTACAGCAAAGCTTCTCTGCGTGGGCCAGGAGTGGGGCCTCCTTTATGGGAGACCTGGGGGACCTAGGCTGAGTCACTCTCCATTTGGAAACACTGGAGTAGAAGGACCTCTTGCCCTGGAGAGTATCTTCAACATGGGGGCCATGACTCTAGCTGGTCCTTGAGGATTTCCCACAAGCTTGGACACAGGCCCTTTCTTCCTTTACAGGGCAGGGGCTGGGACAAGTGAAATGTCCAATGAAGAATCATCAGGCACTGTGGCCCTCAGCCTGGCCACAGAGCTCCATCAATTTATTCAACCAACATTTATTGGTTATCTATGGTATACTGTGCCAAGGGTAGGTGGTCTAAAAGTAACAGGTACACCTTGTGTACAGCAATGCCACTAAACACATGCAACCACTAGAAATGATACAGAAAGAGTATTTAATGATTTAGAGAAGGGATATATTCTATAGGAAAAGGAAGTTACAAATATGTTATTCACAGAATAATGGTATTTTCTTTTTTTAATATTTTATTTATTTATTTGAGAGAGAGAGCTGTGGGTGCACACATGTGAGTGGGAGGGGGGACAGAGGGAGAGAGAGAGAGAGAGAATCTCAAGCAGATTCTGCACTGAGTGCAGATTCTGCACAGAGCCCGACATGAAGCTCGATCTCAAAACCCTGAGATCATGACTTTAGCCAAAATCAAGAGCCAGGCACTTAAGGGACTAAGGCACCCAGGCACCCTGAATAATGGTATTTTCTATAAGAGAAAAACTTCCTTTCAGTGGAGAGATTGGAAGGATGTGTTCATAATATCAATACACACAATTGAATATCAATTCAAAATACAATATATGTATTTTCTCTGAGTGGTAGGATTACAGTTAATTTATAATTTCTTCATTATTACTATTTTCCAGATTCTCTATAATGCACATGTATAATTTTGAATCTGGGAAAAAAGGAAAGAAAAATTTTATGTACAACGAAAAGCACAGCTATTGTGTTCCTAGAGATGCTCACAGGCGGCACAGGACTCAATCATGCCCACATAGAAGTGGGTTGATGGTGGATGTTAGGAGACTCTGGGTCCTATTTCAACTTATTATTTTAGCAGGCAGTTATCTTGTTTAGCTTTAGCACGCAGCTACTGGCCTATTTTGTGGGCTGTGATTCCAGTGACAGTTTAATTGTGAGGGCTCTTGCTGTTTCATTATGGCCTGCTTATTTATCTGGTGCTTCTGGGGCTCCCCTGAGCCCTGCTGGTGCCACCTGAGGAGATAGGTGTGGTTCCAGATGGGGCACCAGTGTGGCAGGTAGGGGGATTCATGTCAAAGGGGAGAAGAGGTTTCTCTGGTTGGGTGTTTATTGTGACAAGGTTCCCTTATTGTGATGGTGACCCACCGCCCAACCCTAGGGTCTCTAGTGGGAGAACAGGATCTCAGTCCTGTGGGGACAAAGAAGCTGACTGGGGGTGGGGAGGGAGTCCCTCTTGCCTGAGCCACCAGGTCCAGGAAGCCTCTCAGTGGAGGAACTACCTCTCAAGCCTGGGTAGAGAGCTCTGCCCTTGGCTCTTTATGGGGAATGGGGTTCTCCAATTGATCCCCCTAGCGTGTAGTGTTCTAGGAACTCTCATCCATACAGGGAGGGAAGAGCCTACAGGTGTCTCCTACGGTAGGTGGGCGTGGGAGACACAGGCTCTGGGTCTCCTTCTTCTCCTGGCAGGGGTGGGGAGCAAAGAGATGGCGTCACTGTGTCCTTCCCGCATCTGGGGCCAGATGCAGGAGACCAGTTCTCCTTCCTACCACCTGTCAGAGTTCTGGGTGACTGCCTGCCCTGGGGGTTCTGGCCAGAAGCCAGCTGGAGCAGACAGGAGCAGGGAGAGCGGGACCTTTGTCATCTCCGCAACACAAGGCCCTTGTCGGTCTCCTTCACTTCCTCTCTCTCCTCCATCCTTTACACTCTCTGTTGAGGTATAATTCACGTACTATAAAAGTCACCATCTCACGTGTCCAGTTTGGTGATCTTAGCACAGGCACCAGCTATGCAGCCAGCATGACTAGGAGCTCCGGGCACTAGGACGGCCCAGAAGGAACTCCGCCCTCCCCTGCCCCTCCTGCCAGCCCCTGACAACCGCTCATCTACCTTCTGTCTACAGGAATTTGTCTTTGCTGGACACTTCACAGAAATGGAATCGTACAGTAAATGGTGCTTTATGACCGGCTTTTTTGGCTTTGCGAGTCGTCAAGATTCACCCATGTCGTATGTAGTATTTTATTCTTTTTATTTGCGAATAAGATTCCATTAAATAGATTCTGTGTAGTGTACCCTTTAAAAACTTGAATACAGACATTGTTTCCACTTTGGGCTGTGATGAATAATGCTGCCATGGACATTCACGCACAAGTTTTTGTGTGAACGTGTATTTTTATTGTTCTTGGTTTTGTGCCTAGAAGTGGAGTTGTTGGCACATACGGATGCGGTTCTGACATATGCTACAACAGGGGTCAACCTCGGAAGCATGATACTAATTGCAAGAAGCCAGCCACAAAGGACCACATGTTGCATGATTCCATCTAAATGAATGTCCACAACAGGAAAATCCATTGGAGACCGAATGCTACATTCGTGGTTGCCTAACGATGGTGTCTTGGCTGGGGAAGAGGGGTGACGTCTAATGTGTTTCAGGTTTGAGAGGACATGAGGAAAACATTCTAAAGTTGACTGTAAGAATGGTCGCACATTTCTGAGAATACACTAAAAACCCTTGACTTGTACACTTTAGATAGGTGACTTGTATGGAATGTGAATTATTATCACAGTTAAGGCTGTTCTTTAAAACCAGAGAGGGAAGGAAGGAGGAAGAGAGTAGGGGGATAGGGCTGGGGCCCCTACGTCTTTGTCCCCCAGGGCGAGAGGTCAGTGTTTCCGGGAGCCACAAAGCTCCAGCCCTAATGTGTCATCTGAAGCAAGGGCCGCTGTAAATCACCGGCCCACTGAGGAATGGCTCTGTAAACACGCGCCAGCAGCCTGGCTACATAGTGATTACCTCTTTATTGACCCTCGGATACCTTCTGGGGATTGAGTCGCTTGGAACTTCTATGTGCCTTCTGAGTCCCCCTGTGCAAGTCGGAGCCCCTGTTTCCCAGCCAGGGAATCCCAGCGACCCCAACCCCTGTGCTGTAAGTGTCAGAGATGATAAAGAGGGGCCAGATCACCCATAGGAAATGGTGGGAACCTTACCTCCAAAACGGAGGCAACAGGACTGGGCAGTGTTCTGGGGAATTCCTCAGAGCTGCTCTCCCACAAGTACCCATGGGTTAGGTAACAGAAGAGGGGGCAACCAGAGATTAGACTGGGGAGCTCTGGCTTTTCCAAAACCCTTCTGTCCTGGTGGCTTGCGCCAAGTTTGATCAGTTTTATTAGATTGAAGTTTCAATACATACAAAGTAAGGAAGGGACGTGCACTTCTTCATAGAGGGAATGTTGGTGGCATTGAGCTAATGCAGTAGCTTACACCAGGTGAAGGCCAGAGTGGGCCTCAGGGCCCCCTAAGAGCAGCAGAATGTCATACAGCCTGTGGGTTTGGGAGCCTGCCCTGGCCACAGTAACCTCTTCAGATACCAGCCATGCACTCTGCATTCATTAGCTTAAACAAAGCAATTACAGATAGACATATATAGTGATGGTTCTCAGTTCAAAGAGAAATGATTTAGAACCACCTGGTCCTTTGAATTCAGGAGATTGCTCCTGCTTGTCAATTTTAGAAGGACGGGAAGAGACGAAAAGGAGAGTATATCCTGGGAAATATTTTGGAATCTGCAAAGCACTAGGCAAACACCATCTTACCTTTATGCTCAGGTTTCTTACTCAGGGACCCATCTGAGGACATAGCAGGAGAGGCCCAAGAGCCCTTGCTCTGCCTGTCCTCCAGAGAGCAGCAGAGCAACCATACCAGCTCCCCACTCTTACAGCCCTGACTTCACACAGGCCTCATGTTCACACCCCGCTGTGCCAGGAATTGCCCTTGTTAGGGAGAATTTAGCAGTTTTCAGAATCCCGTGTGCCTACTCTTTCCTCTGGTGGCACAACAGATCGGTGGGGCTGAAAGGGCAGGGATAAGCATCTCCAGGTACGAAGGAAAGAAATGAGGGCTCAGAGGGATCAGGATCCTAAGTGCTTCATCCTCACAATCTGGTGTCATGGGAAGGGTCAAAGGTGGTGGCTTGTCAGAGAGGCCCAGCTTCCCTCAGCCCAAATGCTGATGTCATTACCCAAACACCCCTGTGGTTCTTAGCCTCTTAGCTCTCATAACTGTAATCTGACTATACTGGAACCAGGCCTACGGGGATCCAGAAGCTCCCCATGCCCGGATCCTAACTGCCCCCCTGAGGGAGCCTTGGCATCCCATCACACAGGAACTGGAGCGCACACAAGCAGGGCTGCAGGGGCCCTCAGTGTCCTGAAGCTTGTGGCCAAAACGTCCATTAAGAGGTGTAGAGGTACTTCTTTCCACAAAGAGGAGACCCAAATATTTTTTCGAAGCTTTCATGCCTCTTTCAATTTCCCACTTTTGAAAGAAACATGGATCCAGAGAAATACCTCTCTATTATAAGGGAAAAAAGAGATAATGCAAGTATAATGATAGGCAAACAGTGACCCTCTGCTCCTCACCTGTGGATGTGAAGGGGAGCCATGGGGCAAATAGGATTGAAGTGGGGGCGGCTTCTCACCTCCATGCCATTGTCCCCAGTGGAAAGTGTGTCTGGTTTCACAAGATGTTCTGAGTTCCCAGGGAATGTGGAAATGTGCGCTTTTATATGCCACCTCCCCGTTCTCATATGGAATACAAATCTCGTCTTCCTCTAAAGCTCCATGAAGACGAGCTATGCAAAGTGCATTGGGGGCCTTTTTTTTTATTATTAATATGGAACACTTGATGAACTTGCATGCCATCCTTAGGTGGGGGCTGTGCTAACCTTCTCTGTATTGTTTCAATTTTAGTATATGTACTACTGAAACAAGCACCTTGGTATCCAAATCTGACCTCCAAGTTTGGATGTCTTGCTCACGTTTTATACAGGAAGTTGACTCACCCTCTGCATATGTGCCCCAAAGACCTGAGAGGGAGCACAAAGAGGTTCCCAAGTGCTGTCCTACCTGAGAGCATTCAGGGGACACCCCACTCTCTCCAACTCTGAGGATCAACCACACAAGCATATACTGAGCCTGATTGGTTTTATTCTTAGGAAATAAAGGTGGATTAATTGACCACACGGTTCTACATTTTTGGTTTTATGATAAGGTGGAAAATCAGCTCCTCATTCCAAAAGAGTAGAGAATGATTTAGTGAATTTTGTTCAAAAGCCTTGCCCTATTAAGTTGAGGATATGGCTTCAACCATCAATATTGGTTAGCAAAAAGTGTAGATGTGGCCCCTGAGAATCCCAAGTTCAAGGGCTTATAGCTTAATATAAACAGGCTGTGAACTTTTGACTAAAACAGGTAAAGTAATGACAAACAAACCATGATGAAATGAAAACTAATCAGAGGAGAATAATTGTCTCAATTTTTTCGAGAAGCCCCACTAATCCTAAAGGATATGATCTCACCTTCTAGCCACGCAGCTGCCGTCCTCACAGGGCAGCTGTGGACAGGCTGACATCCTGGGCTGTGTGTGCACCTTTGCTCCCTGCCCCAGCCACCTGGGGGGAAAGCTTGGCCAGCGTCTTCCTCCCTCACAGCCTCTCTCACGGTCCTCTCCTTTTCTCTCCTGACCAACGAGCCCCATGCTTCAAGCTCTCCTTGGTATGCTCATGCACACCTGTATTTTTCCTCCTTGTTCACATCATCACAGAATTTAAAAGAAAGCATTTGAGGAAATTACAACAACTGACAAAAATGAAGTTGAACAAATTCACTGCCACCTTCCTTCAGTATATTCCCCACACAGCAGCCAGTGATCCATTAAAATTCAAAGATTCTATCAAACATTTGCTCCAGGCCTGCAGTGGCTCTCTATTTCTCCAGTGAATGCCATGGTCCTTCAAATGACTTCCAAGTGTTGCTATTATTTGCTCCCTACCTTCCCTCAACTCACATCTATGGTCTCCCCTCCTCCTGCTCTCTCCCTCCGCCATTCATTCAGTCAGCCACACTGGCTCCTCAAGCACACCAGGTCCACCCCCTACCCCAGGGAATTTTGCACTTGCTGCTCCTTCTGCCTGGAATCACTTCCTCTGATAGCCACATCCCTAAGCTACATGACTTACTCCCTCACTTCCTTCAGATCTTTATTCAAACGACATCTCATTGTGGTTCTGATTTGCATTTGTCCAATGATTACTGATGCTGAGCACCTTATTAGATACTTCTGGGCCATTTGTATGTCTTCTTCAGAAAAAAATGTCCATTCAGGTCCTTTGCCCATTTTTAATAATAGTATTTGTTTTTTTGCTATTGAGTTTTCAGAGAAACAGAGAAGAGAGTGGTGGTTGCCAGGGGTGGAGGGTAGGGGAAATAGAGAGAGGCAGATCAAAGAATAGAAACTTCTAGTTACAAAAAGAAGAAGAAGAAGAAGAAGAAGAAGAAGAAGAAGAAGAAGAAGAAGAAGAAGAAGAAAAGAAACTTCTAGTTACAAAAGAAATAAATTCTGAAGATCTAATGTACAACATGGTGACTATAGCTTATAATGTGGTTTGTATACTTTAAAGTTGCTGAAAGTAGACCTTAAGAGTTCTCACCCAAAAAAGAAGAAAGAAAAGAAAGAAGAAAGAAAGAAAGAAAGAAGAAAGAAAGAAAGAAAGAAAGAAAGAAAGAGAAAGAAAAAAGGAGTTAGCGATGTAAGATGATGGGTATGCCAATTATGTGGATCTCTGTAATCACTCCACAGTGTATATGTATATCATACCATCACATCATACACTTTAAATATATACAAGTATATCTGTCAATTATTCCTCAAAAGTTGAAGGGAAAATGTCACCTCCCTGAGACTGTCCCTGGCTGCAGTATCTAGCATTGGAGTTACTGTCCCCAGCTCCACCACCCCTCCCTGGGCTCCCTCTGGCTCTGCTAGCCCTCAGGCATCACTCCTTTTCTGAGGTGCAGTCTGTTTTACATATTACCTTGTCTGTTAACCACTTACCTGACAGCAAGGATTTTGTTCTCTTTACTTGACCCATGCTTAACTCCCAATAAATGTTGAAAATCTTATTCCTTTAAAAAAAATCACAGAATAAAAATAATATCTACTCCCTGGTAAGAGGACATGGAGAAAGCTCTGCTCCCATACTCTGTGCTGTGTGGGGACCTGGGCAGGTCCTTTGTCACTGAGTCTTGGTCCCCTCTATAAAATAGGCACAATTATACCTGCCTGTCTTAACTCACAGGATGTTTGTGAGATACCCATGAAAGAACAGTGCCAAAAGTCCTCCAAACACTGCCCAGTGTCCCTGGGGCACGGGCAAATTTGCCCCATTGAGAACCACTGCTCTATATGGATCTGTTAGTTGTTGTAAAAACAATAATATCCACTCCTTAAATTCTTTAACTGGGGTGCTTCCCGACAAAATTAAAAACTTGCTTTCCTCTCTGGTTGATTAAATTGTGTTCTTGTGAGAATGCACTAGAAACTTGCCATGCCCCAGGCAAACCCTTAGACTACTCCAGCCTTGCCTGTCTCTAGGATGCTCTTTCCTCCAGCTGGAGGGCAGTAAAATGTTTTCAGAGTTTATGTCTCAATTCAGAGCCTGAATGAGATCCCCAAAGTACTGGGGAGTCCATGCAATGTTTCAGAGAAGGATCTGGTAGTAAGTCTTTGGGCGGGAAGCACTTCCCGTCTGCATCAGTGACCATAACCATGCCCTTTGGGAAAAGCTCCAGGTGTGGGGAGGATGCAGTTATGAACAGGCTGACAGCTGCTCGAATGTATTTAATGCAGTCCAAGTGGCCCCTTTGGGAGGCCTGGCTTTGAGGGGTACCTCTCAGAGGGAAGGGAAGTCTTCTCAAGGATAATAACCACCCCAAATTTAACACAATGCACTCCAATGTGCAAAGAAAATGTTGCTTTTTTGTTTAAATGATCCTATACCTGTTTTTATCTTCTACCTGGATCCCCGCCCACAGTGAGTGGAGCAAAGACACCTTTTCAGGAAACAGCATCTCGATGCGTTTCTGACTTTAAACAGTCTCTTTCTAATAGTTCCAAGAGCAGCTGTCCACTTGGGTAGTCACTCAAGTGACTCTTTCCAAATGGTGATCCGAGTGTGAGTGAAAGGCCTGGGATGAGGGAAGCAGCAGCCCATGGAGGGTCAAGGAGCTGCTGGCTCTGCTGGTCACCACCACGGGATTCCACTCTGTGAGGTCTGCTCTGGTCTGTGGCAAGTGTGCTGAGGCCCATGGCTGCTCCCACAGCAGGGAAGGCACCATCTGCTGCTGCTGCCACTGGCCCAGCCTAGGCCTCTGGCCTGTGTCATCCTCAGTGCCTCTCTCCTCCCAATACTAGATTGTTGTTAGTCCACACTGAACTTCACATGCTTTTATGGGGCAAGCGGGAACTCCTGGACCCCATGCATGCCTGGCCTAGTTTGTAGGGAGTCAGGAAGAAAGCTCAGGCCCAACCTTCTAGATAGCGGCCACTCTTCCCCAGCCTGAATTGTATCTGCTATCAAGCCAAGGTGGGGCTTCTCTCAAGAGCCTAGAATCTCATTCATTCATTTATTCATTCAACAAGTATCTATCCACTGATCATTTCTATGCCAGGCACTGTTGTGGGTGTGGAGATGGAGCAGCAAACAAAACAAAGTCTCCAGTCCAGAGGGGAAAAAAGACAGCGAGCAATCAAATGAAATACACAGTGCACCAGAGGGTGCTACATGCTGTTGAGAGATGTATATCTAGGAAGGTTGACAAAGGACCACTGGGAGAAGAGGGAGCTATCTTAAATGCAGTGAGAAGCCTTCTCTGATAAGGTGCTATGTGGAAAGATTTGAATGGAGACCTAGAATCAGAAAGGGGTGAGTCAGGAGACTATTTGCTGTTGGAATCTTTCAGGCAAAGAGAATAGCAAGTACAAAAGTCCTGAAGCAAGAGTGTGCTTGGTGGATTTGCAAAACAACATGAAGTCTGGGGTGACCAGTCAGAAAAGGCTTTAGAAACACCCAGGTAGGGGCACCTGGGTGGCTCAGTGGTTGAGCATCTGCTTTCCACTCAGGGTGTGATCCCGGGGTCCTGGAACCGAGTCCCACATTGAGATTCCCCCCGGAGCCTGCTTCTCCCTCTGCCTATGTCTCTGCCTCTGTGTGTCTCTCATGAATAAATAAATAAAAGCTCAAAAAAAGAGAAACACCTAGGTAGATGTGGGAGTGCCTCAAAACATTAAACAGCTCACTCCCCATTGTAATAGGCTCTAATTGGTCTCTTTGTCCTGATTCTTCTCTGACTCAAGAGCCAGCCTTGCTGTGATGATGGGCAGAGGAGCATCAGGCATCAGGTCTGGTTTCCTGGTTCTCCCTCTGTCTTGTTCCTTCGTACCTACAACCTCTGGCCCAGAAGCCAGGGGGGGAGAGGGTGAGGAGGGGGGTTCTTTCAGTCATGTTGGAGAACTTCCCCACAGATATCTTGAGTTTTCTCTTTTCAGTATGACTTACAATAAAATTCTATGATCAGAGTCATGGCAAGTCTCACTCTTTATGTCTAAAATGAGAAGCTTGGGACTTTTGAAATCCCTACTTCCTTTTCCCAAAAAACCTGGCTTTGTCTCTGTGGGTCCACAGGGTCCTGTGTAAGAATTCGAAAATGTAGCCAGCTCTCAGAGGATGCAGCCAGGCACCACTGTGTGCAGCTTGCCAAGCCAAGCCTAGGCTGCATTCTTGCCCCTTCCTCATAGCCCTCAGTTAGCAATCCTCTAGTCGACACCTGGTGTCAAGCCTGTTAACCCCTGAAGATTTGACAAAGTCATCTTTAAGACTCAACATTGATCAGTGACTTAGATACCCTAGAAATATCAATTCTGAATTTCCCTGGGAGGGGCACCTGGGTGGCTCAGTCTGTGGAGCATCTGACTCTTGGTTTTTCAGCTGGGGTCATGATCTCAGGATCATGAGATAGAGTCCTGAGTGGGGCTCCACGCTCAGCAGGGAGTCTGCTCGAGATCCTCTTCCTCTGCACTTCCTCTCATGCTCATACACTCTCTCTCTCAAAATAAATAAAACCTTTAAAAAAATAAATTTCTCTTGGGTAACATGCATCACGGTGCAGCCTTGGAGGTAGAAGATGGCCAAAGAATGAGATTTATGGGGGGAGGGGAGGAATGAAAACATTATTCCTATGACCAACATTTCCAAAAAAGCTTGCAGGATCCATTTGTGATCCTGAGAATAACTTTCCCTTTCCGTCTCTCTCCTTTCATGACCAAGCCTAATGTGTACATTTGTAGGCTGGTTCCGGAAGTTAGCATTCAATGGAATAATGGATGTGGATGGGGAACAAGGTGTGTGGGTGGACCAAGTGAAGCCAGGCTTGGGCAGAGAGGGCGAGACTGAGGAGAGGAACAAGACTTAATGGGTTGCTATTCAATGAAGGCATTGGGCATCAAGAACTCAGGGGTTGAGATTCTCCTCTGCTTACAAAGTAACATGTTAGCCTGCCAGTTTCAAGGATGATGGCAAAAGACATGACATTCCTGAGTCAGAGACAGAGAACCTTATCACTCACAACACAGCACATCAGCTTAGCTACATCAGGTCCCCTGGCGCCCAAATCCCATAACAATGATGCAGAAGCATCCACATGGATATTGCACATACAGTGAGTTTGCTTTACAGCTGAGAAATCATGCGCTCAAGGGATCTGAATCTTTTATAAGGTGCAGTTAGCCCCTCTGTCTGAACTCTGCCCCAGAAGGAGTCACTATCTTTGCTACACCAGACAATTAAGCAAGCCTGCCCTTTGATTTGGCGGAGATGCTACCTCTGTCTTTCCAGACTGTTCTTTACATAATCACTCTTGAAGAGATTCTAGGACAAAGGCAGCCAGTGTGTCTGCTCACAAAAAATGGGAAAGACACTTGGACAGTTGTCTCCCAGCATGGCAGGCCAGAGCTCAGTCTGTAGTGTTGAGGGAGGATCAAGAATTGGCTACTGTCACCTCAGAGCTTCTGCTTTTGGTGAGAAAGGATGAAACATATAAAGCTGAAGACTGTACTCATGTCACTCAAAGATAAGCTTGGCCTTTTTGTCTCTGGTACTGTGTCAAAAGTAAACACAAATGGGCTCACACACAAAACATAGGCCAGGCTGAAGAGTTTGGCAACTTGAACATTCCTTCCCACCAGACCCATCCCCTGTCGGAAGCATTGGCCCCTGGCTGGCTGGGCCAACAAATACCTCAATCCATCACTGACAGGCAGCTCTGGCTGCAGCCAGCTCGTCCAGTCACTGGAGCCATGTCTCCAGTCAGAGACCAGCAATTAAGTGTTTAGATCAAATCAACATGTCTAACGGCCTTGAGGACATTTTCAGTATTCCAGAGACCAAGTAAGCTGCTATCAGTACCATCATGAGAAGTAAAATTGCACAGAAGAAAGTTTTATAAACTCTTCCCCATATGGAATTATTTTGACAAGAAATTTAGTTTGCTTTTCTTAGGGCTTCTCTTCTTGTATAAGAGTATTAATCATTCAATAATCCACTTAATTTGATTAAATGTCTTAAATTTTTCAAAGAAAATTGTTGAACATTTACTATGAGTTGGTGTTGACTGCGAGATACACAGAAAATCAGGTAAGTGGCCATCTATTTCCTCCAGAAGCTCACAGTCCTCTCAGCGGTGTGCATGGTCCTCTGAGAGGCAGAAAGTGCCAGAGGTAGAGGCGAAGCCAGTGTCTGACTCATAGATAGAGAGCTCTGACCTCTCTTCATCCTATCAGATCAGCATGGGAACAATCCCCTTCATCTCTGCTCCTCATCCCTTACCATCTCCTCCTTCTCAGTTCCTTACCTGCTGCGTCCTGCAAATGCCACTTGGGCTGCAGGAAAACTTGTAGGGTTAACTGGTCAAAAAGTGAAAATCCAGGATTACTTGGCTTACTCAGAGGACTCAGCAGAGGTTGGGCAATTTTATGACAGGTAAAGGAATTGAGAGAATGAATGAATGATGTAAAAGCATGAATTCTCGTAAAGAGTAAAAAATAGAATTTACACCCATAAAGATGGCTGTAATTTAAAAAAAGAAAAAGAAAAAAATGAAGGAAAGTAGTGTTAGTGAGGGTGTGGAAAAATTGGAGCCATTGTGCATCGTAGCAGAAATGTAAAATGGCACAACGGCTGTTGCAGACAGTTCCTCAAAAAAATAAATGTAATTTTTGTGAGTCAAAAATTCCACTTCTTTTGGGTATCCTACCCAAAAGAAGTGAAAGCAAAGACTTGAACAGACACTTGTGCACCAATGTTCAAAGCAACACTGTTCACAACAGCCGAAACATGGCCAAACGACGATATAAATATTTATGTATATACGTACATATATGAACATATACAGACCATGGAATATTATTCAGCCTCCAAAAGAAAGGAACTTGTGATATAGGCTATGACATGGATGAATCTTCAGGACATTGCACTAAGTGAAATAAGCCAGACACAAAAAGGCAAATATTGTATGATTGCATTTGCATGAAGTAACTGAAGCAGTGAAATCAACAGAGACAGAAAGTAAGAAGGAAGGGGTACCTGGTGGCTCCGAGGTTGAGCATCTGCCTTCAGCTCAGGTGGTTCTGGGATCGAGTCCCGCATAGGACTCCCTGGGGGAAAGCCTGCTTCTCCCTCTGCCTGTGTCTCTGCCTCTCTCTATGTGTGTCTCTCATGAATAAATAAATAAAATCAAGAAAGAAAGAGAGAGAGAGAGAGAGAGAGAGAAGTGGTCAGGGGCTTAAAGAGAGGGAGGAATGGGGAGTTATTGTGTAATGGATACCAAGTTTCAGTTTGAAAAAGTCCTGGAGCAGGATAGTGGTTGAGGGTTGCACAACAATGAGAATGTACTCCATGCCACTGAAATATACACTTAAACATGGTTAAATGGTAAATTGCATGTTACACATATTTTACCACAATAAAAAAGGGGGGGAGGTAGACTATTCAGTGAGTTATCAGTTGAGAAATTGATGGAAGTTTTCACTTTTAAGCCAGATGTTTTGGCGTCACATAGACACAGCCAAAATGAAATGATGAAGGATTTGGGAATTGAAGCCAGGATTCTGGAGTCTCAAGTGACTGTGATAATTACTGCATTTCATTTCCTGTATATAAGGTGGATTGAGTTCAAGACCAAAAGCAATATTCCAATGGGCTGTGATTAATTGCCCCTCCTGTGTTTAAATGGACCTCTTCATGGCTCTTGCCATTGTTCTGCACAAATAATGAGGGCAGTTTCCACTGCCGAGTTCATGACTGTGCATGTCCTCATAGAAAACAATAACAAAAAAGAGGCAATTTCTGTTCAGTGTTTAATGAGATTTCAGAATTGGAATATGTTAATCCATAGTTAGGTCATGGACACTTAGGTCTGGCGGGGAAAGGAACACAGTTGCCTGTGGGTTCATTTACACCATCTTGCTTAATTTTTTTAGGATGCTATGATGTATAGATTATCTCTTCTTTATTTATCAATGAATTTCAAGGACGTTAAATAACTTTCCCAGAGCCATATAGATAGTAAATGGAAGAGTAGAAAGTTGTATTTTGCTCTGATACCAATCCTTTCATGCTCTTCTGAACTCTGCATATTGCCAGGCAATAGAAAGCCTGACTTTCCCTAGATAATTATTATGTTATTTATTTGGTTATTTATTCACTCAGCCAACAAATAATCATTCTTCACGTCCTATATTCCAGTGGTAGGCTGTGAGGATAGAGACAAGATACTCTGTTGCTATTTCCAGGAAACTTGAATGCTAGTGACAGGGAGACTCGGGTGCTATTGCAGAGGTATGCACAGGTAGGACACAGCACAGAGAAAGTAGCATAGCTCAGGCCAGTTTGCAGCTGAGCTAAGAATAAGGAGCCAACAGACAGAAAAATGAGAAGTAGGCATTTCAATCACAGAGGAAGAGCACCAAAGGCAATGCCCTGTAGTACACTTGGAGCACATATTAGAAATGAGAATGAGAGGTAAAGAGTTTGGATTTTATACTGAGGTGAACAATGAATCAAGAACCACTAACATTTTTGAATGAGAAAATGACAATAGCAACAAATCTACAATTTAGAAAGATCACTCTGATATCAACATGGAAGATGGGGAGAGAGAGTGGCAGGCCAACACAGAGGCAAGACCATACTAATTTCCTAAGGCTGTCGTACCAAATTACTACAAACAGAGGGTGCTTCAAACAATAAAAATTTATTCTCTCAAAGCGATGGAGGCTAGAAGTCCAACATCTAGGTGCTGGTAGGGCCTAACTCCCTGGGATGGCTCTAGGGAAACATCCGTGCCCTGCCTTTTCCCCAGCTTCTGGTGTTGCGGCAGTGGCAATGGGCAGTGTCTCCTGGCTCACAGGCACATCACCCGTCACACCCTCCCACACACTGAGTCTCCTCTTCCTGCAAGGACACTGGCCATATTGCTTCAGGGTCCGTCTGGTTCCCACATGACTGCATCTTAACTGATTATATCTGCAAAGAATATTTCCAAATGAGTTCAAATTTGTGGGTATCAGGGGTTAGGACTTGAATAGATAGACAATAGAGACATAGACATAGACATATAGACTTATGTGTACGCTTTTTTAAAAGAAGGCACAATACAACCGACACCAAAGACCAGTTAGAGGACACTTGTAATCGCTCAGTTGAGAAATGATGAGGTACTGAGCAGCAGCAGAGACCCAGAGGAAAGGAGTTTATCAAGAAGAAGAGCTAAATGGATAAAGAAGATGTGGTCTATGTATACAATGGAATATTCCTCAGCCATTAGAAAGGACGAATACCCACCATTTGCTTCAACGTGGATGGAACTGGAGGGTATTATGCTGAGTGAAGTAAGTCAATTGGAGAAGGACAAACATTATATGGTCTCATTCGCTTGTGGAATATAAAAAATAGTGAAAGGGATTATAGGGGAAAGGAGAGAAAATGAGTGGGAAAAATCAGAGAGGGTGACAAAGCATGAGAGACTCCTAACTCTGGGAAATGAACAAGGGGTAGTAGAAGAGAAGGTGGGGGGGATGGGGTGACTGGGTGACAGGCAGTGAGGGGAGCACTTGACGGGATGAGCACTGGAGTGAAGCAGTGAAGAGATGAAGGTAGAGGGAAAAGAAGATAGAACTAAAAAAGAAGTAAAAAATGATTAAATGAGTAATATAAGAACAAAAAACAGCAATTCAGAAGGAAGGAGAGATAGAGAAAGAAATGTGAAGAAGAAAAAGAAGAAGTGAAGGGAAGACGGTAGTAATTGAGAAGAAGAGAGAAGAAGAAGAGAAAGTAGAAGAAGATGAGATGAGTAAAGAATAAGGAGAAAGAGAAAAAATGAGAAGAAGATTCAAAGAAGAAGAAAAGAAGAAGAAGAAGGAAGAAGAGTAAGAGAAGAAGAATAAGAAGAAGAAGAGAGAAGAAGAAGAGAGAAGAAATAACGAAGGTAAAAGAAAAGAAAAAGAATGAAATGAGAAAAAGAAAAGAAAAATACAATAGAAAGACAGAAGAAAGAAGATAGAAGAAGAGAGAGAGAGAAGAAGAAGGAAGAACAAGTAAGGCTGAGTACAAATACTGAAAAAGAGAGTAAGAAGAAGAAAGAAGAAGAAGAAGAAGAAGAGAAGAAGAAGAAGAAGAAGAAGAAGAAGAGAAGAAGAGAAGAAGAAGAAGAAAGAAGAAGAAGAAGAAGAAGAAGAAGAAGAAGAAGAAGAAGAGAAGAAGAAGAAGAAAGAAGAAGAAGAAGAAGAAGAAGAAGAAGAAGAAGAAGAAGAAGAGAAGAAGAAGAAGAAGAAGAAAGAAGAAGAAGAAGAAGAAGAAGAGAAGAAGAAGAAGAAGAAGAAGAGAAGAAGAAGAAGAAGAAGAAGAAAGAAGAAGAAGAAGAAGAAGAAGAAGAAGAAGAAGAAGAAGAAGAAGAAGAAGAAAGAAGAAGAAGAAGAAGAAGAAGAGAAGAAGAAGAAGGAAGAAGAAGAAGAAGAAGAAAAAAAAATTAAAAATAAATATTCAAAAAAAAAAAGAAGAAGAAGAAGAAGAAGAAGAAGAAGAAGAAGAAGAAGAAGAAGAAGAAGAAGAAGAAGAAGAAGAAGAAGAAGAAGACCTGGTCAAGCCTGAGGGCAGTGCCATCTTAGGGCCACTGGGAGGCAGAGGAAGAGGACTCCTGGGAAGATGATAAGGGGAGGGGTGGTGGGACACAATGACTTTAAGGGTCAGGCAGACTTGAGCCTCTGCCTTCGGCCCAGGGCGAGATCCTGGGGTCCTGGGATCGAGTCCCACATCAGGCTCCTTGCTGGGAGCCGCTTCTCCCTCTGCCTGTGTCTCTGTCTCTCTCTTTGTGTCTCTCATGAATAAATAATTAAAATCTTTAAAAAAAATAAAAGGTAATTGGCAGTGATGCTGTTGGTTTTCCACTTTTTTGTTTTGTTTTGTTTTCCACTTTTTAAAACAACAGAACTCTCCATTGTCTGTGAGATAAAATGCCAGCATCTGATTTGGGCAACATCTGAACAGCCCAAGTCTGGCTCACACCTCTCTCCATCACCCCTTTCTATATATATATATATATATATATACACACACACACACACGTAGACACATACACACACACAGACACCAAATGATCATTCTCTCCCTTTGTTCACCTTGCTTCTAAAATGTAGGGCCAGGGCCTGTGCTCCTTGATGGTAGACAGTGTCTTGTGCCTGGATCTGCCTGCCTGGTGTGCAGTGAGGGAAAGCATGGTGTCACCTCTGCCCAGGGTACCCCACTACCTGTGGAACTCCCATCCTCTGCCCATCTATCAACCTTGGGGAAAGAATTAACCCTGCCTGTTCCTCGCCTTCTGAGGTATGTTGAATCTAATCTATACCAAGTATGTTGAATGTCACGCTTATTCACGGTCACTGTGTGTGTGTCTGATCCACCCCCCAGAGTAACCCCAGATGACAAGGTCAATGTTTTACTTCTCTTTGTATCTCCAAGGCCCCACAGGACCCATCCAGAGTAGGAGCTCAAGAAATATCTCCAGGAAAGAGCAAACTGCACTGGCTCTTCAAAGAAAGTTGCCAGAGTCTACTAAAGAGATAGAGGCGTGGGCTTTGACGTCAGACAGACCTGCCTTCGAATCCTGGCTCTGATACTCAGCAGCCCTGTTGACTTAAGGGCATTTTTAAGACTTCCTAAGCTTCATTTCCTTGCTTGAGCATGGGGATCCTGACAGTGAGGCTGCTGTGAAAAGTCAGATCACATGTGTAAACCATCTAGAACACTACCTGACACCCGGACTCAAACAAGGCAGGTCATCGTGGTTAGTGTTCTGAGGCCATCTCGCCCTTCCAATATCTGGCCCCACCAAATAGACTTGGTGGGATCTGTGCATCTGTGCAGCTCTATCCACCTACCACTATTCTCTTGTTCCAAGCCACCCATAAAATTATGATGTAATTGAGAGCCATAAGCATGTTCTTCCTCAGTCCTTATGGTTTGGGTATTGAACAATCACAAGACATTGGAAGGTCATCAACAACAGCCGTTTGAGGGGGAAGTTCCAGGAAGAGCATAGAACCAGAAATGTGCCAAGAGAGCATGTGTGGGGAGTTGAGCGATGTTCCTTACAATTTACAGATAAGGGATGGGAGCTTGAAGCAATGGAAGAGCCTGAGCTGGCTTCTCCCTATCCAGTCCTGGCTCCATCTCTTATAAGCTCTCCTACTTACATTGTCTCAGTCTTTTCATGGGGCTACTGTGAGAACTGGAAATAATGTACACAAACTGACCAATCCAGTGAGCAACAGTATCTATTCAATAAAAGGTGCTTCCCGGGATCCCTGGGTGGCACAGCGGTTTAGCGCCTGCCTTTGGCCCAGGGCGCGATCCTGGAGACCCGGGATCGAATCCCACGTCGGGCTCCCAGTGCATGGAGCCTGCTTCTCCCTCTGCCTATGTCTCTGCCTCTCTCTCTCTCTCTGTGTGACTATCATAAATAAATAAAAAAATTTTTAAAAAAAAGGTGCTTCCCGTTTCTGTCATTACTTGATGGTGGGGGTGGAGAAAGGAATCAGCGGCTCTCAGTAGGGAGTACTCATGGTACATCAACTCCGGGGGAACCTCAGCAACCCTCTCCCTGATGCCAGGAGTGGGCCCTACAGTCCAAGGGAACATGTGTGGACTGTCTGGAAAGCAGGGTACCCTGAGAGACCACAGGTGACTGTCCAGGACTACAACAGAACCCCACTCCTTTTTCCTGACTGATTTGTCAGGCAGGTGTCCAGGCTCCATCTAGGACAGGCAAGCTCCACAGGGGCAGTCGTCCTGGAAGAAGTGAAGGAGAGGGAGGGCAGCTGGAACTGAGCTCACAAAGGACCCAGGAAGCCACGCCATGGATGAGATGGGGGAGCCTGAGTGTTTGAAGCAAAGTAGGGCTTGAAAAAGGAAGAGAGAGCAAGTCACCCCAAGCAACTACATGCTGACTCTGAAGCTCTTATTTGGGCATCTTTGGAAATGTCCACAGGAAGCTGACAAAGCACAAGAAACTATCCAGTGTCTTCGAGAATTAGAAGGTCCTTATTTTAATTTCAATAGGAAATTGGAATTAAACTGTGGGCCTAGGGAGGTCTTTAAGCATCAGTGTGAACCAGAGGCCGGGAACTTGCCTCCAGTCCTCGTCCTGGCACTCTGTATTTGAGTGACCTGAGTCAGACCCTCCACCTTGGTGAGCCCAGTTCCCTTGCCTAAGAAGGTTGGAAAATTTGATGTCTCAACTTCCTTGTGATATTTTGTAACATTCAGTTTCAGATTCCCAGCATTCAGTTTCTAATTCTTTTCAGTTGGAAACTATAACTTAGAAAAGAACATTTTTGGGCTCACTCTCTGTATCATTTCTTAGACACCAGGATCCTCATCACAAAATGGCCCAAAAAGCCTATTTAAAATATCCTCCTCTTGGAGGGGACCAGGGAACATCTGTCAATTTAACAAGCTCTGTAGGTGATTTTTTATGATCACACCACATTAGCCTACAATGTCTGAAAATACAACCTCATAAAGCAGCTGCTGAAAATTAAACATGATTCAGTCCTTAAAAGGCACATCATTAAGCTGTAATAAACACCAAGGTCTGGCAAAATGAAGTCAAAACTTGCGAGAAGTATGATGACAAATACCAGCCTTAGCAGTGGGAGCTGAGGATGCCTGTGATCCACCAAGGTGGTGCAGTGTGTCTGGGCCACAAGGTTCCACGTGGATGCAATTTGCCAAAATGGCCTCAGGACTTGGACAAATTCCCCCCTCACTGTGTTCCTGATGTGCTCATTCATGCTATAGGCCACATGGCCTTTGGTTTAGGCTCAACACACAAGGCATGTATGTTGAGTTGCTTTAGAAGAGCAGGAAAGAATTTGTGCAGCCCCCTGCATCTCATAGCCCTTGTGGGAAGGCAGATGGTGGTGGGAGCTGGGTGCCCTCTGTGGCCATGTGCAGCCAGAGGCTCCCCATAGATCAGACCTTCAACTGTGGCTGCCCAAGAATAAGCTCTGCTGTGGCTGGTTCCCAGGAGTTCACAGGCTAGCCAGAGGGCAGAAGCTCAGACCTTGGTGGCCTCCTTTGAGGAAGCGGGTGACCCATTAAAAACGCATGCCTGCTTGCGTTTCTTTAGTCGAGAAATTTTCCATTGAAAGAAAAGGCAACCGAATAGGATTAACATTTTATTTTCATTTTTTTTAACATTTTATTTATTTATTCATGAGAAACACAGGGAGAGAGAAAGGCAGAGAGGCAGGCTCCATGCAGGGAGCCTGATGCGGGACTCGATTCCAGGACTCAAGGATCACGCCCTGGGCTGAAGGCAGGCACTAAACTGCTGAGCCACCCAGGGATCCCAGATTAACATTTTATTTTATTTTATTTTATTTTATTTTATTTTATTTTATTTTATTTTATTTTTTTTATTTATTTATGATAGTCACACACAGAGAGAGAGAGAGGCAGAGACATAGGCAGAGGGAGAAGCAGGCTCCATGCACCGGGAGCCCGATGTGGGATTCGATCCCGGGTCTCCAGGATCGCGCCCTGGGCCAAAGGCAGGCGCCAAACCGCTGCGCCACCCAGGGATCCCCCAGATTAACATTTTAAAGAGCAGTGGTATTAAATAGTGTACAGTTCCTTTTGCCTTCAGTCTTACAATCCACATTGATTTCCAAAGTTGCTGAGGTCAGCATCTCTTTTCCCTCTTCTGTTCAGCAAATTTATCTAGTACATTTGTAATATAGTTACATGAGTTACATTTTTCTTTTCCATAAGCTATGATCCATCTTGATATCCACTGCCCTCCTAGTTGAGTTCTTAAACTTTCCATACATTAAAGCACTTTTTATTCTGTAAATTCTATGGATTTTGACAAATGCATGGTATTGTATACCCATCAGTCATTCTGGTATCATAAAGAATAGTTTCATTACCCTAAAAACTCCCCAATGTTTCACCTGTTCAATCCTCCCACCTCATCAAACTCTGGCACTACTGACTTTTTAATCCACTCTTTCATTTTCTTTGTTTCAGAGTGTCCTAATAATGGAATAAAACCTTTCAAACAACAATAGAGAGAAATTGTAGCCAAACATGGATTGCACCCAGAACCTTCCCCATGCCTGAGTTAGATAAGAAGATTTTGGAGTTTTGATTTGATGAGACTTTAATTTTGTACTTGAGGGCTGTAATGCATCAAGACTGAGGGGACCTTGGAATGAAGCACAAGTATTTTGCATGTGGGATGGAGATGCTTTGGAGCAAGAAGGTAGATTGATAGGCAAAATCATATCTCTCAAAGATCCTGGAATCTGTGAACATGTTACCTGATGTAGAATTAGGGACTATGTAGATGTGGTTAGATTAAAGACCTTGCAATGGAGAAATTATTATGGATTATCAGGCTCTCAGGGTGGGCCCACTGTAATCACAATGGTTCTTATAAGTGAAAAAAGGAAGCAGGAGGGTCACACCAGAATGATGTGATAGGAGACTAACCATTGCTGGCTTTGAAGAGAGAAGAGGGCCATGAGCCAAGGAATTTGGGCAGCTATAAAGCTGGAAATGGAAAAAAATAAAATTCTCCCCTAGAGCCTCTAGAAAGGAATGAAGCCCTGCCAACACCTTGGTTTTATCCCAATAAGTCTCCTTTTGGATTTCTAACATCCAAAACCAAAACCGTAAGATAATAAATTTGTGTGTGTTAAGCCACTGAGTTTGTGGTAATTTGTTACAGCATCAATAAAAAGTAATACAAGATCTATGATCCATCTGAGTTTTCTTTTTTTTAAGATTTTATTTATTTATTCATGAGAGACACAGAGAGAGGCAGAGGTACAGGCAGAGGGAGAAACAGGCTCCCTGCTGGGGTCCGCATGTGGGACTGGATTGGGCACTCCAGGATCATGCCCTGGGCCAAAGGCAGATGCTCAACTGCTGAGCCACCCAGGGATCCCACATCTGAGTTCATTCTTACACAAAGCATAAGGTGCGTGTCTAGGACCATTCTTTAAATACAAATATTTGATTTTTCTAGCATCAGTTGTTGAAAAAGCCTATCCCTTTTCCGCTGAACTGCCTTTGTCAAAGATCGTTTGACTATTTGTTGGATCTGTTTCTGGGCACTTTATCATGTTCCTCTATGTGTGTATTATTTTGCCAATACTCAATTGCCTTTGTTGCTGTAGCTTTATAGTAAGGCTTGAGATAAGGAAGCACAAACAAATAAGTTTGTTCTTTAATATTGCATTGGCTAGGGGAGCCTGGGTTGCTCAGTAGGTTAAGCTCTAGGTTTCAGCTGGGTCATAATTTCATGAGTAGTAGGATTTAGCCACCTGTGGGCAACTCGGTCAGCACAGAGCCTGCTTAAATATTCTCTCCCTCTGCCCCTCCATCCACTTGCATGTGCTCTCTCTGTAAAATAAATAAATCCTTAAAGAAATATATTGTATTAGCTATCCTGAATCCTTTGTCTTCCTATGTGAATTTTAGCATTTGTTTGTTAATATCTACAAAATAAATTACTAGAATTTGTGTTAAGATTATGTTGAATCTAAAGATCAAGTAAGGAAGAATTGATATCTTAACAATATTGAGTCTCCCAATTATGAACATGGATTATTCCTCATTTATTTAGATCTCCCTTTGTTTCCCTCATAAAAGTTTTGTAGTTTTCCACATAGTTTCTTACATATTTGCTACATTTCTAACCAAATATTTCATTTTTTATGTTATTGTAAAGAATATTTTAGTTTTATTTCAAATTCCAATTGTTCACTGCTGGCATATAGGAAAGAAACTGACTTTTGTATATTTACCTCGTATTCTGCTTCCTTCTTCCACTTACTTATTCATTACAAAGTCTTTTTCATTTTGTTTTTAGAGATTCTTCAATGATTTCTCCTAGATTATCTCACTATGTATGAATAAAGACAGTTTTGTTACTACTTTTCAAATCTGTGTACAATGTGCTTATTTTCCTTGTCTTATTGCAATAGCTGGAATGTCTAGGATGACACTGAATAGGAATGTTGAGATATTTTGTCTTGTTTCCAACCTTAGGAGGAAAACATCAGGCTCTCAAAATTACGTATGGTACTAGATGTAGGTTTTTCATATATAACCTCTAAGTTTCTTCTATTCTTAGTTTTCTGAGAGTATTTTTTTTTATCATGAATGGGTACTGAATTTTGTCACATGCTTTTCTTCACTGGTTGATATGCTTACATGGCTTTCTTATTCAGTCTAATATAATAAATTCCATTGGTTGATTGACGAACATAAATAAGCTTTGCATTGCTAAAATAAATGCCACTGTGATGAATTTTTTTCAATGTGTAGATTGCTTAATCAATTTTCTAGTATATTTTTAAGAATTTTTATAGCTATGGCATTTAGAAATATTTGTCTGTAGTTTACTTATAATATTTGTTTCTGGTTTGGTATTAGGGTAATCCTGACCTCAAAAATTAGTTAAGAAGTGCTCCCTCAGCTTCTAATTTCTAAAAGAGATTGGAGGAAATTGATATTATTTCTTCCTTAAATGTTGAATAGAATTCACCAGTGAAACCATCTGGGCCTGCTACTTTCTTTCTTTTCTCTTTTTGGAAGGTTTTAATTATCAATTTGATTTATTTAAAAAATTATCTGCTCAGGTTAGTTATTTCTCTTTGAGTGAGTTTTGGTAGTTTGTGCCTCTCAGGTAATCATCCATTTCATCAAAGTTATCAAGGTTGGAGGCGAGTATTATTTATGGTATTCTTACTCTTTATTTTATGTCTATGGAATTAGTAGTGATTTCCTCTTTTTAATTTTTAATATTGGTAATTTGTACTTTCTCTATTTCTTGGTTAGCTTGGCTAGAGGCTTATCAATTTTCTTGATATTTTCAGTGAACCAGATTTGACTTTGTTGATCTTGTTCACTGTTTTCCTCCTTTCAATTTTATTGATAGTTATTCTAATTTGTAATATTCTCCTTTTTTTTTTTTTTTTTTTGCTTGCTGTAGCCATACTTTCGTCTTTTTCTCCAGTTTACCAGAGTTGTAGCTTAGATTATTGATTTTTTATCTCTTTGTTTCAAGTATATCCATTTTTAAAGCTACAGATTTGCCTCTAAGAACCACTTTACCTGCACCCTCAAATGTTTTAATTTTTGTTTAACTCAAAATATATTTTTTGAGACTTCCTATTTCACTAATGAGTTGTTTAGAAGTATGCTGTTTAATTTCTAACACTTGGGAATTTTCAAGCTATCTCTGTTACTGATTTCTAGTTTAATACACTGTGGTATGAGAGTATACTTTGTATAACTTTTATTCTTGAAATTTTTTTAAGACGTGTGCTATGGCTAGCATTTGTCTGTGTTAATGAATATTACACATAAGCTTGGGAAGAATATATATTCTGCTGCTGTTGGATAGAATATTCTGAAACTGTCAATTACATCATTGATTCATAGTTCAGGTCATCTTATTTATTTTACCCTTCCTGATTTTCTGCCTACTTAATCTGTCAAGTAATGACAGAATGATATTGAGGCTCAAACTGCAATAGTGAGTTTGTCTATTTTTCCTTTTAGTTCTCTCTTTTGCCTTATGTGTTTTTATGCTCTTAGGTCATGAGCTTACAGGATTTTTTGTCTTCTTAGAGAATTGACCCCTTTATCATTATTTAAATTCCCTCTTTAGTCCTATAATCTTCCTTGTTTTGAATTTGGTTCTGTCTGAAATTGATGTAGCTACTCCTTCTTTCTTCTGGTTAATATTATCATGGTATATTTTTTCTCTGTCCCTTTGCTTTCATCTGGTCTGAATCTTTGTATTTTAACTGGGTTTTCTGTAGACAACCATTTGGTCTTATTTTTTAAGCCATCCTAATAATCTTTGTATTTTAATCAGTGTGTTTATATCACTCATATTTAAAGTGATTGTTTATAATTGGCTTCTTACCTACCTAATTTCTGATTTTCTTATTCCTTACATTTGTGTTTTGCTTCTTTTTTCCCCTAGATTTCTGCTCTTTTTTTATTTTTTATTTTTATTTTTTAAATATTTTATTTATTTATTCATGAGAGACACACACACACAGAGAGAGAGAGAGAATGGCAGAGACACAGGCAGAGGGAGAAGCAGGCTCCATGCAGGGAGCCGGATGTGGGACTCGATCCCGGGTCTCCAGGATCACGCCCTGGGCTGAAGGTGGCGCTAAACCGCTGAGCCACCCAGGCTGCCCTCTGCTTTATTTTTTTTTTTTTAATTTTTATTGATTTATGATAGTCACAGAGAGAGAAAGAGAGAGGCAGAGACACAGGCAGACGGAGAAGCAGGCTCCATGCACCGGGAGCCCGACGTGGGATTCGATCCCGGGTCTCCAGGATCGCGCCCTGGGCCAAAGGCAGGCGCTAAACCGCTGCGCAACCCAGGGATCCCCCTCTGCTTTATTTTTAATTGTAAGTTTCATATGATTCTATTTCAAATCTTTTCTTAGCATATCATTAGTACTACTTTGTAAAATCTCTTTTTATGACTAGCCCAGAAGTCACAATAACTCATCTTCAAACAATCTAAATCCACATCCCTACAACACTATACTACTTTGTGTGTAGTGCACCTAATGTATAATGGGATATTCCCAATTCTTCTCTTCTGCCCCTTGAGGGCTAGCTGAGCCAGGCACTATGGAAAGTGTGTTGCATATGTAATATTATTTGAATTCTCACCACCACTTTGACAAAGGCAATCATCACATCTCTTTCACAGAAGATGAAACTGAAGCTTAGAGAAGTCTAATTCCCTCCTTGGGCCATATAACTGAGAAGGCCCAAGATTGTCAGAACTCCAGGGCATTGGAGGAACAGAGACAGCCCATATCATGCTCAGTACAGAGCCCAGCCCCTAGCAAATGCTCAGGAAGTAAGACAACCCATACCTCCAGGATGGTAAATGTCTCAGTGATGGGCCTGGGACACATGGTTGCAAAAGGAAAAATATGGGTTGGCTGAGGTTTGGTAAGCAAAACAGGGACTATGTGTTGTTCTTGTTTGTTTGTTTTATAGTTTGTTAAACTCATATTTGCATATATGTCTGTCCTACTTTCTGTGCCTCTGATGTCCATGGTAACCCATCCCATTAGATCTGACTTACTGAGGGTCAGTTTTTGTCTGGCAGTGTGCTCAGTAAGACTTCAGACTCTCCCTATGACTTATGCTCTATCCCCACGTGATTGAGGAGGAGACTGAGGCTCAGGGAGGTCTGGCCAAGACCACAGATTTTTGGAAAAGATGAGACCTAAAGCCAGCCTGCCTACCTCCAAAATTTGCTGCCATGGCTCTCTTCATGCAGCAGGCTTGAAATAATGGCTATCACATCCCTCCCTATCAGAGGAGGAGCAGAGAGCCCCAGCTACAGCTTCCTGCCAGGCATGGATCTTTCTAAGCTCTGCATCTGGGCCACCTGGGTGGGGGGTGGGGAGGGGGGTCCCAGGTTTTCAGCAACAAGCTCATGATCCAAGTAATAACCCACATTTGGGTCCCATTCTTAGGACTAATGATATCCAGAGGTCTCAAGAACTCCTCTGTCACAAATGTCAGACGTAAGTAGGTGCAGTTGGCTCAAGTAGCAGCCAGGGGACAATTTATCACAATTTATTAGACCACCCATGAGGCAGGAATCCAAGCCCTGCATGAAAAGTCCATCCCAGGGCTGCACCTAGCACCATGAACCAGCCTGGGGCATGGCCTAGTGATACGTGAGAGTCACCCAGCAGTCTGCACCTCTTGGAAGCTGGATGAGTGTGTTGGGGTGAAGGGGACCCTCAAAAACCCACAGCCTGGATTACAGGACAGTCTCAGTTGTCAGGCAGGTTGCAGCCCAACGGTCAAAAGCTCCAGCATGCCACCATGCACCCCTTAAGTCAATGATGATTCCATAAAGAATGAAGGGACTGTGGAGGGGGGGGGGGTCGGGCACCGTGGACACGGGTAATGGAGCAGACTCCTGACCTTCTTAAGCTCAGAGCTTGCAGGACATCAGGATATATAAGAGTGATAGGCTCTCATGGGAGTGCTGCCCCATAGCCACTGCTGCCTTCCCTGCATGCTGCTCCTGCCCTGGTTTCCCACTCACAACTCTGATCAAGCACTCACCAAAGGGTCTTATAAATGTTATTTAGATCTAAAACTAGTGCACACACCAGTGGTTTAAAAAAGCATGCTAGGAAAACATAAGGCTGCATAAAAATCCTGAAGTTTAGAGATACTCTGTTATTATCTCTGTGCATGTCATTTTTACTAGAACCATATTACCTGCAAATTCAACCTGGTTAGAATAGTCCCAAGTTCTAGATACAGTCAATTGTGGTCCATGCTGTGAAGCAGGAAAGTACCTGGAGGCTCAGGTGTTCAGTTCCCTCACTCAGTGATGAAAACCAGCAAGTACCTATTAATGCCCAAGCTTGAGGGTTAGATGATGAGTAAGGCAGATGAGGGCCATGACCAGGAAGCTTACATTTCTAGAAGGAGAGACAGAAAACAAACAAGCAAACAAATTAAGTTGTTTCAGATCCCGAAAAGTGATATGAATAAAATGAAGCTTGCTGTGATCAGGGAATACGTGTGGGCAGTGCAGGGAGGGTGTCAAATCTGGAGGTTGAGATGAGGCTTCTCTGAGGGAACATGCTTGAATGATGTGAGAGATGCAGTCTGAGAAGACCTGAAGGAAGGCCATCCAGGAAGGGGTGGAATCAGTCCAAAGGTCCTGGAGCAGGAAACAAGCTTCATATTGCAGGAATCTCAAGGTCACTGTAGCTGAAATAAGGTTAATATGGGCAGACCAGGAGGTGGTAAGGGCCATATGGGCCATAGCTTGGGTCTGGGTTTTATTCTAGAAGAAATGGGAAGCTACTGGTGTTTTTTAGCAGGAGCACAATGTGGAAACCATCACCACTGACACTGTGTGGGAAATAGGCCCAGGCAACAGTATTAACTTCTCAATGTGGGGCTCAAATAACAGGATAAATGGAATGCCCATGGTGAGATGGCAACCCTGTCTGAGGTGGAACAGGTTTGTGGGGATACTTGCAATGAAGCAAGAATCAAGAGTTGAATATTATCCACACCACTTCTGAAAATATTCCTTTAAAGAAGAGCAGAGAAGTAGGGTGGTAGCTGAGGAGGGATGCTGGGTTAAGATGCACCCTTAGAAGACCTGTAGAAAGACAATCCAGGAAGGAATAAAGCCAGTGCAAAGGCCCTGGGATAGTAAATAAACTTCATATACGTGTTTTTAAAGACCAAGCCCCAGGTTGATGTGCTGTCAGAATGATCGAGAGGCAAGGGAAAACCTGTTAATTCAGGAAACAGAAGTGATTATTATGGGAGCAACCAGAGAGAGACTCTGTTCCTTGCTTCTTTATTTTTCCTACACATAAAAGTAAGGACAGGGGCACCTAGTTGGCTCCATCAGTTAAGCCTCTGACTCTTGATTTTAGCTTGGGTCATGATGTCAGGCTTGTGAGATTGAGCCCCATGCCAGGCTCCTCCATGCTGGGCGTGGAGTCTGCTTAAGATTTTTTCTCTCCCTCTCTGCCCTTCTCACCCCTTAAAATAAATAAATAAAAATAAAGACAAAGTGTTGAGGAAGCAAGAGCCAGTCCCAGACAGAGAACTGTGAGGGCTTCCGGGAAGAGGCAGCACAACCTCCTGCTGAGAAGTGAAGAACCAGCAGCAGCCTGGAAGACCAGGGCCCAATAAGAGATTAAGTAATCTGGAAGGGAGGCCATGAGGCCTAGATTGGGGGCTGGGGAGGGGGTGGGCAGAGGGCAGAGAGGCAGGAAGGAGCTGTCCCAGCACAAGGGACGTGATGATGATGTGGCCAACAAGTGGGGCAAGGGAATGAGGAAAGAGCCAAAACTGACATTTGGGTTCCGGCCACTGTGTGTGTGTGTGTGTGTGTGTGTGTGTAAGGGGGAGGTAATACCACTGAACGGAGTCCCAAACACCCCTGTGGCTCCCCAGAGCTAGTGTGCAAAGTCCATGAATAGACACGTTGTAGACAGAAGCTGGTAAGACTAGCTCAGTCCCTGGATGGGAGGGTCATGGGCTATCAGCCACTTCCCTTAGCCCATGGGGATTCTTACTCCAGGGACCTTGGTGCTTTGGGGACGCTGGGCAGTCACTTGAGTGGAAAGGCAGTACCCAGGGCTGATCTGAGGTGCGGTGGCCTTTATCCACGAGGCGGAGCCCATGTTAGCTCAGGTCTTCCCCACTCCCCACCTGAGGATGTTCACGATCCTGCTTGAGTCCCCAAAGCCCTCCTCAGTGTCACTGGTCACAGTGTCCCCTCACAGTCATGTAACCCACTTTCAAACCTTCATCCCGACCTGAGATGTGGGTGACCAAGTAGAAGACACGAATGGGACCAGTGGGATCTAGGGGGTTCCTCAGCCTACAGCCCTAGACAGCCCTCTCTGGGCCTGGAGGTCTGCTTTGGCCCATTTCCAAGTGGGTGGTAGGAGGAAGACAAGGGTGAGAGGGGAGGAACCTAACATCTTCCAAGATCAGAAACCCACATCTGATCAAGGCCGGTGACCCAAGTCCCCTTTGGGAGAGGACTGAAGGTAGAAGGGTCTGCAAAAGAAACTCCTGGACTCCAATCCTACAAGCCAGCAAGGAGGCATCCCCATCTTTGTGTCCTGAAGTCCAGTTAGCCCCAGTGGGCCTCAAAGCTGCTAACACTCACTTCTGACAAACTGCCTTTCCTCTGCCTGCTGGAACTTCTGTAGCTCATTGAGACCTTAACCAGGTAGCATAATGGAGCTAATCCTTCCCTCCTCTGAGCATCATGGAAGGTCCTGCAAAAGGCAGACGTGCTGTCCCACAGGGACATTTAGACTCACTGCAAAAGTCTGCACAGGCAGAAACAGGGCAGCATGAGCTCTCCCTGGGGTCCCAACAAAAAGATAGAAATGAAGTGAGAAGATGTAGGCCTAGATCCTGAGCACCAAAAACCCCAGATCTGTTCACTCATTGGAGGCCAGGGACTGATGGCCTACCCATGGGCTCTGGGAGAGTCCCCATCATCAGGTGCATCACACTCCCAGCAGGATCGGCCATACCCACAGGACAACTCTGACACTGGGCTGCCCCCCAGGGCCCCTCTGACTGCCTTCAATTCTTGCTCCCACTCCCCCAGGCTGGGAGGCAGCCAGGTCTCCTGACAGAGGGCAGGGCCAGCCTAGAGGTGGGGGCTCCCAGGGGAGGTCCACACAGCCCAGGGAGACACACAGATCAGACATCCAAGAGGATGCACGGCATGAGCACGCGAACAAGGAGCTGGCTAGAAATGAATGCCAGGAAGGGAGGCTTGCATTTCTCCACGCCTCCTTTGTGTCAGAGACTGGGTGAGCAGCATGGTCACCCCTCTGCCCACTGCAGGGTGGGCGCCACCCCCACACACTCATGCAGGAGCTCCAGGGCCTTGCCCAAGAGCGTTCATCTGATAAGAAGCCAAGCTGTGGCTCACACCCCGGGGCCCATGGGCACAAAGCCACAATCTTCCCCACCCCCCTGACACCCCCAGTGCAGGACCCCGGGACAGAGGAGTGGAGCTGGGTAGAGTTGTCCTGTTTTTGCTTCCCTGGGAAACCCAGGCCAACCCTGTCTGCGTGGGGACCCATTCAGTCTGTGAGCACCCCACCTCGGGACACCATGTCAGGAACCCACATAAGCCATGAAGGGACTCTCGCAGATCCTCTTGGGATGTCCTTTCGAGCCCCCTGAAAGGAGAGCTCAGGTCTGAAACCAGGTTCTATTGTGCCCACAATGTCCTCTTCTATCAAGTTACAGCATCTGGGGTGAAGAATAACAGACTTGGGACTGTGGCCTGTTCTTGGACAAAAGCCATATTTGTCGCTGGGCTTTTGGCCAAAGTAATAATCTTTTTTTTTTTCAAATACTGACCTGATGGAGGGGAGCCACCAAGGGCCACCAAGGCAGCGGTGGGCGGGCTGAGGAATTCCCCCTCAGCAGATCCGTCAGCACCAGAGCCTGCTGGATACTCCGTTCCTGACATGGACACCCACGGCCTGTGCACCGTTGACCCCCAGTCTTGTTTTCTTAATAAGCAGTAAGGTCACAGTAATGGGTCCCGGGTAAACATTAGGGTCAGAGGTTAGAGGGGTCTTTATTGTCAAAATATGAAAAGAAAATTGTCTAGGGAGCACAACTGACCTACAGAACTCTCCATGAGCCCCATGGAAGCTGCACTTTTTTCTGATCAGGCTTTCAAGAGAAGAGAATTTTGAAGACTAGATGAGTTCCCAAAACCAAGATTCTTCCTCTTTCTGACTTTTGATAGGGTTATCGATGCCCTGATCATCATGGGGCACAGGCAGGGGACAGCTGGGTGGGTCACTGTGGAAATTGGACAGTCAGAGACTTGGGAAGTCCACCTTTCACCCTAGCTCATGGGAGGGGACAGGAACCAAAGGTGACATTTCTAAGTCAGCAGTAAAAAAACACCTGAGGATAAAATGAAACACCAGGAGCCAGGAAGAGGAGGCAAAGTGCAAGGAAGCAGCAAGAAGGTGTCATCGGGAGTGAAGGCAGCTGTGATGAGGGGCAGGGCTGTCAGGGGCATCTGGGATGGCAGGCCACCTTCCCCCACAGGGACTTCTGGCAAGGTGGTGGCATGGGAGCAGGGGCACCTGCTTGATGCTCCCTGAAACCGGCAGCGAGGACAGTGAGGGGGCCCTTCCTCTGGTTTCCCACCAGGTAAGAAGCAAGCCCCCTGTCCCCCACCACGGCACTCCGCAGCACCTGCACTGCTTCCGTCCCAGGCCTCTGTTCACGCTGCCCCTCCGCTCCCAGTGCCCTGACCCCACTCTCTCTGGTAGGTGAACCCAGGCATCTCAGTCTGGAGGCCTCAGAACCAGCTCCCAGCCCCCTCCTCATGCACCCCGAGACCATGCTTCCAGGCTGTGCCCTGGGCACCTTTATCTCCCACCTTGTGGTTGTCTATCTAGTGGGCTTCCGTCCACCCCATGGGAGCACCTTGTGGGCAGGCATTGATTCACATTAATCTATATATGCCTAGTGCCTAGTAATCAAGCTCTCAGTGACACTGAATGGACAAGAAAGGAGCAGTGGCTGGAGAGCTGGCCCCAGCAGCTCAGAGGGAAAGAGGACATGGGCTGTGACTTACGGAATGCCCCTGCCTTATCTCCTAAGTCTGAATAAAAAGAAAACATAGACTTCCAGGCCCCATGTAAACTCTGTCCCAAACTGGCTTAATACATGCATCAGAGTGAAGACAGGCTCAGTGTCTCCCACGGAAAGCATAGAGCAGACGCGCCACAGTAAGCATGAGCACGCCCCTGCATGCGATTTACATGCCGGCGGGTGGAACACGGGCCTGTCCTCATCCCGCCGCACTGTCTGCATCGTCCACTAACATAAATCCCGCGGCAGCCTTACTGTGCTCGGAGTTCAGGGGAGGATACAGGAGTGGTTGGAGGACTGACTACACCCTTTATTTAAGCTTGATAATGACTCAGACTGTGAAACTCAGGTAAGAACTACTGTACTTTAGCAGGTAAAATTTCAACTGACTGGAGGCCTGTGATGGGCTTTGCTGTGGACAAGAAACACGCAGAGAGACTTGATGGCCTGAACCTGAGGTTTCCTTACCTCTGGGGGCTCCCCTGCCCCCTACCTGGCAGCCTTTTCAGACCCGAGGCAGGAAGGCCCCAAGGGCCCAGACTCTTGAAAGCTGAGCACATCTCACTTTTCACGTACTAGGGAAGCACCCGAATATTGTCTCTCAAATGGGTAAGCCTCTCACTGCCTCCTCCACTCTCCTGTGTGTGTTTGCTGGACTCATGATTTTGTTCACTGGGTTCTACCTTTCTTCATTGGATTTTCTCTTCCTTGGAAAGGCCTCAAGGCCCGGGCGACTTGTATAAATGCATATCTTTGTGAGTGTGTATTCCAACAAGGAGCAGAGACAGGGGCAGAATCAGATTCCCAAAATGTCTGGAAGAAGGCCTGTGGGGAGGAGGAGCATGTTTGGCCTCTATGCCATGTGGAGAATTCTCCATCAGCACAATTCTCTCAGCAAACAAGACCGAGGGACCTGGAACACCTGGGGTTTGGCTGACGGGCATCTAGAAGGGAAGGGCTGATCTGAACATGAGTGCCTTGATCTCTATGGCAAGTCTTAAGCAGAAGATCCCAGGGAGATGTCAAGGTTACTGTCAAAGGTGGGCACTTATGGGACTCCATGTTTTCAGGGGCAAAAGCTGTGTCATGTGGCCTCAAGGTAGAATGTCATGAGAGAAACTCAGAGGAACAAAGGAAATACAAAGACAGACAGCCCTGCCTGAAGCACAGGAGTGGCTGTGGTCAGAGAGCTGAGGCTGGCCTCTGCACGGGGGTCCTGAGGTGTGGACCTTGAGACCAGTCTATTGCCCCACTCTTTGTGTCCTGGGCTTGCTGTGGGGCCGGTAGGGGTGGGGCACTAATAGCTCAGACCCCAGCTTTGTTCAAGAAATCCAACAATACCTGATTTTTTTTTAAAGATTTTATTTATTCATGAGAGACACACAGAGAGAGACAGAGACACAGACAGAGGGAGAAGCAGGTTCCTTACAGGGAGCCCGATGCAAGACTCGATCCCAGGACCTGGATCACAGCCTGAGCTAAAGGCAGATACTCAGGTGAACCACCCAGGTGCCCTGAAAATGCCTGATTTTTTAACTGAACACAGGTTGGCCAAGGCAGAAAGTTTCTTTTCCTGACCGTCCTGCATGATCAGCTGTCCCAAAGACCAGAAAATCAGGGGACTCTTGTTGGCAATCACCACACATCTATTTTTCTTTATCTGTCATATCAAACCAAATCTAACCACATAGATAAGATGCATACACATGAAATCTATTAATACATTTTTAAAAGATAGCTATACTACAGAAAACGATGGTCCCACCAGGGCAACCAATCAGATACTCTAATCTGCAGAATGTCAATGCAGAGTTTATATGCCTCCCACTCTGGGATGACCAGGGACTGAGGCACATAAAACACATCTGTGTCTCCTAAGAGAGGGAGGCTCTCTAAGGGTGAGTGTGAAGCAGGACAGGGAAGGTGATTCCATTTTCAGCTCCTCCTGTGTCCTCCAACCCCCGCCTTCCTGCAGCTGGGGTAATGGTATTTCCAACCGCTGAGCCCCAGACTTGAGCCCCAGACCATAACAGTCTAGAAACCAACTAAGACAGCCCAGAAGGGGCCTCTGGGTGGCTCAGTCAGTTGGGTGTCTGCCTCTTGATTTTGGCTCAGGTTATGATCTCAGGGTCGTGAGATCAAGCCATGCCTTGGGCTCCACGCTGGGCTTGTAGTCAGCTTGGGATATTTGTCTCCCTCTCCTCCTGCCCCTACTCCAACCCTTCCCTTTCTCTCTCCTTCAATAAATTAAATAAATAATTAATTAATTAATAATAAATAAATAAAATAAAATAAAATAAAATAGCACAGGAAAACTGCCTCTCTGACAGTGGCCTTGAGCTCTGAGTTTCTCTTCCAGTCTTGTGACTGCACAATTAGTGGCTCACATTTAGCTTGACATATAAAAACAGTCATATTTGACTTAATGTTTTCGACTTGGCAACCTAAATGTAGTAAACATGCAGAGGGAATTGGATGGATCTGGCTAAAGTGGCTTGAGTGACCAGTCATATGATTCTAAGAAGGTGCTGATGTTTTTGTGAATGGAGGTAGGTGGCAGGCAGGGTCTCATGGGTGTGGAGACCTTGGATTAGAACAGCGGAAGAACAATGCACCATCTATAATATGGGAGCTTCAAAGACTCTGGTATCCCAATATGTACATCCTCACTGCGTGTGGAAGCACAAATGGAACACTTAATTATGCGCTTAGGTAATCAGATCCCTGAATCCCTCTTCCCAGCTTGGCAGAGGGCCAGGCACAGCTGTCATCGGTTTTGTATCAAGGTAGTCCTCTGCACTCTCAAGCCCTCCCTTGGAGTCTGTGATTAATAATCTCTCTCTCTTTAAAGTTGAGGAGGCAAAGGCACTCCCAGCAGCCCTGGGTGACAGCCCTGTGTAGTGCCCAGCTAGAGCTCTGTGGTTTTTCTGGGCTGGTGGCATAGCAGATCCAGCCGGGGTATGAGGCCTGCCTCTGCCATTCACTTAGTAGCTCTGTGATGTCATGCAACTCACTTAGCCACTCTGAGCCTCAGTTTCCTCATCTATAAAATGGGGATGATAATAGTGCCTATACTAAAGGATCACTCTGAGAATTAAGATGATGCAAATAAACCCCTTAGCACAGCATCTACCAAATGACAATTTTCATGAAATGGTAGTTGTGCTGACATGCTGACCACATGGCTCATGTTGACAGGAAGCACCTGGTTTGATAAGTCTGAAAAGACCTTCTGGAGAAAACAGGCTTCCAGAAAAGCACCAGAGAATAAGAGGCATGGGATCTGGTCACACTGCAGTAGAGAAGTGTGTACCTTGGACCCACCTTTCACATACCAATGCATGCTGGGCAACATAGCAGTGAATGTCATTTCCATTAAATCCCACCGTGATGTCTATTTCATATAGTATCACAAGGTGGAACATGCTCACTGTCACCAGCACTCCCATCTCCTCCAAGTAGTTCGCAGACCACGGAAGGACAGAGGACCTCCACCTCCGGCACAGTCGCAGGGAGCATTGACCAGGTAGAAACTGGCCCATCACACAAACAGGAAACATTAATTGTTGGGGCTTCAGAGTAACTTACCCTCAGGCTGCAGTTTGTCCACCTTCTCCTGAAATCATCCATACTTTTCCTCAACAGGAAGAGGGTTTGTCCGAGCATGCACGAGCTTCTCTGTGTTACTCCTGACTGAACTGCAGCCCCGGCTCAGCCCCCCAGCCCTATCCTACCCTGTTGCTCAGGAGTTTCTGATCAGCTGTCACAGTGAAACCTAATCCTGCTGCTTCTTTAGATACATGGGCTGTGACTTCCTCTCTGCCAGCCTTCCAGAAGCTTCCAACCAAGCCCCATTCTTATTTTCCTTCCACACAAGCCAAGGAGGCTGGGAGTGGCAGGGACTCTCCCCATGTCAGGCCCTCCAGCTGGTGGCCTCTCCCCCAAAACCCCTCTGCTTCGCTTTTCTTGAGCAGAAAGACATGGACCTTCCTACATCATCTCTCTTGCCCCACCTGCCCAGACTTCCTCTCTCCATCCACAGAGGAGGCACTTCCCTGGCCTGCCGCATGATCCAACTGCCAGTGTCTGGAGCCCGACAGCAAATTTGCCTAGATGCACTTGTTCTAGCTAAGCAAAGCCAGCCTCCTCCATACCCATGGGAAATTCCTCCCACAACAAACCAACTGTATGAGGCCAGATCGAGCACAGAGTTGTACATAGATGACCCTTCACCACTGTCCACACGAGACCTCAGTACAGGTCACAGAGGCCTATAATTGCTCCCAGAGGCACAGTGTGACATTTTTCAGCAAGTCAGGATGGGAGGGCCAGGATCACAGCCAGTGCTCATGACCCACACCTCATGGGCTCATCTCTGGATAGCCAGTCTGTGCCAGCATCAAAGAGCAAGGAAGGGGACAGAAGAACATCTCCTGACCCGAGGAGGGCCACAGGAGAGGAAAGCTGGCTGTTGCACTAGAAGAGAACAAACATTTCTTGCTCATTTTCTGTGTGCCAGGCCCTTCCCCTGGGGCCAAGACTGAGACTTGCCCACAGTGCTACCAGGAGCAGCTCTGCATGCACTGCGAGTAATAGCTCAGTGGGCCTCTGAGTGATCTTCCACCCCAGTGCTCCTGAAGGCACTCTGTTCACTGCAGGATGATGTTCAAATGAGGTGGAAGGAGGAGGGAAAGGTCAAGTGTGGCCTATCCCCATGAAACCACATTATTACCTCAGTTAATATTCCAGAAGCCGGCAAGGATGCAATGGCATCATGGCAAAACAAACAAACAAACAACAAGAACAACAAGAACAACAAAAAACCTGGGCTGTAGGCATTTCATGAACTTGCCAGCAAGTAACTGAATTGGATTCTAACCCAGAACAGGCTGGCTCCAGAGCCAGGACTTCCCATGCTGTTCTCATCAGGCCATAGCACAGCATGCTTCTCTGAGCTCCTACCAGCTCCTGGCTGTGGGAAAAAGGAACACAGAGAATTGGCTTGTTGCATCCATCCTATCAAAGGAAGCAGTCCAAATCAGGCCTTCCTGTGGAAGAAGAAAGATCTTCAAGGACATGGATTCATTCTCCAGTGTTAGGCCTCCGGACATTGTGGGAAACCACAATAAGGTCTACTCTTTAAAGTAAAATCAAGAAAAGGGGCTCAGGACAAAAGAGATTCATGAAAGGATGCAAGGTGACTGATCGTAGGTAATGAGAATGCGCTAATCCCGAGACTTATCACCACACTTAGATGTATTACCACAACGATCCGGTGGGTAGCCAAGAGTATTCTTCCCATGGTGGAGATGAGCGTTCAGTAGTTCAGTAATCTGCCAAGGTCATGTAGTTAGAACCTAGTGACGCTGGGATTCAGGCCACCAGGCTAACTCTGCTCCTCTGCCTTGCCCTGCCCCTGTATCTCACCTTGGTTCACTGGAGGTGTTAGGGGTACTGGCTAGGAGAAGACAAGACCCCCCCACACACACACACACACACTCACATACCTATCATAGATGGTCACTGAGCCAACCTAACCCTGTAATATGACCACAATATTGATTAGCAAATATTCATTATTCCATCCCTCCCTGCCTCCCAGTTTCCTCTCCCTCCTTCCATCTGTCCCTCCCTCCCTCCTGCCAACCTTCCTTCACTTCTTCCTTCTTCTCCTCAAATACTGACCCAGCCCTTACCATGTGAAGGAATCCAAGCAAGATCCTCTGCACTGCAGAGCCCAGCCCTGAGGATGCCTTCCTCTCGGGAGGATAAGCCTCACACATACCTCCACCACATGGCAGGATGTAAAAAGTGCAAGGAGTGGGAAACTAAGTAAGTTCTCCAGCTGGGAAACAGAGTCTGTACAACAACAAAAAAGTAAAATTCAGGCTTGGCTAAGGGATCTCTAAATTAGAGGTAATATCTTGAGAGAGATGGAAAAAGAAGATTCTAAAGAACCATTACTTTGCACTAGAAGTAGAGATATGGTCCAACCATGGGATTGGAAGGCTAGAAGGGACCTCTTGGGCCACTTAGCCATGCATGCCCCCCAACCATCAGAATGGCCTTTTACAAAGTAAATAATGTCAAGTAACCATCAAGTTCAAATATTTCCACTGGCTTCCTGTGCACCTATCATGACACCCGTGTTCTTTCCCTTGGCTCCTGTGGCTCTGCATGATCTGAACCCTGGCTACCTCTCCAATCTCATGTCAGTTGGTCTCTCCTCTTCCACTACAAGGAGGTTGTCTTTCTTTCTTTCTTCTTCTCAAACATACCAAACATGTTCCCACCTTAGGGCCTTTGCACAGGATGTTCTCACTCTCTACAACATTTTAGTGCCGTGTTGTTTTGTGGCCTTCTTATCATGATTAGGCCTCAGCTTAAACTTCACCTCCCACCAAGTTCTTCTTGGCCACTGTGGTTGAAGGAGCTCTTCCCCAACACACACACACCCAGGCAGTTTTTAGATCCAGAGCATTACTCTCATTTTTGTTTTTCAAAATGCCCATCTCTCCCTGGAACTGCTTTCATTTTCTCAACTATTGTCTCTGTCTCCTCACTAAAATGTGGACTCCAGAGAACAGGTATCAAGTTAGATTTAATCATGAAGCTAGCTAGCCCCAGACAGTACCACACAGTTGGCCCTCAAGGCTTGTCTGTTGCCAGATGCTCTTCCCCACTCCACTCCCCCTCTCAACTCTCAGCACCCACTCTCTTAAATGAGGAGTGGTATGGGTTGAACCGTGCTTTTTTGAAAATTCATAAGTTGATGTCCTAATTCCCAATACCTCAGTTTGTGAATTTATTTGGAAATAAGGACTTTGTGGATGTAATTAGTTAAGTCAACATGAGGAGTAGGATGGGCCCTAATCCAGGATGGCTAGTGTCCTTATAAAAAGGGGAAGTTTGAACACAGAGACAACTATGCATAAAGGGAAGATAATGTGAGAACACAGGGAGAAGATAGCCATCTTGAAGCCAAAGAGAGATGCCTAGAACAGAACCTTCCCTCACAGCTCTGAGAAGGATGACATCTCCATTTCAAACCTCTAGCCTCCAGAACTATGACGCAATAAGTTCCTGCTGTTTAAACCACCCAGACTGTGGTACTTTGTTACTGCAGCCTTAGCAAACTAATATAAGGTTGTATAAGATGACAGCCAAATTGCTCTCCTAGGATCCCCCAACCCTTCCTGTTCCCCACAATCCTATGGGAAGGGCACTTTCCATCACAGCCTTGGGGAAAGTAGGTGGCAAACAGTCTCAGGTGCCTTCCTGAGCTGCCTTATCTAACTTTCTTTAGCAACTGAACATTTTCACTTCAGTCAGGTAAGACTATATTCCTTGGCTGGACAGCATCCTAATATCCCCATGCTGTTCCTTAAATAATATTTGTTCTACACTTCCTACAAACAACTTTGCTGAGGGGGTTTATGACATGACTTAAAAGAGGAAGCTTTTACTTCCTCTCTCAAACCACTATTACAAGACCTTCTCCAGGAAGCTGCAAACCCTTGCTCCAGCACCTGGGCACTAGCAAGCCCCTCCAGGGCTTACTGTGACAGTCCCAAAAGTCTAGCTCAGGTTCTGTCCCAAGCACATTCCATCCATAACAATTCTTCCAGCAGGCCCCTCTCACATCAGGATACATAAGCCTTGGTTAAAGCACAACTCAATCTCCATTCTGATTTTCCAAAGCCTTTTCCAAAATGGGAAAACTATAGTACTCAGGAGACTAGCTGAACAACTTGAGGTTTCTGGCAAATACAAATACGCACAGATGTGTTTTTCAAAACAAGAGCAGGGCTTCACACACCAGTTCACATGGGTCTCCTCTCCAGGAAAAAGAGGGAATCAGTAGTTCTGGCGCACATATCTGAGAGAGTGTTGCTTTCCACATGTTTAAATCTGAGGAAAGGGCCTCCAGTTCCAGCTCAAGAGACATAGAGAGCTAAAAAAAATATCATCCTTATAACAAGAAAAAAGCTAGACAAATTTCAAATTAATGACATTTTTTTGAACTCATAAATTTCAAATTAATGATATTTCTTGAACTCATACCATTAAAGAATGGAGATTACAGGTCAACCAACTAGCCCAACATCTGGGGAGAAACAGATGCATGCAAGAAGAAACAAGATTTGAGTGTTTACTTATCTGGGGCAGACACCAGCAGGTGCCATGTCAGCTGCCAAGAAGATTCAACTAAAACTTTTGGGTGGATTGATAAATGCCATGTGTGGGCTGGCAGGACAAGGTGAAACCCTAGGGCAAAGGAAGTGAATGGTGATATAAGGGTGTTGGTAGCCTCTTTTGCAGGTTTTTTCTCCATCAACCCCACAAGGCACTCAAGGGGAAAGTTAGGAGAGTTGAGATAGTCACACTCATTGTGCTGAAGAGGGAAAGGTAACAACAGACAATATTCAGAGCAAGAACAACAAACACTGCTGCCTGGGAGCACTGGTAGGAACCCACTACAGCTGGGAAAAGGGAAGGCAAAAGTGAACCTCTCTTCCTGGAGAAGGCCAGGAAAATGTGCTAGAACCAGCATGATCACTGAGGGAATTAAAGGAGCACTTATTAATGCCATCCCCTAACACCACTTTCACTGTGCCTGCCTCAGACTGAGCCTTTCCTGTTTCCCCAGGCCCATGCTGATAAACATCAAGTGAAAGTAATAGTGGACTGTAGCTGAGAGAGTTACAACAAATGGGTTCTCTCTGGAGAACAGCATAAAGCAAAGACCTCACATCACGTAGCTAGATCTCATGCCAAGCAGAGTGCAGAAAGTGGAAAAAAAAAATCCTTGGGGAAATTAGCCCACACCCTAAACACAAGGCATTACCAGGGGAACCTGATGCCTCTGGTATACTGAGGTAACCAGGGTGACAACAAACTTCAACAAAACCCAACTCTTGACTGTGTGTGTGTGATGTGACATATCAACACAAACTCCCCACACTACAGACTTAGCAGAAGAAGGAAAGTGTGCCCATATTCAAGGACAAAATAACATTTATTGCAATGTCTACTATCCTACATAACACAACCAACTTTTAATAACAATGACAAAAATAGAAGGCATATGAAAATGCAAGAAAAACACACTGTAGGAGATAAAGGAAGCATCAGAATGAGAGTCAGATACAACAGGGAAGCTGGAACTGTCCAACAAGCAATGTAAAATAACTATGATTAATATTTTAAAGGTTCTTATGGGAAAAGCACAACGTGTAAGTATAGATGGGTATTTTCAGCAGAGAGATCGAAATTTAAAAAAAAGATTCCAGTAGAAATGAAATGAAAAATGCAGTAACATAGGTGAAGAATGCCTTCAATATGGGTATGGGGTCAATGGGTATGACACAGATGAAGAAAGAATCAAAGGGTTTGAAGATGGGTTGGTAGAAGCTAGCTAAACTGAAATGCAAAGATTAATAGTGGTGAGCATATTGTAAGGTATAGAATTGTCAAATCATTCTGTTGTACTAACATAACATTGTCAACTCTACTTCAATTTTTAAAAATTAGAGCTAAAAAATAAAATATATGAGGAAAGTTCAACTAAAAAGAACAACTCCAAGAGCTGTGGGACAATATCAAATATTGTAAGGCTCACAGAGTTGGGATCCCAAGACAGTAGAGAGAGACAGACAATGGAGTAGAAGAAATATTTGAAGAACTAGCATACAAGAACAAGAATTCTCCCAAATTAATGACAGACACTAAACTACAGGTCCAAGAAGCTCACAGAATGCTAAGCAGGATGGATAGCATGCACGTGCACACATACACACCCCGAACAAAAAATACACACACATATATTTAAGTCACTGAAAAACAGAATAAAGATAAAATCTTTAAGACAGAGCAAAAAGGCACATTATCTGCATAAGAAAACGGATAAGAATTATAAGACTTCACATCAGAAACTATGACAACAGAGGGATATTTTCTAAACAGTGAAAGAAAAATAAAATTGTTGGTGAAAAATTGTATGGCCAGTGAAAATAATCCTTCAAAAATGAAGAAGAAATAAAGATTTTCTTAGACAAAAACTGAGATAAATTAACCTTATCAGACCTCCTCCATAAGAAACATTAGAAGAATTTCTTCAGGGAAATGGAATATGAGATAGGTTAGAAAAATAGATCTACACAAAGAAATGAAGAGTGGTGGAAATGAAATAAATTAAAGTAAAACAAAATTTATTCTTTCTGACTATCCATTGGAAGAAAGACAGTCTCTTCAATAAATGGTGCTGGGAAAATTGGACATCCACATGCAGAATAATGAAACTAGACCACTCTCTTGCACCATACACAAAGATAAACTCAAAATGGATGAAAGGTCTAAATGTGAGACAAGATTCCATCAAAATCCTAGAGGAGAACACAGGCAACACCCTTTTTGAACTCGGCTACAGCAAGTTCTTGCAAGATACATCCACGAAGGCAAAAGAAACAAAAGTAAAAATGAACTATTGGGACTTCATCAAGATAAGAAGCTTTTGCACAGCAAAGGATACAGTCAACAAAACTAAAAGACAACCTACAGAATGGGAGAAGAGATTTGCAAATGACCTATCAGATAAAGGGCTAGTTTCCAAGATCTATAAAGAACTTATGAAACTCAACACCAAAGAAACAAACAATCCAATCATGAAATGGGCCAAAGGCCTGAACAGAAATCTCACAGAAGAAGACATAGACATGGCCAACATGCACATGAGAAAATGCTCCACATTACTTGCCATCAGGGAAATACAAATCAAAACCACAATGAGATACCACCTCACACCAGTGAGAATGGGGAAAATTAACAAGGCAGGAAACCACAGATGTTGGAGAGGATGTGGAGAAGGGGAACCCTCTTAGACTGTTGGTGGGAATGTGAACTGGTGCAGCCACTCTGGAAAACTGTGTGGAGGTTCCTCAAAGAGTTAAAAATAGACCTGCCCTATGACCCAGCAATTGCACTGCTGGGGATTTACCCCAAAGATTCAGATGCAATGAAACGCCGGGACACCTGCACCCCGATGTTTCTAGCAGCAATGTCCACAATAGCCAAACTGTGGAAGGAGCTTCGGTGTCCATCGAAAGATGAATGGATAAAGAAGATGTGATTTATGTATACAATGGAATATTCCTCAGCCATTAGAAACGACAAATACCCACCATTTGCTTCAACGTGGATGGAACTGGAGGGTATTATGCTGAGTGAAGTAAGTCAATCGGAGAAGGACAAACAGTGTATGTTCTCATTCATTTGGGGAATATAAACAATAGCGAAAGGGAATATAAGGGAAGGGAGAAGAAATGTGTGGGAAATATCAGAAAGGGAGACAGAACATAAAGAGTCCTAACTCTGGGAAACGAACTAGGGGTGGTGGAAGGGGAGGAGGGCGGGGGGTGGGGGTGAATGGGTAACGGGCACTGAGGGGGCACTTGACAGGATGAGCACTGGATGTTATTCTCTATGTTGGTAAATTGAACACCAATAAAAAATTAATTTATTAAAAAATTTATTCTTTCTTATTTTTAATTACTCTAGAAGACAATGGAATATTTAATATAATAATAGAAACAATGTATTGTGTATTTGTAGTTTATGTAAAAGCAAAATACATGACAATTATATCACAAAAGATAAAAAAGTTGGAAATAAAGATCCTTATCCAACATGTGAGTGGCACAATATTATTTTCAGGTGAACTTGGATTATATTAAAACATGTATTGTAAACTCTAATGAAACCACTAAAATTTGTTTAAAGATTTTATTCATTTATTTGACAGAGAAAGAGTACACACAAACAGGGGGAGCAGGAGAAGAGGCAGACTTCCCCCACTGAGCAAGGAGCCTGATATGGGGCTGGATCCGGATCATGACCTGAGTAGAGGGAAGATGCTTAACTAAATGAGCCACTTAGGCAACCCCAGTAAAATATTTTTAACACACACACACACACACACACACACACACACACACATTTCAATAGAAGCAATAAAATAGAAAAATAGACTAGGTGAAGTTTTCTTTCAACTCAGTTTAAGCAGAGATGGAGGGAATACGAGTTGGAAGGAGGGGGACCACTAGGTTAAATGCAAATGTGTTGCTTCAGATCGGTGTCCACAACTATCTTTTTTTCCTTAACTTACACAAAAATCAGTACTTCTTTGGTTACTAGAGAAGTTGTCCACTCATGGAGTAATTTTTCTGAAAAATTTCCTTATCTGGCCCTTTAAGTCAATAATGACCAAGGGATAGTAACAAAAATGCCAGATGTACTTGATAGAATTTTGTTAACCAAAATAAAACCTATATGATGTGGGAGGTTTATTAGTAATAAGCCACATTATTCCTAATTTTATATATTAGATTGGTGGCATTTATCTTTTAACCCATCTTCTGCTTCTTAACAATGAAAAATGATAAAATGGAAATAGGTGTGTACAAAATTGTCTTCTTATTTATGCAACATTAAATCCTCTAAGTTCATGAATCCATTTGATTATTCATGACTATAGAAAGAGAGAAGAGAAAAAAAAAGTTATTTCTATAGCAGCATTTATTAGGATTATTGAAATAGAATCAACATCTTCCAAATTGAGAAGAGTAATTTATTTTATAAAAAATGGATATTCATTTTCAGGAGACTAAATACCGTCAAAAGGAGAGACCATTTACTTACAGCCAAGACACTGATTCTCTTAAAATGAGAATTTGGAACTCTGGTTGCCATGCAAGCCATAGTGAAATTTAAATAACTTCACCAAAAGAAGGAAAGTTCTCATGAGAAACCAAACTGGAAATGCAAAAATATAACCACACAACTGTAAATTTTCACATGGAAACCACTTCTCCAGATGGTTGAGACTCTTGAGGACAGCATTATTGCTCCAGAGGCTAATTTACTGTCGATATGAACTTAAAAATGGTTCTTCTTCAGTGAAAGTTAAACTTTCCGTTCTGAACATTGGCCATTAATTACTTCTCCCAAGGAAATTCTGGACTTTTTTCAGAATAAAATCAAGATCACAAGAAAATATATCCTAAGTGTTTTTTAATGCTTGATTTAAGGAAGAAAATCTTTCCCTTTTTTAAATAAAGCCTTCTATAGTGAGGTATTTCTAATTCTTTATTATTTTAAAATGAAAATCATATATACTTAAGGTGTACAACATGATGTTTTGATATACATAATGAAATGGAATAGTCACGATAATTTACACACCCAACTCCCTCAACAGTTACCATTTTTTGGATGTGTGTACTGAGAACACCTGAGTTCTACTCTCCTAGTAAATTTCAGGTATACAATTCTACATTATGGACTATAGTCACCATGCTGTACGTTATAACCCTAGAAGTATTCATCTCACATAATTTGAACTCTGTAGTCTTTGACCTATAGCTTCCCATTGTCCTCACTTCCCCAGCAACTGGTACCCACCATTCTACTCTTTACTTCTATGAGCTCAACTTTTTAAAAAGATTCCACATAAAAGTGAGATCATGCATTTGTCTTTCTGGATCTATCTTATTTCGCTTAACATAATGTTCTCTAGGTTCTTTTCTCAAAACAGTACTATTAGCCACAATAAAGATAAAAGTTAAACAAAGGATCACACTGCCCAAGCCAGGTATTTACAATAAAGAAAGTGCATATGGTAGGTAACAGGTAGCAGCTGTGAAAGGGATTCAGAATCTGGCCATCAATTGTCTGTGCTGCAGACCAGAGGCTTCCATTCATGAGTCCATCCCACACACCGCTGAGGTTTGCACTCCACAGACACTCCTTGAGCCCTTCCTGCCTGCCTGGCACTGTGCTGGGTGCTAGAATCCCAAACATGAAAAAGACGCTCCTCCTGCTTCTGAGAGTCCCATCCCGGAGAAGAAGACAAATTCAGAGGTAATTAAATATGGCATTTCAAGTAAATGTTGCCAAGCCTCCTGTCCAGTAATTTTTCAAATGAACCAATGAACTCAATCTAGAAAAAAAGGGGAAATAATCATCTATACAGAACTGAAAAAGTCTCAGCTCATTCCACAATCTTTGGAAACCAGCCCTCAGATACACCATGGCTGGGACTGAGCCCAGGGATAGAGGTCATCACAAAACAAGCCACCCCAGGACAGCACTGTCTGACTGAGAGAAAGGCATTCTGAACGTCCCTAGTGCCCTCCAGCATGGAAGGAAAGGACCCCCCGCCAGTGTTCCTTTGAGACTGGAGGGTAAACCCCATTTTAGCTTCTCCTAAATTCCAATCAGTATAGGCAGAGGGATTAAAGACAAACTTGTTACCAACTAGAGTTTTTCTTTTCTGTCATCAGATCTCACAGACAGGAGGGGTGAGGTCAGGAGATACCTATTTTTGTAACTATAGATCACAGGTAACTCTCCAGAGAAAAACAATATGCCGAAGTCAAATCACAGAAAGTTCTTGAGCCACAAGGCATTTTTCTAATCTGCCTTCACATCATTTTGAATCTTATAACAGGGTAATATATCTACTTTATTATTTTAAGTTATAAAGTAAGACTAAACATCAACTATATCCCTTTCCTAATTCCTGGCATTAGTTTTGAGGTGACCATAGTTCAAAAGATAGAGAAAAATTAAAAACACCCAGGAAGCATTAAAATAGAACATCAAGACTATGTCTTTTTATGAGTTCACTATAAACCTAACTCATAAAGAGGAAAGCTATCAGTCAGGGCCAAAACAAAATAATTCACAAGCCAAACGCATGCATTGTGCAAAAATATACAATCAAGAGAAAAGAATCTAGGAAGATCGAAAGTAAAAAGAAGAGCAAAAATACTCCAGATCAGTGTACATAAATAGAAATCTGAGTGTTTATACCACACATGGTTAATTTGAGGGCCAAAAATGAAGATTATGTCACAAAAAATATTGAATTGTATTCAACATAAAATACTGTGCTGAACATAAGCATTCAACATAAAAATACAAAATGTTTTATAATACTTTGTTTTTCATTCTATTTCCAGTAAAGATAGAGCTGTCAAGAACTTATATGTATTAAATAGTGTAGCATTAATAAATAAAGAAAAAGGCAGAGAAATAAAAGAATAAATCTGGCAAAACACAAAATCATTAGAAGACCTTACTGTAGCTTTTACTTAATGTTGTATGTTAAGAAATTAAGGATAAAAAAAGAAATTAAGGATGAATAAAATACAGAGAATCCAAATAATATAATTAATTGATTATATATAACACACATATTTTTTAAATTTATTTATTTATTCATGAGAGACACAGAGAGAGGCAGAGATACAGGCAGAGGGAGAAGCAGGCTCCTCACAGGGAGCCCAATGTGGAACTCAATCCCGGATCCCGGGATCACACCCTAAGCTGAAGGCAGACACTCAACCGCTAAGCCACCCAGGCATCCCAACACACATATATTTACATAAACACATGTACTTAATTTATATATGAATATGTCTCCAGGCCTTGTAAACAGAAAGTTTATGTCTTTTTCTATGGTCCACTCTTCTTATTGTATTTCACAAAGAAAATCTCAAGTAAAAAAATGAACAAAACCAGAAACCACCTGCCGTAACATCAATAGAGTCCAACTAGACGCACCTAACAGAAGTCTAGTCATTGCCAGTAACAAGGAACAGTTCCAAAATTTTCAAAGCTCTTTCCTAAACAAAATTTTGATCAAAATAAAATTTAAGATAAATCAAGGAACTTCTTCAAACCAACACTCCTTGTTGAAATCTTTGGGATACTGACATAGCTGTGATTGTAGAAGAATCTGTAGCCATGAATAATTTTAGTAACCAGTATGATTTGAAAAAAAAACAGGTGAATTAAGAATCCTATTCAATAAATTTTAAAAATTGAAGTCATAGAAAGAATATCATACATGGAATCATAAGCAGAGTAAGAAGTTAAAACAGAGGAGCAGCATACAATTGATCCTGGCATAAAAGGTGGATCTTTGGGAGAGAATAGAATAGAAAAAATAGAATAGAATAGAATAATAGAATATTAACTAGCTCTGTTAAAGAAAAACAAAAATAAACTATAAAAGAAAAGAAAAAGAAGGGCGTCTAAGTGGTTCAGTTGGTTAAGCATTTGCCTTCAGTTCCCATGGTCCCAGGATTGAGCCCCATGTGTGCTCCCTCTCTTTCCCTCTCTCTCTCTCTTTCTCATTTATTTTTTATAAATAAATAAATACATACAAACATACATATATCTTCAAAAAAAAACATAAAGAAAAGAAAAAGGAATTAGAAGGCAAGGAAGGAAAGGGGAAAGAAATTGACACAAGGCACAAATAATCCAAACTTGGGTATAAAAAAGGAGGGACAGAATTATACACACATATTAATGACTCTGAACACCTAAATAAAATGTCCTCTTTGCTAAAAAAACACAAATGATCAAAATAGACTCAAGGAGAGATAAAAAAAAAAAATGCCAAAAGAGCAAACCAGAACAACTGTCAAAGAACTACACCCTGTAAAGCACCTGGTCCCAACAATTTTCTGGATTCCCTGAATTTATACTGATCCAGAGACTAGATACGGGGGGCCGGAGGCGGGGGGCAGAGGGAAGGAAGGAAATAAAAGTCTCTCAATTACTTTTTGGAAAGCTAACATAATTCTAACATCAAAACCTAAAAGAGACAGCAGGGAAAAAGAAGAGTACAGAAAATCCCTGCAGATTTTATGGAGTTATGAATGCGTAACTCCTAAACTAAATGTTAGTTTAAGCAAGAATGTGTAAATGGGAAATGGGCAGAGCACTTAATGCCAGCCAATTTTGTGAGTATCCTGCCGGGTCAAACTCTGTTTCTGACCCTGAGAACAGGATCTTCTCTGAAGGCCCTGGAAGGTCCGTCCCACTCAACATCACAGGCAAGGCTGAGTACTCAAGAGAAGGACCGAGGGCCTTCGGAGACAAGATAAGCAAGTGTGGCCAAGCTTGGCACGCCTGCAGAGGATGGGCTGGGAGGCAGATGCAGGTGCCCAGGCACGGTCTCCACGCTGCTGTGGGTCTGAGAGGCCGGAAACCCCTCTGGGAATTGTTCTGGGACACTGCAGTAAACTGGAGGTAAGGGGTACAGGGGGGAATGAAGGACAGGCACAGGACAGTGGGGGCATCACAGTGGCCTCGGGTAAACAGCTCTCCTCCAAGCAGGAACGGGGATCATCGGGCAAGGCAGGAGCCTGGAGCTGAGAGCCAGGGGGCTGGCTCACAGTTCCTGAGCACCAGGAGATTTATCCTAGACAGCTGGAAGGCACTTGGGAGGGAAAGAAAAATATAAAAAGTGAAAACATCAAAGTAGCATCAAAGGACAAAAAGAATTGTGCCACGTTTCACAACTAACCAAGTCTCTTTGCAACTTTTGGTCTGTTTCTTATCATGGTTTGGATAGTGACCACCCCCTGGGGGCCAGCCTCAGGCAAGCTGGGAAGCTAAGGAGCACATGCCTCCCCTTCTGTGCTTCCCCCACCTCCCCGTGCCCCCCACACTGTGAAGGGTCACAAAATAAGCCACATGCCAGACCCTAGCCTCCCGTCCAGGCCAGGCTGTCCTCGCTCTGGGGGCTTTCCACCTGAGGTCCAGCCCAGTTTGGGCGCATCCAGCTCGGGAACACCCCGGGGTCCTCTGAAGCCAGGAAGCCGTGATATGGCCCCTCCTCCTTGTCTCTCTGCCTTTTTGCCACATTTAACTCCAAGGATTCCACATCCTCCTCAGGGTCCCAGAGAAAGTGATTTGTATGAACGACAAGGTAAACCAAGAAGGTTATATGGCAGAGCATGATTGATTCCCTGGAGCTTTATTGTAATAACTTTAATCTTCTGGAACTCATCTGGTATGAATTTAGGAACTGTGCGGCATTTCGCTGAAATTCCCCCTTAATGCAGCCCTCGCTCAGCTGGCCTTGGTGGTTACAGAGTTTGCCATGTTTATGATTTGGCCTCAGGCCCCTTATTAATGGGCCTTGAAAAGAGGGTGTGGAATGTGTGGGCGTCTTTAGTTTGCTTTTCTTGGGGAGGAAACAAACAGAAATATCTACCTTGAAGCGCTTCTTGGCTCTGTCTCCCTTGAAAGAGGAGTAAATCAACTTGTGTCTCCCAGGCCTCATTGGGGTAGAGAAGCATCTGGCCCCTGAAAAGTCTCTGAGCTCCTGGTGTTGGCAGAGAAGAGGGCGCAGGATTTCTCAGGTCTTTATGACAAGAAACGCAGATCCTTCCACTGCTGAACCCACCAGGGTTGATTTAAAAAAAAAAAAAAAAGCCATAGGTTTTGAGGACCTGCTTCCTCTACTTTATAGCCTGGTCAAATCTGACTGCACCAGATATCAGGTGATGTCCCCCAGCAAACTTGTCACCTAATCTCTCCCTCCACATCTACCCCCAGTCCATTCAGCCAGTCCTTCTTGGAGTGGCCTTACAGAGAGGTCGTCTGTGCTGTGTATCCCCTGGGCATTGAGGTATCCAGATCAGGAAAGCAAAAGCTGGACCCCAGGATTGAAGGGTCGAAGAATACTTTCTGAGATTCACTTTCAGAGCCTCCTCTACAAAACCTCTGCCTGATGACAGGCTCCGCATTAGCGGGATGAGGAGTCAGTGGCTCACATTATCCTCTCCAGCCAGAGGGCACTGGGAAATAATAGAAAAGCCAACGAGACTTGCCCTTGTCACCGGATACAGCTGTGTAGTGAGTGACTAGCTGACTTGGGGAGAACCAGGACAGCCCACAGTGCAAGGAGTCCACCGCTTCCCAGTTTCCAGAGCACTTTCACATCTACCTGTTCCTCGCAGCAAAAACGGCTTTGGTTAGCTCTGTGTGAGGGGATGTTGGTGCAAGACTCAGGGCTGCAAAGTGACTTTCCCTGGAACCCGGAAGGAGCTGCTGCCTCATAGAGACAGGCAGTGTGGCCCCCGCAGGCTTTAATCAGACAGTCCAGATTTGAATCCTGGCCACTCACCAGCTCTAGGGCTGAGCAAGTTACTAATGTTTCCTAAGCCCGTTTCTTTCTCAAGCTAACAACTTGCAGTGCAATTGCCTGCTTTGTGGAGCACGTGTCAGTTAAAGCAGACGATGGCCATCTACTTCCCAGGAGGGTCCCACATGCAGTGGATTCTCAATAGACCTACATTCAGCTGCCCACTCTTTCCACCACTGTTTCCACCACTGAAGGTGTCCCACCCATAGGAAAGGACAGCGGTAACCAGAAGAGCATGGCTAATCCGTACACTTGCTGTCATGTGTGTATGAGTGCTAGCAACACACAGCCCTGGCTCTCAGGGCACCTGAAGGCTGTTGCCATCCATGCCTTCCTTGTCTGGCACTGTCTTCTGTGTGCTCAGGATTAAGTGGCCCTTTGGGATCTGGAGTTTCCCAAATTCGCAAAGCAGATATGCGAACCGACACCACTCTTTACCCATCCTGACCTGGCCCAGAGGAAGGGCATTATTGTCTCTGACCACACATGCCGAGTATCCTACTAGGTTTTGAAGAAATCCAGCAGTAAGGAATGGGGAGGGAAAAAAGCCAGCGGCAAAAGCCTAAGTCAGATGGTGAACCTGGCCAGGTCCCTGCTCCAGTTTTGGCTAGATCCCTCTCTGGCCTGGGTGGCATCTGCGTCCCAGCAGCTGGGGCAGGAAAGGAGTGGGAGGGGAGCTAGCATGCAAGGGCCCTCCAGCAGCATCAGCACAGCAACCGCACGACCCAGATCTTCAGCACCACTGGCTGAACTGCTGTCACCAAGATCCATGGGTCCTGGACCCCTCCCTGGGCAGCTGGGGCTGGGCTCAGTGCCTCTCTAGGGGCAGTGGGACCCAGGGAGCACTTCCTGCCATTCCCCATGCTGCCACTCCCCTCTCCCTGCTCCCTGAAACCAGACCCAGGGGCAAAATACAGGAGGGGGGGGGGTCTAAGTCCTCTTCTGTGGAGCAACTATTCTTCCCCCACCCTCAAATATGTGGAAGGGAAGAGAAGGGGAAGGAGGGACATCTAGTCTTCCCTAAAGTAAGTCTGCCTTCCCTTCCTGGGTCTATTTACAAGAACCAGTAAATTTCCCCACCTTGGCCCAAGTTAATTCAGTTGGGTTTTAGTCATTTGCGACTGTAAAAGACAACTCATACAAAAACCCCTGTAAAAGGCTTGTAGACACTCTGCTCTAACAAGCTGGTGGAATTTTTACATCCCTGCTGTTTTCATTATTAAAGTTTCTCAAACTTACATTTCATGTTAAACCAGTGCAAACTGATTGCCTGAAAGGCTTTGCAAGGGGCCTGTCCTCTTAGCTCATCCTACTTGGCTGCCCACACCCCGGAGCCTCCTGTGTGCATGGAATCCTCTCCCAGTCCCTACCCAGGGACTTAACTGGCCAAGTTCTTCTTCCAACACAAAACTCTTCCCAGCCATGGCTTGGCAAGTCAACGGAGGGGACTGCAGTAAGTGCTGCAATGGGCCAGCAGGCTCCCCCTTTGGGCCTGAAGGACTCCTTTCTCCTCAGCCCTGGGAGTGCCATTGGCTGATGGCCACCCATGGGTCACCCCATCAGAAGCCACCCTCTGCTGGAGAAAGCAGCCTCACCCACAGTTAGACCTCTTCCCAGGGCAGAGGCCCTGCAGGTAGGAGTGTGAGCACCCTGCTCCCTCAGGCACGGGGTTCCCATGAGGTTGGCTACAGCCTTCCTCAGGCTACATCACAGGCTAACTCCCTCTGGCCAATCCTGCTTCCTCCCCTTCATTTCCACAGGCGTCAACCCTGGGAACAAACCCGAATAAATGTTGTGCATGTTAATAAAACACTTGGATAAAAGATTTAGGCTCTGATTCCAACAGTCCTGAACTCAAATGTTGTCAGCAGCTCCCTTTTGCCCCTAGAACTCAGCAGTGATCCAAAGGGGCTAACTGTGGGGGGTTCAGGTCATCCTGGGCATGGTCCTGCCAGAGTCCAACAGCCAGGAGAGCACCTGGAGAGAAGAGCAAAGTGACACTGAGCTGCAGGTAGAGGGACAGGAGGAGAGCAGGAGGCATTTGGATTCCTGGACAGGCCCCTCTAGTGAGTCTGAGACAGCTGGAAGGGCTACTGCAAGCAGATGGGAGCTCTGCAAAGCATGTCCTCCTGGTGGCAGTGTGGCGCAGGTGAGAAAGATGGGCCCTGCTCACACTGCACAAAGGAGAGCCCACCTCTGCCTTGGCAGCTAGAGATGGGCAGCTTGCCAGCTATGGGCCTCAGCATCAGGGGCCACGGCATCAGGGGCCACTTTCAGGTTGGTCCAGCAGCGGGACCAGTGTCAGCATGTCCTCCAACAACTCTCGAGGCTGGACATGAAAGAACAAGTGAGTGGAACTGGAAGCCCCCAGGGGCGCTCCTAAGAAGACCACCCTCCCCACCCCCCCCACACCCCCCCAGCAGGGGCAGGGGATTTGTGGGGCCCAGTGAAGAGGGGGAGAGGTACTGTTTCTCCCAGATGCAAATCCCCCCACAGGCTGGGAGGATAGGGACACTGAAGACTGAGATGAATTCCTTCTCCTTGGTGGGACACTTAAGGACTCTGGGACCTGGTCACAACCTGCCTTCCCCATTCAGCCCATGACTGCCCCTCATGCATCTGCTACTTCACCAAATTCCCCTCTTTGCTGACTCCAATGTGCTCCCGGTGGCCACACACTTCCTTTGCTCCCCTCACCCTCCTCTACACCCACCTCAGCTCTTTTTTAGATCTTATCAATCTTCAGCATCTAGCTGGGATTCGTGCTCCTCCATCCAACCTTTGAAATTGCCTGAGATTTGCCTGTGTCTTCTGCCTTCACCCTCCACCCACTCCCCTCCTGACTCCTGGTATTCTTGTTGTAACTCAAGACCCCATCTATCCATCCCACTGAGATGCCTCCTTCACCTACCCTGGAGGGGTTTGTGTGGCAAGAAGGGAAAGGAGAGCCCAGGACTGGTGGTTCAGTGTGAGTTCAAGTCCCATCTTTTCCATTTACTGGTGACAAACTCCCCGAGCCTCAGTCTCCTCGTGTGACAGAGAAATGTGCAACAACATGCAGGCCCTAGATGCCATGGCAGGTGCTTTCTCCTGCCTCCATTATTGCTAGGGCTCTAGGGACTTCTCCTCCCTGAAGTGGAAGAGCTGTTTGGAGTCTAGGTTGTCTGCCCTGATTTCTACATGAAAGTTGCACCCTTGGGGTCCCCCACTGGGACTTTCAGTCACCCCCTGAAAGGGAATGAGGAAGAGCCCAGGTGGCCACTGAGAAGAGAGTGTGCTCCCACCACAACACAGCAGAGTGGACGCAAGGAACCTTTGGGAATGGTGCCAGGTGCCGGGAGGGGCAGTCTCCATGCTCAGATGTGGCCACTGGGACTGGAGACGTGCCATCACTGAGATGACTGGCTTTGTGAAGTCACTTGTGGAAAACAAATACTAGGCTACAGAGAGAGGGGGCAGGGAGGCTGCTCAGTGCCCAAGGATAGTAGAGATGAATCTCTAGATCCTTCCCCCAAATAGAGAGGCAGGGGGACTTCTGGCTAAAAGCACAGAGCCTTCTGTGGCTGCTGGCTGGGCTTGCCCACCATTACTCCACCCTTCCTGGGCCAACCTTCCAGGGGGCGAAAAGCGTGGGGCTCACACCCTTCATGCTATGCTCCAAAGCATCCCAAATCTGCAGCTGCCTCAGCCAAGTGGGTTCTGTCCAAAGTGCCAAGTGCTGGGCGGAGACTGGCTGGCTAAAATGCTGAGTGCATCTCATCCCTCCTTGGCCGTCATCGGAGCTGAACTTAGCATCTGTTAAGCAGTTCACTTGGTCCTTGGTCATTGAAGTTCCAGACAAGGCTGGAGAGGTGGAGGGGATCTGCAGGGGAGGGGAAGTGAAGGCTCTTTTCTGGGCATACTGGGTGTTGCTACCCTCTGAGGCCCTTCCCTGATAGGTGTGCACCATGTCCTTCTGAGCCCAAAGTGGGGAGTGGGCACTATGGGGCTTCACTGGCGGACTGCCATCCACTCCAGCTCCTTCTTTTTTCTTGTCTACAAACTAAATACATCTACCACCTGTCAACCTGGAGGGATGGAGATCAGAGTTTGCACACATGATACATTTCAGCCTGAATAAACAAGTTCCTTTTTTTTTTTTCTTCTTTTTTGGTCCTCTTTCATTCCCAGAATCCATCCAGCTGTTCACATCCCTGGCTACCTCCTGACCCCAGATGTACTCTGAGACGAGAAAAGGAGCACACATGGGCTGTGTGAGTTCACAGTGGGGAATTCACTTCTTCCCCAAGTGGGGAAGGCAGGAGGAGAGTCTCCCTTCTATGGTCTGGAATGAAGCACCTGCCCTTGTTCCGGGTTGGAGGGCAGAGCAGATGGCAGCCCCCCGCCCCCATCCAGCCCAGTGCCCTGACTGTTCTCCCTGGGGATCCTGGGTGTAGGGGCCGGTCCCAGTGAGACTGACTGATGGGCTATACACAGGCACTCGCCTCCTCCAACCGTGATGAGGCGTCTAGAAAATGCCCTGTCTCCCTGGACCTCAGTGGGCTCCAGCCCCTGCAATTTCTTTCTGACTCCTCTGCCTTCTCCTCCCCCTACCCCAACGCCAACAGACAGCCAACCCCTGAGCAGAGACCAGCATATCTTCACCTCTCTGTCCCATCACTTCCTAGGCCTGCAGACAGGCTGCTTCTCACCAAAACCATGATTGCCTCAGTCCCAGGGGTTGAAGCTTACAGAAAATAAGCTCCCCTTTAAAAGTCTGTTAAGGGGCCAAGCTGAGAACAGCAAGGGAAGGAAGTGAGCAGGGTGGGCTCAAAACCCATTTTCCTTGACATCGGATCTGACTCGGGGACCGGGTATATACAGACACACCTGCCCCTGTGTTAAGAGCGAGGCGGCAGGCAATGACTATTGGGAGCGAACTGGTTTTCGAATGTCTTGGTAAGGACAAAGCACTCTGGGTGGACGTACCTCCACCCCAGAATGAACTGTTTCTTCCAGACAGCACTCTCAGCCATCTCAGGGTCTGCTTCACTAGCCTTTGGAGGTCATACACCCAAGGGTATGACCACCCCCAGGACCCTGCATCCTCACCCACCACCTGAGCATGGTCTTTCAACTCTTTGAGTCCTGGATACCTCCTGGGCAGAATGAGGAGGAAAATCCCTGCCTCACTGCAGTCCAGAGGGAGAAAGAAATGCATCTGAGGGCTGCTCCATAAACCAACAAGAGCTATAAATTGGAAAGGAGCAAAATAACAATAATAAAAAATGCTGGTGTTCTCGCCCCTACCCAGAGCACAGAGTGTCACCCTCAGAGTTTCTGGCTCTGCCAAAAGGGCAAAGCAGATTGTGGCCCCTCTTCCAGCTCCATTAACCAGCTACATGCCTTTAAATTGTTCTGTTCTAAAAGCCTGGCATTTAGGTATGATCTTAGTCATGAGGATTCCAGGTCTGCTAGGGTCTGCACAGTCAAGGCAGCCCCTCTTCAGGAGCCCAGACAGCCATGTCTAGAACCCCCAGGAAGGCATTGGTAAGCATGGAAGAGTGGAAGCCAGTTCCATGGCCCTCCAGGTCACTTGGCCTATGATCCTCACCATATGCTCCCAGCCAGCCTGAGCCTCTGAGGCTCTGCAGACCCCATGGCAGGCTGTGGACACAGCCAAAGGGATCCAGGCCTCATTCTGGTCTTTGCAGTCAGATCTTCTATAGGTTTATTAAACTGCCTCCTGTTGACTTTCTAGAGAGCCTAACAGTGATGTTATAGACCCTTACTGCACATCAGCAGATGCACCCTGCAGCAGCCTACAGGAGGGAGCATGCACTTCTGCATCCAAAGAAATCAAAGGCCAAGCACTTCCACACCTAGATCAGGGGCATGAAGGGGAACATGCAGGCCCTCATGAGCCCTTGCCAGAGTCTAGACAGCACTGCCAACTCACATTGTGTTGGGACGGCCCTTCACTCTCTAAGCATGGGTATCTACACCTGAAGAAAAGGATACACACACTACTACCCTATAATACTGCTGGGGGACTCAGTGAGCTGGCCGTGAGACCTGTCAAACGTAATTGTCTCACATCTGTCTGAAATTCAGCCATACTGTGGTTGTCACCACACACACAGGACCTACCAGCTAACTCTGGCCATTGCAAGAGGTGTTGTGGTGCTTGGCCCCTCAAAAGGGATACGGTCCTCATAAGTTGAGGCTTTACATTCTCTTCAGACTTCAAGATCTCTGCTAGGTCTAGTGGACTCTGTCTACCGAGGTTGCATGAGACAGTCATCCAGTGAAGACTATCATCACTACATGGTGGTATACCAGAAAGGTTGGATATTCTGGAAGCACTGGGACAAAATACAGCTGACAACTGCACAAACCAGTGGCACTGTTGGGCAAGGTACAAACAGGGGCCATTGGTCTCTGTTGACAATGGCTTGGGTGTGCAGAGACCCTCACTCCATCCGGCCAAGACAGTACAATGTGCTTTTTTTGGCACGCTCCAGGCAAGGATGCCTGACTCCTCTTGAGTTATGAGCGCTCAGGGTTTGGGCTTCCTGCTCAAACCTCAATTCTAGTCAACTGGTAGACAAAATTATACCCACACTGACCTGCTGAAGAAGCCGCAGAAGTAAATATTGCCTCGGGTCAGAGCCACTCCTGGAATCTCAGTGCTTTGTTGAAAGCTGTGGAGGCAGGGGCAATACATCACCACAACCCGCCTCTGTTTACAACCGGGTAATGCCTTTTATGACCGCCTCTCTCTATCCCTGAATATTTGTTTTATTGCCCCTGTAGGGAGATTTTTCCATTTGGCAAAAATCTTCAGATGGTTTTACTCATGTTAACAACTGGTCATTAAATACAGAGGAGTAAACAGAGAAATAAAGGTTCGTTTCTTTGCTATTTTTTCTTGCTTTTTCTCTCTCTTTTTAAAAATAACTTATGGAATAAAATTATGAAATGAATAATGGGGCGAGAAGGGGTGTTCGTATGTTGCTCTCAGCTTCTTCCTGGGTGGGCATTCCCCAGGAAACCCTCCCTGCCTCTCAGAAAGGTCATTCCTTCAGTGAGGGAAAAGCAAAGGTTTCATTCCGTTTCAAGGTGAGGGCTTGCTCTGTGATCTCTGGATTTGAGGCCCTTGATGCTTGATTATTCTTCCCCTGTGGCCCAGGAAGCAGGAGGCACATCTGCTTCTGGCAGAAAAGGCATCTCAGGGCTAGAGCACCTGGAGAGGATTGGTGGGGAGTGATTGAAGGGGAGAGCCAGGTGGATGGATGGTGGGTGGGATGTTTGGCTGGTTGGCTAGATGGATGGATGGATTGGTGAGTAGATGGGTGCATAGATGTGTGGGTGGATGTTGGATAGAGGATGGATAGATGGGTAGGTGGTGGAAGGGCAGATGGATGGATGGAATGTGGGATTACAGATGTATGAAGGAAATATAGCACCTCTGGGTGGCACAGCCTAGGGCTCTGAGGCAAAACTTGTGTACCCTACAGGGAAAAAGGGAGCATTAATGAGCAATCAACCTGGCTGCAAACATAGAAACTTCATTCTGGGAATCTAAGAAGAGAAAGATTGCTTAGAAGCTGGAAGCCAGTGAGACTTGATGAATGAAGCCCAAACTCCCAATAGACATCCTGGGTCTGCATTGTTAAAAACAAAAACACCTAGTTTACAAAATTTTTGTTTGATAAATTATCCCCAAATAAAACCTTTCAATATCCCCAGTCTGCTTCTGAGAAGTGGGGTGGTCCAATGAGTACCTTTAGAGGTGTCCCAGCTGAGTCCATCCCTGACTTACATCCCCTGAGCAAGGCAGCCAGTGGGGCCTGCCTTTACACTTGGCCTGGAAAGCCTCTCTGGGCAGCCTCCGTGTGCGGTCTTATCCAGCGCATCTGTGCTACAAGACTGTAGACTCCCAGCCACGGGGAGGTAAAGTAGAGAAAAAAAGTACAAGTCCCTCCTTTGAAAAAGGAGGGCCAGTGAGACAGGAATCCTGGCTTCTCTGACCAGGGGACCAGCTGTGCAGGCAGCAGGCCCAGAGCCTCCTCCATGACCCACAGCAGCGCATAACCTCTTCACCTGCAGATCCCTCCAGAGCAGGATACCGCTCATGTGAGGCTCACTCCTGGCTGAGGGCTCCTCTTCTTCCCCCATCCTCAGCCCCTGCCATCTGAAACAGAAGGAGGGGTACCAAGAGTGGGCTTCAGGTACCTCTGCCAGGGCCAGAGGAAGAGGAGGGCTGGTGATACTGGGGAGAAAGCTTATCTCTTCTCACCTCAGGCATGACCAGACTGTTGGAAAATCAGAGTTGGAGTCAGGGTAGTATTAAAATGTTCATGGCAGAAAGGAGAGAGAAAGGGGAAAAAAGATCATTCCCATACTGCTTTAATGCACCGTTTCATACCATAATAAAACTCTGTAGTAATAAAACTCAACAAATCCCCTCACCAAGAAAGCGGGGATTCCAGAACTTGCCTTCCCAATACCCTTCACTCCCTCTGCCCACATGTCCTGAAGACCCAGGGAGAAAGCCCCAGAAAGAGGGCTTTCTGGGTTGTGAAGAGTGTAGACTCTGGAGCAGGGTTACCAGGCTCCGCAAATAAAAATCCTGAACATCTAGTTAAACTTAAATTTCAGATGAACAACGAATGATTCTTTTTGGTATAAGCATGTTCTGGGCAATATTTGGAACATATATACAAAAAAGGGAAAAGATTCATTGCTTATCTGAAATTTAAGTTTAACTGGGTTTTCTGCATTTTGCATGGCAAACCTACTCTTCTATCCTTCACCAGATACAGTCCTACTCCAGAGCCAGGCTAAGATGATTTAAATCCTGACTCTGAAGAATGGCCGAGTGATCTTAGCTCCCACAACTGGGGACTGAAACCATCTCAAAGGTAGGTGTGAGGATAAAAGAAGTCAAAGGTGTACAACACTAAGTAACTCATGTGTAAATGTTATTTATCCTTAAAGGGCTCACACTTCCCAACCCCTAGGGGTTTACCATAGAAGCTGGTGCACACTCCCAATTCTAGAAACTGATGGAGCTCCAGATGCTGAGACCAATCTACCCACAGCCAAGGGTAACAGGAGAGAGGGGAGGGGTTAGGAACAGCAGAATCATTCTGGACCTGACTCCACTGATTCTGGAGATGGGGTGCAAGCAGAATTGAGTGGGCATGAGAGAGCTAGCATGGCTGCTGAGAGCACAGACCTGACCTGAACCCTCAGAGCCCCTGGGTCTGACTTTCCCTAGAACATTAGCTCTGCTCATCCAATCTTCCTGGAGGATGTTCCAGAAAATACCACCCCGATTTAGGAGTATCCACAAGGGACTCTTTGGACAGAAGATCTGGCTTGCTGGATGTGCACACTTACCTAGGGTAAGCCTTGGCTGCATCTGTGCCCCACAGCAAGCCAGGACCCTGCAATAGAGCCCTGTATTGGTGAGCCCTGATTCAGCCTCCCTAGGGTCCTTCCCTCCAGGGGGAAATCAGGCTCTTGGAACTGACCCCTGAGGCCAATCTGGGATCCAGTTGAGGAAAACATAGCCAGCCTAAGTATAGCCCCAGCCCTGGGTACAGGCTTCCGAGAGGCTCTAGATTTCTGCCATGCAAGTGTCTTACATCCCTATGCACACTCCCATGGTGTTCCAGAATCCAGAGATGGTAGTCCAGAGAGTTGTGCCTTTGCCCCTGGCCAGATTTACCATGTTGGTCAAGGCCTTCCACCACTCTGAGCTTTGGGCTTCTTGTCTTCAAAGCTGAGATATTAGGGCTTATTTTATGAGTTCTGTCTTTGGGAGAACAAAATGTAACAAATTCAGAGAAAGTAAGCTGAAGTCCTATCTTCCTGAGGGCCTTCTCTGAGCCAAGCAGTTGCAAACTTAATAAATCCCAACACCAACCTTGAGAGTTAGTATACCTATTCCACAGATGACAGCAACTAGCTCTGAGGATTTGTCTTTTTCCCAGAGCCTCCTAGTGCCCAGGGTAGGATACCTACTTTGGAATTCTAATGTGAGGTGTCAAAAGTTAGGAGAGTAGAGGTATGTAGGTGGGGTACAGCACAGACAGTCATCTTCTGGAATCCTTGTCAGCAGAGAGTCTGCTTCTTTCTCTCCCTCTGCCCTGTTTGTGCTCTCTCTGTCTGTCTCTCTCTCTCTAATAAATAAATAAAATCTATTTTAAAAAATTAAATTATATTAAATATTTTAAAAAATGAGATCAATCCTGACTAATATATGAAATGTCTGCTTTAATGTGATAGTTATACTTTTTTTCTTATTATTTTTAAAAACAAATATATAAATCTGTATGTTTTAGAAACAGTGCTTTCAGAATACCACCTAAAGTCATCCTGTGGGTTACAAGCTGGATAACAATGATTTGGTGCAAACCTTTAACCTTTACTAAGGTCCTTCCCTGAAAGGCCATCGAATTGTGAAGGAACGAACAACCGAGGCCGAGGGGCAGGGGGCCACAGGCAGGCACCTCAACTGGGCACTCGAGGTCTAGAACTCATAAAGCGAAATCAATTCTTGGAGATGCACCTCCACAGCCAGACCCCTGCCTGCCTCTTACCTTAAACTCCACATGACTGTGGTGTTTCTGAAGAGCAGTGACTCTGCATGATAAGCCAGGAGACACATGGAAGATCTCACACAGAGGGGCACCTTGCTTTGGGTGTTGACGAGGAACTGAGTTTCCCAGCACAGAAAGAAAGGTGGAGCCTTGTCAGTAGAGGTAGTGGCAAAAGCAGAGGACAGGGGAGAAAGGGTGGTGGGGTCTGTTGTCCCGAATTTGGAAGCCACCCCCCCATGGCTGAACACAGAGCTGAGGATAAAAGGCACAGTCTAGTCTAACAGTCTCTGGCCCCTAGAGAGTTGGTCAGTACAGTTTTAAATTCAAATAGCTTGGGGAGCCTGGGTGGCTCACTGGTGAGTCTGCCTTTGGCTCAGGTCATGATCCTAGGGTCCTGGGATAGAGTCCAGCATGGGACTCTCCCCAAGGAGCCTGCTTTTCCATCTGCCTATGTCTCTGCCTCTCTCTGTGTGTCTCTCATGAATAAATAAAATCTTTAAAACAATAAAAAAAATATATTTTTTAAAAATTCAAATAGCTTGCCAACTGAAAACCTGTGGAGATTTTACCTAAAATGCAGATTGCTGGTATCCCTATTCAAAATCCTAATTCCCTCCCCTTCCCTCTTCTCCCTTTACCCATAGCACCTAAGAACCTTCTATAGATTGTGTTTAATTACTTATGTTTTGCGCCATATCCTCCTCTCCTCCCCCTAGATGTAAACTCTGGGACAGGAGGCTTGGGGTTTTCTTTTTCTTTTTCTTCCTTTACTAAAGTACTTCACTTAGCCAGTGTCTGTCACTTAGTGGGTGCTCAATAAGTATTTTAATAAATTAATAGAGGAAGCAGGGGAGTCTGATGTGTCCCACACTAATGTCTATCCTGGGGTGGCAGGATACAGCCAGGCAGGAGGCCTCGGTTCTCATTTGCCCCAGCCCACGCGGGCACCTCCAGGCACTCCCTGAGCTGCGTGAACAGAACCCGCCTTGAGGCAAAGAAGCAGCAAGCAAGAGACTGGCATTTGCTTTAGCGGGATTTGCAGGCAGGTTCCCGCAAGAGTGTAGGTTCCAGGCTCCAAGTCATGCCAACTGCTTCTCCATGTACCGCGGAGCACCGCGGCTTCCCTGGGCTGCGCACAGGTTTCAGCGAGGGCCTGAGCCTGGGTGCACCCAGCCCCCGGGCGCGGCGGGAAAGCGGGGAAGGACGCCCAGGGCGCGGGAGACTTGGCCAGCAGAGGGCGCGCGCGCTCAGTCGGCCCGCGCGTTCCCGGCGGCGGCTCCGGCCAGTCGCTAGTTTCGGGATCACGCCTCGCTCTCCTGAGATGGGGGGGGGGGGGGGGGCTGAGGAGCGCCTGAGGACTGTCTCCCCCCCCCCCCATGGCTACTCCGTTCAAGGAAGGGAGCAAGCCCGTGCGTTTCCCGGCTCTACGCTCAGTGCCCAGAAGTCCGCCTGGCCTGGGGTGCACAGTGCAGCTAACTGAGCGTGAGAGCAGTTTTGGAAAAAAGGCACAAAGGACACCCATCGTCGCGACCTGCGTCCCGGAGTTCCTGCAGCTTCCCGCTGACTGCCCCCTCCTGTGGGCCCTGACTGCAGCTGCTGAGCCCAGGCCCCGCGGGCCCCACGCATCCCCCTGTGGCCGGGACTTCCCGGGTACAGGCCTGTCCCCACCGCGTGCTCCTCGGGTGGGGCGGAGGATAGAATCTGGTCCGCTGTCCCGCTGTGCCGTTAAGGGCAGGAGGAGGTGGCAAGGGAGCCCTGTGGTCACTAGTGAGGTCCCCAGGCGTGCTCCCCCCGGGCCGCCTGCCTGCGTCCCTCCCTACCAGGCTGGGGCTGCGCGGGTGTCCAGGTTCAGGCACGTCCTGCCAAGAGTTCAGACTCGTTTCCTGGACCAGAAAGGCTGACGCTGGGGGTACTGCCCTGGGCTAAGACGGAGAGGGGACGGGGGGGGGGGTCTCTCAACACTCTGGGTCGCACAGGGCATCCGCTGGGAGAGGGCGCATTTGCGGAAATGTAGACGATTATTCTCGCTTCCATTTGTCGAGCACCGGCCGGCCCTGTGCCAGACCCAGTGGCGAGCACGTGGCGAACGAGGGTCTCGATCATTCCCCCAGGTACTGCTCGGCGGGATGGCAGCTGCGGTCAGCCCATGGCCCAGGTGAGCCAGCGACATTCGCGTTACGTTCACGGAGCAGCAGAGCGGACTGACCTTGCGTCCTCCGCGGCGCGCGGTGCTGTCCGCTGGCAGGGTCAAGCCGGGAAACTGAGGCTGGGCCACCGAGCGAAAGCGTTGGCTTGGGGCGGGAGTGGTTCTGCCAACAGCGGTCCCCTCCCGTGGGCAGAGCTTGCGGGGGGCTCAGCACAGCGGGCCCAGCCGGTGGGCACCCCCGGGCGCTGGGCTCCCGAACCGGGCGCTCGTCGCTCCCTCGGGCCTCGCGGCGCACTCCGGCGAGTCTCCTGACGGTCGGCGCCGTTCCGTTCCCGCCTCTGGGACTCCATCTCTCCACCTGCCAAGTGGGCGCAACGACCAGCCTTTGTCGCAGCCTCACTGCGCGTCGGGGTCCTCGCTGCGGATGGAGCTTGACGGAGCGGGGCCCCGCGGGGCTGGGGCAGGTCAGAGGCCCGAGCGCCCCGCCGCCGGAGCACCCACGGAGGAGCGGCCGGGTGGGGGGCGCCCCGGGTGCAGGGGGGCGCCGCGGGCCCCAGCCGCCGGCGGGCTGCGCCTCCAGGCCCGCCCCTCGCCGCGCGCCCCGCCCCGCCCCGCCCCGCCCGCCCGCTCTCGCCTCTAAAGCGCCCGCCGCGCCCGCCGCACTTTCACTCCCCGCCGCCGCGTCCGCCCGCGCCTGCCCCGCGCCCGCCCGCCCCGCGCCCGCCGCCCGCCGGTGCCATGAACGCCAAGGTCGCCGCCGCGCTGGTCCTCGTGCTGACTGCGCTGTGCCTCAGCCACGGTGAGTGCGCCGGCCCCGCGCGGCCCCGAGCGAACCCAGTTGGCGCCGCTTGGCGCGGGGGAGGTCGAGGCAGCCCCTTCGCGGGGCGCGCGCCCTCGGGCGTGGCGCTGAAGCCCGAAGCTTAGCGGCCGGCCCCCGCGCCGAGGCCTCGCGCTCCGCAGCTCTCTGCAGCGGGGCCCGGGTCCGGGACGGTGGGCGGCCGCCTGCACGGGGGCGGGCGGGATCCCTGGCCGGGCGCGCGCCCGGGGCTCCGGGGAGCAGAGCGCAGTGGGGAGCCGCTGGTCCCGGGCCGGGCCGCCCCCCCAGCCCCCGCAGCCCGTGCGCTCCAGCGCCCCCCCAGCCCCCCAGCGCCCCAGCCCGTGCGCTCCAGCGCCCCCCAAGACCCCCCAGCCCGTGCGCTCCAGCGCCCCCCCCAGCCCCCCCAGCGCCCCCAGCCCGTGCGCCCCAGCGCGCCGCTCGTTTCTCGAGGCCCCGCTGCGCCGGGGCCGGAGCTGCGTGTGCGAGAGGGCGCTCGGCGAACCTGCCTGGCGCAGCCTGCCTGGCGCCGCGACGCACGTCTGGTGGCGGTGCGGCCGGGAGCTGCTTCGCGGCGCCCCCCTAAGCGAGGCCGCCCCTATCTCGCACCCACCCGGCGAGGCTTCGCGGGCGAGCCCCACAGCGGCTGTCGGCTTTGCGCCCCCCGCCCGGCCGCGCTTCTGCACAGCTCCGCGGCCCGCAGCGCGCAGCAGACCCGGGCGTGCGTCCAGCCTGCTCCCCGGCCTCCTCCGGGGGTCGTCGAAGAGAGGCCCAGGGCCGCCGGGGTCGCTCCTGCCGGCTCCCCTGCCCCCAGACACACCTGCAGGCGGGCGCCTTTGTCACCGGCCAAGCCTTAGCTCTTCCCTCTGAAGGAGCGCTGCAGAGTTCAATCGCCAAGGCCTTAGGCCACTGGGAAAGGTGGTGTCCTGTTTCACTGGGAGAGGGAGAGCCCGTTTTTGTTTTTTTTTCTTTTGGAGCTTAAGAGAAATCTCGCTGTCCTGTCACAGGACACCACTGCTGCAAACCAAAATAAACTGTTGTCTTTAAATACATAAAACAAGCCATGTTAGGCCGCACTGTCCTTTCTTAGCTGCAAAGTTGCCAACAAACCCTGCAAAGGGTTGAAGGACCCTGGGAGTGCTCTTGGGGCAGCCACGGTCCATGCAGAGCCTGAGCCCCCACAGTGCTAGGCTGGGTTCCAGCTGCTGACCCTCTGCATCCTCACAGGCAGTGGACTGGGGGCCAGTGTGGGTAAGGTGAACATGCCTGTGTCTGGGCCAGGGAGCACTGCAGGGACTGCCAGGGGCTCACAGCTGGCTGCCTGGAGAGTTCTCTTTAAAAGTGTAGCAGGTTAATGGGTGCCTGGATGGCTGGGTTGGTTGAATGTCAGACTCTTGATCTCAGCTCAGGTCTTTATCTCCAGGTTGTGATTGTGAGTTGGGGGCAGGGGGTGTAGTAAGTTCCTGGGCAGAGGTGCAGAGGGACTGGATGGAAGGCAATTTAGTCCACCGCCTAGCCTAGAGGTATGCTAGGCTGAGTCTCCATACTGACCCCCTAGGTCCTGGGGGACACTCTGGTTTGAGCATTAACAACTGAGTGGTGGGAGTGGAGCTGTCATCCTGCACTTTGCTAGGGAAATGGTGCCGCTCCGGTTCCCTGGGGAGCTGCAGAAAGGAGGGGAATGCAGGGACCCACCCTGGTCCTTGAGCCCTAGGCATAGCTGACCTGGAAGGAGCACTGAGGGAGTGGGGGGTGGGGTCTCATTAACAGACTCATCCTGACCCTGAAAAGGGTTGGTTGCTTGCCTCTCTGAGTTGCTCTTTTGGTAGCCACATGGCCAGGACAGGGTCCTGGACTCAAGGCTGGTCTGCGTCTCCTTGCATTCGTAGGCCGGAATATACTTCTTTGCCCTTCTTGAGCCTGGGTGCCCATACTGAGTTCCAAAGCTACACCTGGAGACCCCCCCTTGGTCAGGGGCTGGTGCAGGCGCAGGCTTCTGTCCTTCCACTGGTGACCTCAGACAAGCAGCTGGGCCCCTGTGTGCCCTGGGTATTCAGGGGTGGTGAAATCCAGGCTGGGCTTTGTTCTGAGGCCTGGTTGGAGAGGCAGGCCAGGACTCCCTTTTCTGCATTAGAGTGGAAGGTTCTCTCAGAACTGCTCTTGAACAAAGGCAGGTTCATCAGGTCCCAACCCCTGGTAAACATCTAGACCAACCAGGTGCCTTGCCTATACAGAGTCACATCCAAACCAGTTGGAAAAGTTAGTAATATTGACAAAATAAGCTGGAGGAGAGGACACCAGGTAGACATAGCACTGTATTCTCTAGGTAAGTGACAGAGCCCTGGGTGCTCTGTCACTTTAAAAGAACCTGTGGAAATTCCCCCACTTGACAGTCAGGCAACTAACTAACTGGGTCCTGGGAGTAGGAATAAGAATTGCCTTTGAAGGAAATGGATAGTTCCCAAGGGGTGGGGTGGGGAAGAAGAGAAGAGAAAAAAAACCTGTATTTTGAGCTCAGAATCAGCTCTGATTTCTGGCCTGATCTCCACCAGTGGAGCCAGAACAGCTTCCCTGACAGAGGAGAGCAGCCTCCCCAACCCGCCAAAGCATTTCACACTGTGTTCCTTTCATGTGCTGCTGCACTGGGGTTGGGACCCTTTATGTCACCACCCAACAACCCCAGTTCTCCAGTCCCTGCTCAGCTCAGGAGGATCCAGGAGAATTCCAGGGAGACCAGAGGCAGGACACTCAGAGGGGAGGCTTTACCCAGACCCTCTCGCCCCCAGCCCTGGGGTCACTTTCCCAGGCGATCTGGTTACAGGGCAGTATGGGCAGTACAGTAGAAACCGCCGCAGCGGGGAACTGGGTGCCATTGCTGAAGGCCAGGCCCCAGCAGAGACTTTCTGGAGTCAGTTCAGGGATACAAGTGAAGGCTGCTGTAGCTGCTCTGCAGTATCCTGAGTGTGAGCACCCTGAAGCCAGGCTTTTCTCCTTACTGGTTTTTAGGGAATCAGGTTTGATCCCAGGGGGCTGGGCAGCCTGCTTTTTCCCTGACTTGGTGGCTAAATAGGCTGGTCTTTACAGGCCCTGCCATCTCTCAACTCAATGCAGCCTGTAGAAAAATTAAGAAATCCCTCACTCACAAGGTTTCATGTAGCTTCCCTAGCTCTCTTGCCCCAAAGTGCAGGATTTCAGGACCAGTAGGAGGCTCTTGGGAGCCCTGTAAACAGGCAAACTTTTTTTTTTTAAGTCTCTGGACTAAATATTCTCAAATATAGATTTAATCCCTGATGAAAGGATCCACAAATTCAAATAATTTGGGGTATTAAGTAGGGCTTGGATAAAATCTGCATTAAAGAAAAGAAAAAAAAAAACACGAATATCCCAGCCCCCCAAGGCTTGCAATTCTAGACTTAAATGGTGAGTGGTGGTCCGTAGGAGCCCTTTGCTTATTTAAACTAATGAGTGTCAATTATGGCATTTTGCAAATTGGTGGATTGGCAAACAAAGAGGTAATATAACCCAGGAGGCTGCAGCATCTCTGCACAATGAAAGCCACATTTGACCCCAGCCCTGATAATCTCCCTGCCTTCAGGGGAGTGCTGCGGAGAATGTGGGCCCTTGCCCTGTCCTCTGGGGACTCCCAGGTAGGAAACCTGCCAATGGGATTCTTTTGTGGTTGCCCGGGTTTAAGGTGAGTGTGAGGAGAAGGTGGGGAGGGCAGCACTCCCAAGGGAACTGTGGTAGCTCCTGGGACCAGAGAGAGCCTGGAGGCTCCTGCTTCCCCCTCCTCCTTCCCTGAGTGAGGAGAGCTTTCTTCGTTGGCTCTGGAGGAGTTTATTTTGCAGAGAGTAACTGGGAACCCCAGTACCTTGGACTGAAACACTTCTGTCCTGGGATTAATATATGTTATCCTAAGACACCTGAGCAGGGGCTGCTTGACCCATACGCACACATATCCCCAAGGTTTGGCAGGATCATAACAAACTGCACTGCTGTCACTACCTCTTCTAGGCAAACCAGTCAGCCTGAGCTACAGATGTCCCTGCCGATTCTTCGAGAGCCACATTGCCAGAGCCAACGTCAAGCATCTCAAAATCCTCAACACTCCGAACTGTGCCCTTCAGATCGTGTAAGTCTGAACATCATCCTCCAGGAGGGTTGCATCCCATGGGTGTAGTAGCACCTAACTCAAAACTTGTAAAAGCTGGAGAACCCACACATGCAGAGCAGCTAGCCTGGAACTTGCATAATTAGCGGCATATCTGATTACCAGGAGGCCTTTGAGGATTCCACCAGGCAGGAGTTTCAGTGGCCAAGCTTACCCTTGGCACCCTGGTTCTTGCCTCTTTTTTCCCAAATTTCCTCCTTTAGCACAGGAGACGGCAGTACAGTGGGATGCCTCCAGACCAGAGAAGCCAGGAGTTTCTTTTGCTGAAATCCAGTAAATGAGGCCGCCCTCTGCTAGTCACGGTGGTCTGTCCTGCCAGTTTCTAGGCTTTGGTGTTCTAAATTCATCCTTTATCACATAGCAAATCTCACAAGACCCCAATTCAGTTTAATTTGTCTTCAACCTTTGGGCAAAACTCAAAATTTTCAGCTCACTTAACTGTTTTCTCAAACACAACACACGTTTTTTCTGATATTGATGGGAACTGCTGCTATTTGATGTCACTCATATGGGAAATGAGACACACAAGAATTACACCTATATAACACATAAAAACCTCTCTCTGGGGTTGTCGGAGGCTGGGCGAGGTTCAGGAAGAGACCTTCATGTGGCTGTTCATTGCTTGGCCCTCGTGTGCTAGAGTGCACCCCTGCTCACACACAGTGAGTGTGCTCATGTGTCCAGATGCAGGGGTGCAGAGTCTCAGGTCTCTTGTGAGGGAGCTCACCTCCTGTAAAGTCCCAGTGCTGAGAATGGGGTGGAGACCCAGAAGTTGAAATGAAAGCCGCCCCCTCCCGAAGCATTTGCCACCTAATACCAACTCTTTTTAAGTTTGATTTTGTCTTTTTTTTGGCTAGTCTTTGCTGCCTTGAATGTGTTTGTCATTTACAGTATGTTTTAGGCCACTAGAAGGTGAATGTGTTTTCACTGGCTTTGCTTACAATAAACTGCTCTCTCCTTTGAGCGGTGTTGTATCAAATACTGAATTTAGTTCCATAGACCTGCTTTGCAGTTCACATTGCACTAGTCCACTTGCTAGGAATGCCCCCTGAAGTTCAAGAAACCAGATAGAATGTGGGGGTGTGGGCAGACGCAGAACCGATAAGCAGTGACAGCCAGATTGAAACCCATTGCTCTGAACCACACTCTTCCTCTGCACCTGTCAGTCATTTACCAGGAAGGCCGCATGATGCCCCTGGGTGTCCCCGGGCCACAATGCTGGCCTTCGTTGTCCTTACAGACCTGTGAATGGCTGGGCAGGCTGCTGCTTGAGGTCTTTATGGAGAGGGGCCCAGAGAGAGAAGTCTGGTCTGCCCCCAGGAGTTGTTGGGTGGGGGAGTGTGAGTGTAGTGGAGAAGTGGGAGGAAGGTGCCAAATGAATTTTTAAGAAACAAATGCAACTGTGGAGCATTCAGTGAACTTGTAAAATCTCTCTGAGAACCATTCTCTGGCAAATTACCTACACCAGCCCTCCCTCCACCTGCATTGTCCCTCCCTCACTGCCCTGTCACCCCCCACTGCACTGTCCCTCCCGCACTGACCCATTACCTCTGTTCCCCAGACTGTTGTAATACCTCTTTACAGATCGCCTATTCCAGGTTTACTCTTCATTCTCTCTCCCTTGTATTTCAAGATGATTCATCCAAAGAACAAATCTGCCTTTGTCACTCTCCAGCATAAATCCCCATAATCTTGCAGGTGAAGTCCCTCAATCCAGCTCCTACATCTGGCCACCTGCTCCTTGGGCATCCCGTCTTCCTCCACCTCCTTGGTGCTGTTACCCCTCTAATGCCTTTGCTCTTGCGTTTCCCTCCCCTTCTATCTCACTCACCCCACTCCTTTGCACCCTTCAGAAGCCAACTCAGAGGTTCTGTGTGGTGCATGCACTCTCCCTGGGCTCCCCCTGCAAACCCACCTTTCCCCTTCCTGTATCTGTACAGTGGGACTTGCCCACTGCTAGGGATTTGTCTCCCCAGCTCGCCCCAAGTTCCTCCTAAACCCCAGCCTGCCAAGCTAGGCACTTGGTGCGGGAGAGGATCCTGACATGAGTTTGAGATGAGCCAGTGCCCAGATCATGTCCCTGCCTCCTGCCATTCGGCTGCACACCCATAGCCTCTTCTGTTTTGGCAGGGCAAGACTGAAGAACAACAGCAGACAGGTGTGCATTGACCCGAAATTGAAGTGGATCCAGGAATACCTGGAGAAAGCTCTAAACAAGTAAGCACAACAGCCGAAAAAAGACTTTCCGCTAGATCCACTTGAGGAAAGCTAACAGCGTATGGCAGATATGGCAGATGGAAAGGCGAGGTGCTGGGGAGGTGGGCCTGGATGGGGAGGGCCAGGTACACCTGGGGGGGATAGCACGCTGACCTGGGATCTCAGCCTTGAGGTTTGCCCAGAACATAGACACCTGCATTTATAGTGTCTGGTACGATCCTGCAGCTTATATTCACCAGTGCCCCAGACCCTTGCACATTGGCTGTTTTAGAACTGGGGTTTTTCTAAGAAATTACATTGTCCCAACAGCATTACCCACTGTCTGCTCTCTCCTGATCATCACAATCCCCATCATTCCCATTATCTTTTTTAAAATCTGTGATTACTTCAAGATCTGTATTTGGTTTGTTTTGGAGCTTTTCTTCCTTGCTCCCGGGGTATCTGGGCACAGTCAGGTGATGGCCAAACATGGAGCTCAGAAAAGTGTCCTTCCTCCAGACTCACAGGCTTGGAGGAAGGCCATGGACAGCTTCTGTGGGGGGTGTCCCTCCTAAAATGACAACCCCAGTGACTCAGATACTGGCCAGCGTTAGGCAGCGGCCACCGCCTCCACCTCCTCTTTCCAGCTGGGTGATTGGTTCTGTAGGCTCCATGTACTACTGTCACTAGGGACTGTGCTCAGAAGCCCTTTGCCGGCCATTCCCAGGCCTCTCCCTGCCTCCAGTAGCATGCTTTCATCGTGCTTCTGCTTCTCATTTCTGTACATGCTCAGTGGGGAGGAGGGTGATTGCTGGGGCTCTGCCCTGTAGCCTCCTCCTCCCTTTGCCCTACCCTCCTGTTCAGGCCCTCTGTGAGAATCTTCTCTGGCCTCCTCCAGAATGGGGCTGGCCCTGTCCTGGAGGGTGGGAGATCATGTCTCCACCTTCTGTCGAAAGGCTGGTCTTTGCAGAATCAAATGAAATTTTCAATCTGAGAACTTGTTTGGAGGAATTTGGTTTCTGTGATTGCCTCTGAGGCTTATATAGGCCACGGAGGCTCTACAAACTCTGAGGTCTCTGAAATCAGAAATGAAAAAAAAAATGAATAAATGAGCATCTTGTCACTAACCCTTCCTCCTGAAACCACAGCAGGGTTTCAGGTTCCAATCAGAAACATTGGCAAGGTGACATTGCCACGCATAAATGTGATCCACAGATGGGCCTGGTGGTATTTGTAACTTTTTGCAAGGCATTTTTTTTATATATTTTTTGTGCACATTTTTTTATGTTTCTTTAGAAAAAAAATGTATTTCAGAATATATTTATAGTCGAACAATTCATATATTTGAAGTGGAGCCATATGAATGTCAGTAGGTTACATTTCTCTATTATCTTGAACTACTGGCAATTTGTAGAGAAATATATATGATCTATAAATGTGATTACAGCTTTTTAATGTTAGCCACAGTGTATTTTTTCACTTGTACTAAAATTGTATCAAATGTGACATTATATGCACTAGCAATAAAATGCTAATTGTTTCATGGTATCAAGCTCCTACTGTATGTGGGAATTTATTTACCTGTAGAAAAATTCATCAGCTATTAGACATGGGGCTCAGATGCATTTGTGGAGTCGATGAAGGTAAGGTGGCCTGCAGGTCAGGTGCCTTAGAACCCTCCTGCTGACTTCACATGTGAGCATGGGCCTTGATCAGGAGCCGAATAGAGCTGCCACTCAAGTTTTTATGCCTTTTTTTTTTTTTTTAACTCAATGGAAACAGCAGTGCTAGTTTTCTGAAGAATAATATTTGACTCACTAATTCCTCTTCCTCTTCCTCCTCTTCCTTGGTTCTCCTAACATCCCCATGTAATCTCCAGAGACTCAACTCTCATAATATCCAGCTTTTACATTTTCCCCATGTAAAAAATCCCATAATTCCAGGCCATGGTTAATAGCAAGCTTTCATGGGAACAGGTGGCCTTACCCCATAAATCATTAAATACCATTCAGCTTGAATCATTAAAATGTGACAGTCATGAGCCAGTTGCTGTAATCAAATTCTGCTAACCAGCTCTCTCCCCTGCTCTCCAGAACAATCCCAGTCATTCCCAAGGGTTGTCCCCCGGCATCCAGAAAGGAGAAGGTGGGATGAGGCCCGCTGCCTTTCTCCTCTCCTTGGATGGCCGCCTGAATCTTGAGTCTTTAATCTCCAGAGCACGATTTGATTTGAAATGCAGGTATTTTTTTTAGCTAAAGCAGAGTTCAGCTCCGCACTGAGAAGGAAGGAAGCCAGAGGAGATGGGATTGAGGTGAGTTAGAAGGCCAAGTCCAGCCTGGTCCTGGGTGTGCCTTCACACCCTTTCGGATGTGAATGCCGTTCCCGGGCCAGGCTGGCAAAGTGGCCGCAGCTATAACCAGTTCACAGATATTCTGGAAAGCCAGCTAACATTTTTCTTTGAATTGGGGAAAATGTTGGATCTATTTTAATGAAGTACTGGTGGACAGTGCTTTGCCCAGGGGCCTCCAGGACTAAGACTGAAGACAGGGTTAAACCGATAGCCAGTCCAGCATTCAGTATTGTGCAGACTGAAACAGAGCCCTGTTTATTTCAACATCATTAATGGTTCTACTAATTTTATCTAAGGGGGCGCAGAGAAGAAAAAATGGGGAAAAAAGAAAAGATAGGAAAAAAGAAGCGACAGAAGAAAAGAAAGGCTGCTCAGAGAAGGAAAAACTAGTTATCTGCCGCTTCGAGATGGACCGCAGTGCCCGCCCGCTGCTCTTGTATCTCCCGGCGCTTTGTAAATTTGCTCTAAGCCTCCTCCCCAGCAGACCCCCTGCCTTCTGCGCAGGGGCTCAGACCTCCGTGGAGGAGCAGCGCTCCTGTGGCCACACGGGCTCCTGTCTTTATGTGCATTTTAAGGCCCTTCCTGGTCTGCTAAGTTATGAAGAAAGTAGGTGTGCGGAGACTGGGGTGCGGTCTGGGACGAGGAGACTATGCTCAGGACTCTAGTGTGGCCCGGGGTCGCCAGCACTGCCCCAGGCTGCCGAGCTCCCCCCTGCCCTCCACTCCCTCTCCCAGAGGGCCCGGGACGCTCCAGAGCTCTCACAGCTCCACACACTCAGTCTGCCTTCCTGCTGAGGCCAGGGCCGGCTGCCCGGCCTGCACCGCGCCATCGCTAGCCCGTGGCGGGAGCCTAGGCCCAAAAGGCCTGTGCCTCCTGCCCTTCCCCTGACCACTGCCAGTGCCACACATCACCACCTCTGTGGGGCAGAGCTGGCGATGGACGGGCCTTTTGCAGGTGATACCTGACTCTTCTTTCCCAAGTGCCTGCTGCCTGGCTCTTTACCCCCCACGCATGGGGGGGCGGGACCTCTCCATACCGCCTCCCTAGGCCTGGGTCTGGGCCAGCAGCTTTACCCCTGAGCAAGGGTGGTGTCTGCACACCGAGTGGGGAAAGGGGGGGTGGGGGATGTGCTCCACATTCCCGGGAAGCAGCTGTGGAAAATACTTCTCAGGGAGCCTGTTGGCCAGGCAATTCACTTTATAGATTCTTGAAACGGGTCCCTGACATGGAAGAACTGTGTGAAGGGCCTGTCCCCACCCATCTGCTGGGAGAGGCTCTGTGACCCTGTGCGATTAGGTCCCGGGACTCAGCTGTGTCAGTCCTCTCTCATGAGCAATGTCTGCTTAAAATGAACATGTTGTTCTAGAAAGGTCTAGAACTTTCCTCATACCCTCTACAGATTTAGGTCTAAGATTTCTTGCCAAGTCTCTCTAATTTGGACCAGAAGGAGAGGGATCACGTAGGAGAGCAAGGCCCTGATTTCAGTAGTACTTTGAGAAAAGACACCTCGACTCCGGACTGTTCTCCCCATCCTCCCATCTCTCATAAACACTCACCCTGCATCCCAAACCCCTGGTCATAATTCAGTATGTGGATCCAAAAAGATGAAGTGGTGGAGGACAGAACAGACGGAATCAGAAGAAAATCCAAGGTCCCTGCCGCTGGTCAGCCTCACCTGGAACACTGTGTTCCCTCATGCTTTCAAGCCCTCCCCTGTGATAGCAGCACAGAGCCCTGTGGCCATTGCTTTTCTCCGTTAGAGAAGTGGCCTGCTAGGGCGCTACAGCCAAAGACCTTTCATTCCCCCTTGCCATCCCTTTTATCTGGCTGACCCTCAGCCTGCACCCCTCTTGCTGGCACCCTCCCTGCCCTGGAGGTCACTAGCATGTTTGCGGGTCTGCCCAGGGCTGCAGTCTTCCTTGGAAGCCAGCAGCAGTCCTGGACTGGGAACCGTGGCGGAGTGGTCCCCCTTTTACAAAGGCACCCAGGAACTGGTCAGATCTGTACCCCCATGCTCTCCATCCTTCATACAGCAGGATCGTGCATCTCTGCACCTAGAGAGTGGTGGCAGTCCATCCTGGACACCGTGGAGGGCTACTTGCCATCTAGCAATGGTGGGTCAAGCTCTTGCTGCCCTGAGGTGACAAACTGCTGTCTGCGGGGCTCAGGGAGACAGTGCTCCCACTCCTGCTGGGGATTCAGGGATTCGGGCTGCAGGGATTCAGACAGTTGGCCCCACCTTCAGAAAAGCAAACCAGCTCCAGTCCTGTCCTTCTATGACTCGACTGGCCACAGGCCCTCACTGTGTCTGATAAGCCAGCGTGGTGCCAACCTACCTGAAGACAGGGTGGCCGTGGAAGAGAGAAGAGCCGGACTCCATTGTGGTGGTTGAAACTAGGCCATGCGCAGTTCCGGCACTGACCAGGGCCACCCCTGCCATGCTGGCCAAGAGATCCCGGGGCCAGTTGGGGGTAGATGGAGGTGGCTGGTGAGGCCAAGGCCTCGGATGAGTGAGCCACACTCAGGCGGGGGGCCACCAGCCCTCCGTCTGTGCTGGGCTGAGACAGTGCGACCCGCCTGCCATGTCATGTGACCGCTGTCCCATGCTGTCTGTCAGTGTGCCCTTGTTTGTCTGCTGTGCACCCTGCTGGCTGTGCCCGTCCATCTTCTCCACTTCCCACCTTCCATCCCTCCACTCAGCCCTGGCTGCCTCTCTTGCCATCCTCCCCCTTCCCAGGGCCTCGGAAGGGAGGTGCACGGCGGCGGCTGCGATTTGGAATTCAGGAGTGGGGGACCCTGCTGCAGCAGGGCTTGGCGTCTCAGGTGAGCGGCCTGGCCGCTGTGGGAACCCGCCTTAATGGTGTCTCCCTCTGTTCTTGTTAACAGGAGGTTCAAGATGTGAGAGGCGCAGGTGGGGTCAGACGCCTGAGGAAACCTTACAGTAGGAGCCCGGGTCTGAAAGCAGTGTTAGAAAGAGCCCAAGGCAGCTCCCCTGCACCCAGGCAGGGCCCAGTGCATTTCCAAGGGCTTCGTTTTGCACAGTTTGCCTTACTTTCACCATTTGATTATGTAGCAAAATATATGGTGTTTATTCTTCATTTAGTTTGATTATCCTGTGTCACTGCTGACAGATAGGAATTTAGACTAAGGCCGTTATTTTACTTGCTTTCTTATCAAATCTTTCCCATGGAGCCCCTCGCCTGGCCAGAGGTTCCTGAGCATCATATCTCCCTGAGCTATGTGCAGGCTGGGACCCCAGATCATCCTGTCCTAGGATGAAGAGCCACCAGGAGGCATTAGAGCCAGTGGGCAGGGGCAAACCCTAGTGAAGACTGCCCTGGGCAAGGGGCGGAGGAGGGTTAGGTTTAGAGGGCCAGGCAGGAGCCTTGCCCTTCCCCAGAGTGCCAGCTGGGGTCTTTCCCTTCAGTGAGCATCACAGAGCCCCCCAAGTTGAGGCAGGCAGGAGTATGAGGCCAGGGGTGAGGGAGATGCATCCCTCATCCTGAGCTCTTCTCTACATCCCATCACGTTCTTGTCATCATTCTCTCTCTCATCCATCATCATGCATATCCACGACTGTCTCCATCACCCTGGAAAAAAGAGTCTCTCAAGACCAAAGCTTTAATTTTAACTGGGCAGCCAGAAGCCAATCAAAATGTCTTGTGTGAGTTCAGAAAACACTGTGTACATCTGTGTCTTGTTCAGAATATGGTCTGTTGTCCAATCCTGTGTTCTTGTTCAAAGCCAGTGTCCTCGGTGCGTGCGCTGTCAGCTTCTCGTATGCAAAGGCTCAGAGTCAGGAGATGTCTTTTGACCAGGTTTCTGATCAGGCCTATAGTCCTCTCGTGGGGGACAAGCTAGGTTTCTCCACTGATCACAAACCCAAGATGGATCCACAGAGCCCAAGGGAATTCGGTTCGCAGCAATGTTGACCTGTGAGGACACCAGCCCTTCATGCTTCCACAGGTGTCCGTATCAAAACTATGGAGAGTTTTGTCTCCCTTGCACCGAGTATGTGATTGTTTTGGGAATCACAGGAAAAGAATCCTCAACGTTTTTTTGGTTTTTGAAAACCCGATCTACAAAATGATGAGTTCTGGATGTGAAGATTCCTTCTCAATTAAAATCTAACTTCATTTTTTTGGCCTACTTGGCGATCCCATCACCGGCTACCTTCTATTCTATGGCCTCCAGACTTGGCCACTGTTGTTATCTTATGCTTCCAGAATGTCCAGCAGGGCATTCCTCTTAAAAAAAAGGGGGGGGGGGGGTATTTGGAAAGGTAGATGAAAACCCCACATGTAGAGTGTTTTCCTTTACTGAGACCAGTTTGTAGAGTTGCATTAAACAGTTTAAAAAGATCTCTTTTTGAACAGGTAGGCACTTAAGGGGTTTTTTGCTTATTGTGCTTTGTTTTACATTTTATCTCTTTATACTTTGTCCCTTTGGTTAAATATCCCAGGAAGAAATTTTAAATTACAAAAGTGGAAAAAAGGGGCATAAATAGGACATGTATTAATTAACAGGACACTGTAAATAACATGCAGAAAGTATATTATGGTAAAATAATGGTGAATTGTAGGTGTTCTTAGATGTAATAATCTTTGGGTTATCAGTAACATGCTTAAAGCATTCGTAAATATTCCTTTATAGGATCTTCATGGTAGAAGGCCAATCTGTCAGGCAAACAAAAATTTTTATCTTCAAATCAGCTATATTGAATAAAATCGAGTACAGAAATCTTCGTTAGTTTTTAAAGGATACTGAACTGGTTTCAGACCCTCTTTTGAAATTAACCTGTCACTACAGGTCTCCTGAATTATATGTGAAAGGATAGCATTTTCTGTGGCATGGGCATTTCCTGAGCAATCCAAGATATTAAAAACTCTCATGGAAAATGTGTCACCATATTCCCCTGGAACCCATGAACCAGAACCATTAAATCTGTTACTCCAAGAAAATAAACGTGGCCCAAAATCTTGGTCACAGTTAAATAAAGAAGCCTTTGCTTCTCTGCAATAGGGGAAAAAGAGATTAAGAGTAGAAACTGCTGGGAAAGTTATCTGCGTAACAATTGCTCTCCTTGCAATCTGCTCTGAAATAGAGACTGCCCAGCTAAAGCAAATGTGCATTTAAATAGTCTATTTGCAAAGGAAAAGGCTCTCCCTATCCGCTTTTGCTTTAAAAATACAAATCAAGTGCATCCCAGATTAGGGGTCATCCAGCTATTCCTAGCTGTTCAGTGCTGCTCCACCTGACCTTCCCTTGGGCTCCATGTCACCCTCAGGGCAGTCCTTCTCTGCCAGCCTTTGCATCAGGACCCAGGCAGCTGCGGGCTGGGGTGGGGACCTGGACCCACCAAAGTGCTATGTGTTTATATCCCAATCTGTACCATGTGGTGTTTGTACTGGTCTCTGTCAAGCCCCAGCCAGTTGCTGAGACCCCAGCGAGGAGGCTCAGGAAGGGGACCCTCTGCATGTGGGTCTGTCCTCCAAAGAGAGGAGGTTCAGCTTTGAGCAGAGGACCTGAATAGCCAAAGGTTGCAGTCTCCCCCACCCCTGAGAAGTCCAGAGAACTTCTCAGCGTTTTCATTGGATCCGATTTGACCTTCCTTTTCTGACTGCGGTCTGCTGTTATGGCCATAGGCTGCTCATCACCTCCCTGCAGGCAGTGCACCCTTCTGCAGCTGGGTGAGAATTGTGGGGGTCCCTGTACACATCCTCCCTGACCCATTCCAAGGGAGGCCCATCCCAAGGAAATGCTTCCATAAAATCTCAAGTCCCTTAAGCAGACCCCTGACATTGCCAAGTTGAAAAAAATCCTCCCAGGCAACTTTGTGAGTCAGTAACCTCGCTGGCTTCTCGGTCTCCGGGCAGTGATGGGTTCAGTGTTAAATGTGATGAATACTGTATTTTGTGTTGTTTAAATACATCTCCCAGATAATGTGAAAAGGGTCCAGGAGAAGGCAGCTTCCTGTACGCAGTGTGCTTTTTTTTTTTTTTTTTTTAACAAATAACAAGTCCTTTTGAGAAACCACCATTTCTACTCTGAAGTCATATCAATGAAAAGATGTGTATGCACTTACAATTTTCCTAATAAAGACATGTATTCAAATGTAGCAGCCAACAGTTTGAAATTAATGTTGCCATTCAGAATTTTCCAGACTTGCTTTTTCTTCCTCCAACCCAACACGGAGGGATCACGTAATCCTAGCCGCCACACTGGTTGGTGGAAAACAGGCCCTTGCAATCATGCTAATCATAAGGAAGAACTCTGGGGGCATGTCTCCTAGTCACCTGATTCCTAGCACGGGGAAAGCTCTCTCTTTTCTCCGAAAGTTGGTTTTGCTGGAATCCTTTCCTAAGGCAAGCCAGTCCTTTGCTCCAGAAGGGATTGGTTTGTGCAAGGGCCCACATATTTGCCTGTCAGCTGTGGGGAAGGAAGCCTCCATTCTCTGCTTCCATGGCCTATCCCTGAAGGCAGTGTCAAGACCCAGCCGCCTGTGTATTTTCTGCCCTGCGCTGGGGCCCTCCAGGAAGCTTACTGAACCTCTCAACAGCTGCCTGCCCGCACTGTCCCGGATACTGGGACCAGGGGATGGGGTCTGATAGGGTTCTGTCCTCACAGAGGTCAGTCTGGCATACTTTTCTCCTATATCCTTCTGCTTCACGATCAACCACTTTGGAAAGGAGGGGCCAGGACACGAGCCCCAAAGTCGGTGCAGATTGCTCTGTCCTCCAGACCCCCTTGCCCGATGACCCAGACACGACCATGTTAGTCCCATGCTCAGAACCTCGATGTGGTTGCTCAGTTGCAGATGCTTTGGAGGAAGAGAGAGTATTCCAGGAGGCCCTGGCAAGGGACAGCATGGTGTCCTGGGATGAGCACGGTGTGCACATTAGCAGAGCAGGACTCCAGTCCTGTTCTCTCTGCTCACTCTGACCCGAGATGCACCACTTACCCTGAGTCCCAGCCTCCACAGCTGGAAGCCAGAAGCTTAGTACCCCCAGTGATTGGGCAAACTAGACTCAGGAAGTGTATGTTCTGCTCCTCTCTTCACCTGCTGTTGCCTGGGGTCCACCTGCCTCTCCTCAGGCCTCAGCAACGCTCAGATACCCAGAGCTAGAAATGATACTGAAGGATGAGCTTCACCCTCTTAGCTGACAGGTGGGGAAAAGCCTCTTGCTTGGATCTTGTAGGTTCCCTGAGCCCCTGTGAGTGCTGGTTCCAGCACACTCCACCACTGTTCTAGCACCAGAAAACAAAACCCTCTGGGTTAAGTACCAGGTCCTCAGAATGACATTGACTCTTCAGAATGATGTAGCATAAAACAGAAAAAGTCCACGGCCTACCGTGCTTCACAGGGTTGCTGGCCCCCTGTCCAGTCAGGCCACAGCAGCTGCACCAGGCCCTGTGGTAGGCAGTGTGGATGCTGTGGGGATCAGGACAGCTCACCCCCTGATTTCACAGAGCCCACAGTCTGAGGGACTGACTCGCAATTACATGAGTCTTTTGGTAAAGCACGGAAAGTGGGGGACTGTGCACATCCTGTGCTCAGAGCACTGTCAGAGGCTCTGAAGAGCTCTGATGAAGGCAGGACCCCAAAGTAGATTCTTTTGGGATGACCTACTGACCCCCAAGGCCTGGCATTCAGAGCCCATGTGATGAAATGGGCGCTTATTCTCCCAAGGGTGCTGCTCCCCTGGGGAGCCCAGCAGGAGGGCAGGGGGAGCTAGATTTTAGGCCCCTCATTCTGCTTGGCGGCACCCTCGCGTTAGGGCACAAGCCACAGGATGCAGCTGCGAAGAGCTGGGCCCCCCATGGGGAGAGGATCCCAGCAGCTGGAAGCGGCATGAGCAGGGACCTCAGTACAGCTGATGAGTGAGCAATCCCGTGTTCTGTCCCAGGAGTGCTGAGCTGTGGCTCAGCTGAGAGCCTTGCACTTGGCAGTGGGGGTGTGGTTAGCCAGGATACAGAGAAGCAGAGGGGAGCTACAGGGGCATGAAACAGACTCAGAGAAAGAAGCCCAGGTGGGAGGCCAGGTGGCCCCACACAGACATGAGCTGTGGCCACCTGCAGAGGGGCCAGAAGCAGCTGGGAAGGTCCCTCTTGAGGTCCATGTGGTCCAAGTAAATCCCCCTCAAGAGCAAGAAAGAGGATTTCTGCGCTACACCCAAATCCCTAGAGGCAGTTAGGTTGGCAAAGTGGGCCCCGCAGGCTGGGAGCAGGCAGGGTCAGGGCATGGGCTGCTGCTCACACAGGATTTATGTTGGAGAGACTTCACCAGCCTCCCTGGCCTCCCCAGGGGTCTTTCCCAAGCCCTTTCCCTGGCTTCAGCTAGCACTCCAAGGAAGGACCATTTAAGCCTGTTCTTACTGCCTGCCATGTTGGGATTGATCAAGGACCCTGAGGCATCCCCTAAGCACCCGCCACACACAAAAGGTGCACAGATTCTGTTTAGGGCCTAAGTGCTCTTCCACCCTTGTGCTCTTCCACCCTTGAAGGCACCCACCAGCACCAACCCAACTTGCCCTACATCACTTGTCATGAGGTAATGTGGAGAGCTTCCCTGAGAACAAACTGGGAAAATGGAATTCTCAGATGGAGTCCATCCCTATGGTATCCACAAGAGGCTGCGCGGAGTCCTCCTGGGGATGCGGGGAGCCATGTTCCCAGTGCCCCTAAGAGGGCTTGTCAGAGTGGGTGTTTCACAGACTGTTGATGTGTGAGCAGGTCGTGAGGCATCAACAGGGTCTAGGCCGGCAGCCTCCCCAGACAAGCCACAACCAACCCCCAGCGTTCCTACCTGGGCCTGGAGCTACTCTCAAATTTCAAGGAGGTTGTTCCGCTAAGCTTTCAGGAGTCAGCACTCATTTTAGGGCAAATGAGTTGCAGCTACCTCTTGACCCATGAAACCAAACAGAAACAAAGCCCCAGCCGAAGCCCCTGACTCTCCTGTGCCTTCTGTCCTTCCCGGTAAGTGCAGGGGGCCCAGTGGAGCACCTGACTGGGAGAAGCCCTGGACTCACAGGGAATGTGGCTCTCGGCTGCTCATTGCTGCTGACCCAGCCCTAGGAAAATCAACCCAGTCCGCGCACGATCCCCACCACTGTCGGGTCTCTCTGAATTCATGACACTAACTAGAAGTGGATCCTCAGTGCTGCCGGGACCCTACTCATTTTCCTGTCCCATCTGCCCCTCCTCCTCCCAGGTGCTCACTGCATACTTCCAGCTCTCCCTTTAACTCTTCATCCTCCACCCCCCACACTCAGCTGATGGTCTGGCTTCTAAGTCAGAAGGAAAGACAACAAGAAAGGGAATTCATGAGCTCCACCTCTGTTTCATGCCACCACCCACCACCGTCACCTGGCAGAAAGCACTCTGCCCCCCTGCTGTCCTACACCCAGCCCTGGAGCCCAGCTTCTCACCTGCCCAAGGACACCTCTCCTGACACCCCGTCTTACCTGCACCATAAATCTTTCACCCTATGTCAACACACCAACAAGCTATAATATTTCCCATCAGAAACCAAATGAAGCAAAAATAAAGCCAAACCTGACATGGTATCTTCCAGCCCTTTGTCCCCTACCATGTCTGCAGTATTCCTCTGCTTCTTGTCACACGAAAGTCCTCAGAAAAGTGGTCTGTATTTCCCGTGTCCACTTTCTCTCCTTCCCTCTCTCTTATCTTTCTTGAAAAACCCATTCCCAACGAGAATTTTGACCCTACCATTCACTCCACTAGAACTACTCTTTGTCAAGATTATCACTGAGCCATCGGGAAATGCAATGGTCAGTTATCAATTTTCAGCTTCCTTGGTCTATCAGCAAACCTGGCAGCATTGGTCACCCTCCTTTAAACACACTTCCTGGTCTCCTCCTCATCCTCCAGACATTTAAATACAAGGACACCCCTCGGTCAGTCCTGGGATAGTCCTCAGATGCTCTGTGTTCACAGCAGGTGACCTCATTCACTCTCCTGGCCTGGAACACCATGCAGAGGCTAAGGAACCCAGGCTGACCTCTCTCCTGGGCTCCAGGCTTGGACACCTGCTCCTTCTCTGAAAGTGATCAATTTGCAAAATGAAACTCCTGTTTGCCACATTTCTCCCAACCTGTTCATCCCCCCACCCCCATTTCTATGAATGACAACTCCTTGCCTTCCAGTTGCTCAGGCCAAAAGTGAATAGCCATCTTTGATTTATTTTATTCCCTTACAACCCTGAACTAAACCATTAACAAACCCAATTAGTTAACCTTCAAAATATACCCACAATCCAATCACTTCTCACTGCTGCCATCTTGGTCCCAGCCCCCCTGCAGTGTCCTCTCGAAGCAGCAAGAGCAGCCTGCCATGCTGCCTGGCCATGCCACCCCTATTCAGACCCTCTAGTTTTTTTTTTGTTTGTTTGTTTGTTTTTTTTTAATTTTTATTTATTTATGATAGTCATAGAGAGAGAGAGAGAGAGAGAGAGAGAGAGGCAGAGACACAGGCAGAGGGAGAAGCAGGCTCCATGCACCGGGAGCCCGATGTGGGATTCGATCCCGGGTCTCCAGGATCGCGCCCTGGGCCAAAGGCAGGCGCCAAACCGCTGCGCCACCCAGGGATCCCAGACCCTCTAGTTTTTAACTGACAGAGGTCGATGCCCACTGGCGCCTGTCACCTCTCTGACCTCACCCCTCTCTCTGCTCCAGCCACAGTGGCTTCCTCTCCCTGGATCAGGCCAGGACTGCCCCTGGCAGGGGACATTCGTACTGGGTAGCCTCTGCCCAGATATCACATGGCTTACCCCTTCCTTCATTCAGTCTCTGTTCGCCATCACCTTATCAGAAGAGACTTTGCAGACTCCCCAGCTTGCACAGCAGCCCTCCCCCGATGCATGTGGCCCCTTTACCGTGCTGGGCTTCCTTCCCAGCCACAGAACCTTCCGCCATGGTTGCCTGTGAACTGCCTGCTTCTCCCCATGAGAAGGTTAATACCACGTGGGAAGAGAGGGGCTTCATCTGCTTTGCTCACTTTGTGGCTGGCACAGAGAAGATGCTAAAGAAATATTTTTGGAATGACTGCCAAATAAATCAACAGGTTGTTAACACATGGGAGCATCTCTGAAATGAAAATAGCAGTACCCACCTTACAAGGCTGCGTCTTCGTTTCCACACTCAAGGGCACATTGTGAAGTCATTATTTGGAACCAAATCCACCTCCACTCTGCACCTATCAGTGGTCACACACACATACACACACACACACACACACACACACACACACACGCTGCCTCTTATCTAGAATCCCCTGTGCCTGACCCTGCCCCCTAGAGTCTTCAGAGCATGAAAAACCAATCTGTGTCCCAGATTGAAGAATCATCCCTGTCCCCAGGGGCACCTCCTTCTGAGTGTTCCTCACTCCTGTGGGGACCTGCACACATCTCCTATGCAGACTATAGGGGTGTCAGTGACTCTACTGCTGTTTCATCCCAGGCCTGACCTGGGGCAACGGATGGCTGGTTAGTCCTCAGGGGAGGAGGTCAGGGAAGGAGCCGAGACCTCAGGGAAGGCTGATGGCAGCAGGGGCAGTGTTCCATTCTCCTGGGCAGCAGCCCGGCTCTGCAACACAGCGGGGGAAGTTGCTCGGGAGGAGTGACTGGTCTTGGTCAGTTGGAAGGTGCTTAGATGCAGCCACAGGCTCACCTTGTCCTGCCTGTTCTAGGCATTTCCCTGAGCATCAGCCCAGGTCACATGGGCTTGGAGGCCGTGAGGAAACAATCATTTGGGGCATTCCTGAGCTCCGGGGGGAGGCGAGCCTCCTTCCGGCCACTCTGGGAACCCTCGAGAGCCATATCCAAACCTTGATACCTGGGAATGATGCCTGCCAGGGACCAGCTCTTTCCAGTTCTCTGTGGGAACTGGAGGCTAATGCATTCACTGTACTTCTCCTTATGTAGGCAGGACAGAGTTCCCAGTGGGGACAAACAAACACCTAGATCAGGTGCTTTCCATCCTGATGGCATTTCCGGAGCAGCCCCTGCCTGCCAGCCCACAGAGCTGTTTTTCAGATACTTTCTTCTTTGGGGTTCCCTACCATCCCACAAGATTACAGCCCTGTCCCATGTGACAGACACAGAGACAAAGTCCTAAGTGACCACGGAGTCTCCACATCTCAAAGCTGGGATCTGGGGGCCCAGACTGATGCTAGGCTATTTGGCTCCCGTGCACCTGGCAAGCCCTTCCTGCAGTTTGCAGAGCTCCCCAGGCAGAAATGGTAGGCAGAGGCTGCTGGGCTCAGGCGGGGTCTGACCTCTAAGGTCCACGGGTATGTCTGGGGCTTACATGAGAGTCCATCTAGAGGAGGTGCTCAGTGGGCTCAGGCTATGACATCACTGGAGACTGTCAGAAGCAGGCATTAAAAAAAAGAAAAAGTGAAATAGCACCAAAAAAGAATAGTATAGAAAACATTGGCATATGTCATACCTACTAGAAAAGTTAGTACACACACACGTGTGTGTTTTACAATGTCAAATCCAATTTTTATTGTAGACTATCCTCCAAAATGTACCACCATTGTGCACATAAAATCCGACGATGAATGTGGCTTGCTTCCCTGAGTAAAAGGAAAGAAGTTACAAGAAGACACCAGATTTCTTTGACTTAATGAATTTTTTAAAAAAAAACACAAATGTTGCATACATTAAACAGGACACATATGATAGCATTTTTTTTTCCTTTCCTAAACAGCTGTACAAGTAAATGATGATATTTCAGAACCAAAGCAGCATGGCTGTAATCGCTACCCTGGATTGAGCTCTGTGCTTCTATATTGACACTGAAGGCTGTCCTTCACGGGGTGCCTCTGCTCCTAGCACAGACGAAGCCAGGGAGGCCCAGAAAGGTGCTGGGGAGCACCCGGAGCCTAGGTGCATGTGCTGGGCTGCAGCACTGGAATCCATGCACAGGTATCTCTGACCAGAGGCTCTTTCCTTGCACTCTGGAAATGGCTGGATATGAGCTGTCCCAGGAAAGGCACAGTGCTTACTCTGTGCTTTTCTAGAACAACTGAAGCTGCCAAGGCCTGTGTTCTCAAGTGGCCTTGTGAGACAGCCTAGTTCCAATGTGGCAGGGCTCATCAGGCCCCTGCTCATCTGCCCAAACCTGCTCACTGTGGATCTGGGCTGCAAGAAGCAAGGGCCTGGCACCCGGGGTCCTAGAAAGGGAGGACTTGAACCTGAAAATTCTTAGAGAGGAACCTGAGGGGGTCATTTCTTGAGCAATCAAGGGTACCAGGGATACTGTTCAGATGCCCTTTCCAAGTCCTTAAAGAATGCAGTGTCCAGTAATCTATATGCACCTAGACAGTCCCAGTGGCTGCCTGTTGTCCTAGCAACGTGACTAACAGTGCCCTTTCTCTCTCAGAATGTCCTATTTCAAATGATAGATCCTATGGCCACCTCATCAAATAATGAATAAGTGTGTGGAATCTGCTAGGCTCGTGCCAGAATGGCAAAGCGTCCTGCTTCACCCAGCCCTCTTCCTCCTCTGTCTCCTGCCCTCCTTCTAGCAAAGCCTGGACAAGTCTTGGCTCCATGTCCTCCTTCCTCCCCTGGCCTTCCTCTCTTCACCCAAACCTGGAGCTGCTTTCTGGGACACCCAAATCCCCAGCCCGGCCTCGGGCTCCTCATCCTCTCTGGAGGCCAGGCATGAGACAGGGAGGCCAGCTGAGGAGTGGAAGGAGCACAGGGCCTGTGGTCAGTGCCCACCCCATCACTGACCACACATGAGACCTGGGGAAGTCTCCAAGCCTTGCGGAGCCCGGGGCTCCTTATCTGCAGTTCCTCCTCTGTAGCTCACTGCACAGGGAGAAGGGACAGCTCTGGACCACTCTGGGGGTAGCTGGGCTGCTACCTGAGTGCAGGGAAGGATACCAGCCTCACATCCATTGCAACCCTTCACATGCCAGGCATGTGACACACTGGTGCTCCATGCTTCCTGCAGGGGAGCTGGAATTCCTGATTTGCAAATGAGAAAAATTGAGTTAAGCACTTTCCTAAGTCATGTATATAGAAGTAGCAGATTTTTTTTTAATTGAGCTATCCATATCACAGTTATCTTTCCTTCTCGTGGGTCTCAGACTTACCCTTGAGGGGTAGACGGGAGGTGCCAGGGGATGGAGGGGTGATGGTGACTGGAGGGGGTCTCTCCACCATCTGCTGGACTGGGGGCTGCCCTGGAGTGCAGGGGTGACAGGAGTCACCCTCGAGTCTGGCACACAAGGTATACACAAGTGTCTCCTGGGTGTGACATATTGGCTGACAGGCTCTCATCATGAGCAGCCATGGGTGCAGGAGGGTGGATGTAAGAAAAACATTCTTGAGCTAGAAAAGGGAGTTAGATTCTGCCCTGACCAGTCAAGAAAGGTGCTGGAGGCTGATACAGAGTAGCAAGAATGATAAGCATAAGAATGATGCCAGGTAACATTCCCTAAGTGCTGATTATGTTCCAGACTCAGCTGGCTGCTCTAGGTCCATGAGCCCATTCAACCTGACATGCTCAGGGGAACCTGAGTGATGTCTCAGGGCCTCCTGGGATCCATAGCAGACATGGGCTCGGAACCCCTCCTCTCCGTCTCCACATGGCTTTGGTTTGAAGGCTAACATTTGGGATTTTGTGGCTAGGTAAGTTGGGTGCCAGGGAGAACAGTGCTAAGTTAGGGTTCCCCTTCCTGGCTTTGCCATCACACCCTGCCAGAATACGGATGTTTCCCTCCTTTCTCGGGGCTGCCTCCCATTTATAATCTCAGCAAAGTGCCAGAGCCGGATGCTCCTGGCCATGCTTGTCCCTTCTGCTGTCTGTGTGGAGGATGTTCCTTTGCGGGAGGCCATGCTGGAATAAAGGATTTCAGTCCTCTCCTTTCAGTTCCACCGCCCCCCCCATCTCCCATTGTGCTCCTGTTGGGGGTACTTGAAGTGCTCCAGGGCAAGACATTGTCAATGAAGTCAGGGTTTAGGAACTTTTCCAAATTCCTGTGCTTAGGGGGTCTGGGCTTGGCTGTAGGGCATTCAGCCCCACAATCCACCCACCTTGGGCTCAGTCTGCCACCTTCCTTCCCTTTGCCACCTTCAGGGTCCCCCAGCTCCGAGCTCAGCCCTCCCACCAGATGCCCCACTTCTCCAGGGCTTCGGGCCCTACTCCCCTTGGCCCTAGGTCCATCAGCAAGAGTCACCACTCTGCCCAATTTCCTGGAAATATCTAACTCCTAAGTCTCCATCCTTGGGTCACAACTAACTCAACACAAGGAATTCTAAGTACTTGTTGACCAGAATACTGAAACAAATGCCAGAGGTTATGCAACTGCCATGTGCTACAGCTCCCAGACCCACAGCTTCAGAGTGGTTGGGCCAGCCACGTCTCTGGGCTGGGCCAGGGGATCCTGAGAGCCACCCATCCCTGCGAAGTTTTGGCACACGGGGCACCTCTGATTATAAATCTGCTGCCGAGGATATGGTTTGAAAATCATTTATGCTCCTTTACCTGTGAACTGAAAATTTTGCAGGATTTTACTGTTTCTTAATTTTGCTGATGGTTCACAAACCCCAGATCTCCACAGTTTTGAACATATGTGTTCTTGGGATTTGAGCTTCCAATCATCCTTCCTTCCCAATTGTTCTAGCTTCAGCAAATTCATTCCCCCAGCTGTCCTGCCAGGGGGCCCCAGCACCAGCAGTGCCAGTGGGGCAAAGGCAGATCCCTCCATGGAGCAGACAGATGGCCACCTGGCCAAAAAGAAACTCATAAATACATAAGATTTCCAAGTAAAATAGGACAGGTGGTGCCCTCCTCTAGGGTCCCCGTATACCCACTCCTTAGCCTGGTCCCCACTCAGAGGTTGTTTTGAAGGATATAACAGAAATGTTCGATGCAGCTTGGAAATAATTTCCATTTCCTCTTTTCTCCCCCACACCAGGAGTTATTTTACAGAGATCAGATCAAAGTAGAACAAATTTGTGACATCCGCAGCACAAAAATGCTCCTTCTCCACACTTTTTGTTCACACGTTCATACCCTCCAGTATCAAAGTGAAACAAAACAAGACAGAAAAAGGCATCTTCAGTGGGTTTGGGCTTGGAATTGTGGCAGGAACTAAAGACATTTATGAGAAATCTCACCTTAGAGACTTAGCCAAACCCAAACACTCAAGCAGCCAAGGGGGCTACACCAGCCTTTGGGAGCAGCTCCAGCCTCTCTCTGTGACTCCTCAGGTATGTCCTCCCATGCCTGGTGCAATGAAGGGTAGGTTCATGGACCTTGCATTTCCCAGAACCCAAAATGGAAGTAGTCTGACTCTCTGGACATGGCCAGTGGAGGCCATCCATGGTAAGAAAAAACATGCAGAGATTTAATGAGAGTCTGGGAGAAAAAAAAAACAAACTGAAAAAATAAATGGAAAACAGAATTTATAAAATAATATCAAACATTTCATTTTAAACATGTGAGGGATGCCTGGGTGGCTCAGTGGTTGAGTGTCTGCCTTCAGCACTGGGCATGTTCCTGGGGTCCTAAGATCGAGTCCCACATTGGGCTCCTTGCAGGAAGCCTGCGTCTCCCTCTGCATATGTCTCTGCCTCTCTCTCTCTCTGCATCTCTCATGAATAAATAAATGCAATCTTTAAAATAAATAAACAAACAAACAAACAAACAAACAATGTGAGAAGGGCTTTTGATGCCCTTCAACTATTTAAGATTTTGGAATCCATTGACTGAAAAGGATCCCAACAGGAGAAACGTATTAGATTCTGGAGCAAAAACGTCAGCCTCCTCTTGCTTTGGGTTCCCCATTGTGCCCAGTAAAGAGTGAGCTTTTTATAGGCACTAAATAAAAATGTTCTGCTTGGATCTCACCACTCCTTTATTTGAAACCCTCCAAGAACTTCCGAGGGCATCCCCTCCACCCACCTTTCCCTTCCCCATCCTCAATCACATGGGCTCCCTCCTGCCTCCACCAGGGTCCTCAAGTGCACCTTTCCTTTGTCCAAGTCCTCTTCCCAAACCTTCCATCTGCCCCCCCCCCATGCCACCTATCCCTCAGCTGGATCCTCCCCTCCCCGGGATGCCTCCCTGATAGCCATGCACCCGGTTTCCTTCACACCCCACAGGCCTCTGCATCTTCTCTGAGGCAGACACTTCCCTCCAGCGCACCCAGCCGTCCCTGCTAGGACACCCTCTGAGGGCAGCTGGCCTTTCTCAGGGTCCCCTCCCTGAAAGTCCTCTCCCATCTTCCAGCAAGATCTAAGTCTGTTCATCTTCTCTCTGGGGAAAGCCTAACTCACTACTGCAGGGAGGAAGGCAACAAAGCTGTCACATTTTAACTATTGACAAAGCAGCGCCCTGTTTTTGTTACTTGTTACCCATATGCCCTGAGGATATTTCATTGATGGAATTATCATTTGAATAATGTGGCAAACTCATGTTTTTCTAAACAAGTAGTTGCATTTGCAATATATGTTAATATATTGAACATAAAGCATAGTATTCATTTTATTAAAAAAGAAAAAGATTTCGTTTAGCAAGCTTAATACAGAATACTGTAACTCCCCACGATTATAGACTGAAAGCATTTAGGAAAACTGGAATATACTATTTTTAGCATGCTTGTGCAAAACCCCCAAAGGACTTACTCACAAGTGTCTATCTTATTTGGCACTCTCTTGCCCATCAATATTTAGAAAGGAGATTATTGCCTTAGCGTGTTTTCAGTGAGTATATGAAATAAAAGAGAAGGTAAATCTGAGAAGGGGATTTAGTAAAAGAAATACAGAAAAGCAGATGTGAAAAGTAAGTGGAGAGGTGCAGAGCATTCCTGGGGCAAGTCCTGGGCCAGGGGCTCCCAGTGAGAGCTGCACGTTACAACCCTGATTCCCAGGCTGGGACCAGAGAAATCAGTCTTGGGAGTGGGATGCAGACAGAGTAATTCTTTGTTCTGTGGGTAACCTCATGCTGCAAAATAACTGCTCTGGACCAGTGGTTCTCAAATTTAAGGGATTAAGAGAATTGCCCAAGAACTTCTTAGGACGCAGATTTCTTGGCTGTACCCCCAGAGCTTCAGATTCAGCAGGTCTGGGTAGGGCTGAAGCAGGCACATCTCTAACAGGTCCTGGGGATGTGATGCTACAGGCCGGGGACCTCAGGGTAAGAGAGAGCCTGTGCTCTGGAGCTTGGGGCACTCAGCCTAAAACGTTAAAGTATTGGATGATGAGCAAGCAGTGACCACGTACTGTTCCAGGAGCAGGAGGGCAAGAGAACTGTGAGATTTCAGGATTAAAAAACACACTCATCCTCTAGAATGTTAATCCTGCCTCTTGGTCTCTCCCTCCATGTGCACAACTCCCCTCTGCTGCAGGGAGATCCCTGTCTCCTAGGGGAGTCCAGGACATTTCTTTCAGATTCTCCCTTAAATGAAGCTGAGATTTTTGTGCTATATCTTCTGTTCATGGCTCTCAGCATACCTGTGAGAGAAGGCTGTGTCATCCAGGTGATGTGAAGACTAGGGGAGTTATCATCTTGATTTCTTATTCAAGTTTCTCCCCAGTATCTCTTTGGATGGGGTACAGTACCCGCCCCCCAGTTCTGGGCCCATGCTAGCCCCTGTCTGCATGCTCCAATGTTTCCAGAGCATCACCTGCTTACACTCCAGTGCCTCATCTCTTTGAACTCTGGTATTTATTTATTTATTTGCATTCAAATTAGTTAACATATAGTGTAGTATTGGTTTCAGGAGTAGAATTTAGTGATTCATTAGTTGCCTATAACACCCAGTGCTCATCCCAACAAGAGTCCTCCTAATGCCCATCACCTGTTTAGCCCATCCCCCTATGCACCTCCTCCCCAGAAAGCCCCAGTTTGGTCTCTACATTTAAGAATCTCTTATGGTTTGCCTTCCTTTCTGTCTTTATCTTGTTTTTCCTTCCCTTCCCCTATGGTCATCTGTTTTTATCCCCAAGGAGGTAAATCCCTGTGATGCCTTCACTTCACTCTGACTAGACTTCCACAAAACCAAATAGGGTGGATGGGAAGGGGAGGAAGTGGCATATGAACTTGGGCACCAGAGGGCATAGAAAATCTGATCCCATCTCTGCCACCAGCTGTGAGACCTTAACAAAGCCCATCCGTGTCCCTGATATCGAGTCACCACCAAATGCCTTTGTGGCCAGAATCTGAGGAAGTGACTTACTACCGAAGGAAAGCTCTCTCGATTTGGGGTCCACCAGCTCTTTGAAGCATCTTTTTTCTCAGCTTGTGGAATAAAAGGCTTTGTGGGGTTGGTGGGGTTGATCCTGCATTTTTCTCAGGGCTGGGGACCTGGTCAGACTGCCCTTCTGGGGGCTAGACAGTGAACCCAAATGCCCAGAAACAAGGCATCTGGGACCCATATGGTGTGTTCTCTCCTCTCCAGGCCTCACATTCCACCTGCCTTGGGACCTCAAGAATGAGATTAGATAGATGATAGATGATAGATAGATAAATAGATAGAGAATGACTTCACCAAAGAGAAAGAAGATGAATCTACCCAAGCTCCAGCCACTAAAATCATTAGGGCTGGGCAATGCCAAGGTCCAAATGCTGATGTCAAAATGCTGAGAATCTCCCATGCATATCTTCCATCCTGCAAACTCATTGATTCAATTACTTGCTTGCACATCAAAGGCATCTCAAATTTGCATAGACAAAACTGAAGTCTTGATTATCTCATTTGCCTTACCCTAGTCAAGTTGAGTAATTCCCCTCCATTTTCCTACCTCGGTAAACCATGGGGTCACCCCAAAAACCCAAAGTCACCTGTGATTCCTCAGCGGCAGCCCCACCAACCCACCCACCCTCGTCTCCATCCAACCCATCAGCAAAGCCAGAGGGATTGTGTAAAAACCAACTCAAACAAACAAACCAACCCAAAAAAACCCAACTCAAACTCAGACTCTCCTAAGAGCTTCCCATAGCCCTCAGCCTCCATACCTGATCACACCTGCCCTTGCCTGTCGCCTCACCTGGCAACACAGAGAGCTCTTGGTGAATGTGCAGAGAGAGAGGGGCGAGCTGGGAGGGGTAGGAGGGGCATCCAGAGGTGGAGGGCTGAACTAGTGCTGGAGCCTTGAGGACACAGGCATTCTGCCCATTTGCCACTTCCAGGCTGTGGACCCAGCCTCCCTCATTAATGTCTCCATTGCTCTCATTCCATTAATGGGACTCCCTGAGTGTAACCAGTACCCAGGAGTATCATTCTACTCAATTCCCCATGGAACTGAGGGCAGACAGCTGCAGGAGCTTCAGTCTAAAGGAACAATCCGGGTTTAGTACATATCCTGGAGACTCAGGCCCCAAGACCATGTTTAGAGACATTGCCACCAAAAGAGGTTACTTTATGGGTTGGACTCTGGGGGACTATGTGGACTGTCTTCTGTCACCTTCCAGACCCAGCCCCACTCTCTTGGGCCTAATCTCTGATGCTCTCTGCGTCCCCAGCAGGAGGTCAGGACAGTGACAGTGGGAGAGGTGGGGTCAGGAGGTTTAATTCTCTGGAATCTGTAGACCAGGTCAGTCCTGGTTTCTGCAGTTGGAAGTCTGGAACTCCACCCAGGGTTACTTCCTGACGTTGTACCAGGTGACTGCTCCCTCTCCCTCCTCAAGGGGAGGTAACTCTGTGTCCTGCCTGCACCTTTCTAAGGAGTCTCCTTATTAAACTCTTCTGAAATGACCCTACCTTGAGTGTGCCATCTCTTGTCTGCTGGGATCCTGATTGCTACACTCACTATCCCATTTTAACGTTACATTTCCCCCATGATGTCTGCATTTCATATAACAAGCCAGTGTCACATTTTAGTAAAAGTGAACAGCAAAGATAGAGAACAAGAAAAAGTAGCATTCATTGCACCGCATGGTCAGGGTGGGGGTGAGGGGTGCTCCCTGACCTGGCTCACTCTGGGCCTATGTTTCAGCCCCAACGAGGACACAGGGCTGACCCAGGCCCCTGCATCTGAGCATAAAAATACCTAGGGGTGGATTCTAAACTCAGTAGTTATGATGACACCAAAAGGATTTGCTGAGCACGGCTCAATTCTCACTCTGGAGTGAGGCGTTCTAGCCTTAGTCTACATTACTTCCATAGCTAGACCTGGGCAGACCTGGGCTCCAATCAGGCTTAACCTGTGTGACTTCAGACAAGTCGCCTAAATCCTCTGTGCTCCAACCTTGTCATTGGCAAAGTATCACCTGCGGGGAGAAATAAGCGAGATCATGTATTTAAAATGTTTAGCATAATAAGCCCCCAGTAAGGGCTCAAACATGGAGATGATCTACATTATAATTATAAATGCTACTTTATATAGAGAGCAACCTATAAGCCCAGTAAGGTAGGTTTATGGTATACCCACTTCTAGTCTCTTTTTCAGAAGGGGATTATGGCAAGGGGGCATCTGTGTCCCAGTCCGGCCTGGGCTCTTTATTCTGTCCATCCTCTCCTGTGTGACCCAGACTGCCTTAGGCCCAACTTGCTCTGCCCTAGAGTTGTGGAGCCTTCCTACCCAGGTCTTTGTCACAGTTGGCAGAAAATCTACAGTCTGCACATCTGTGATCAAAGTGAATTCCATGTACAGAGGCATTACCACTTGACGTCTGAAGAAGAAAGATCCCTTATTGGGTCCCTAGGGCATCAGTTGCCAGCTGGATGGTCAGTGGGAAAGCATCTTGCTGTAGGTCATCTGAGGGCTCTGTGACTCGCTCAGGGTGGTGTGCGGGCCCTTTTAAATGTTTGCTACTCAGGTAAAGTTTTTTCCCAAATGTGATTCAAGCTCTGTGCCTCCATTGGGCCCCTACTTGAATAATTTCTCATAACGGTACCTTGTCCTTGCTGGCCACCCAACCACTCTGCCCACCATTAAAGACTCCACCAAAGCCTTTGTGAGTCAGAGCAGTGAGTTGGATGGCCACTGTGAAGGCATCAGCAGATGTGAAGGTAGGAGAGTAGGCCTGAAGCTCTATGTGCCCTGGCCTGAAACACCAGACACCCATCGTCCATCTCAGATGGGCCAATACTTGCTAGGAAGTCTTTCAGGATGGCACTCAAGGGACAGCTGGAGCACCACAGACTTTGCCTCTCCCTTGCATCTGTCCACTCCTTTCTGCTCAAGTGTGGCCCAAGTCCACAGGAAAATCACGAAGACCACATTTGCAATATCTGTGTAGCTTGGGTTCCATGGTCTCCACCATATAGCCCTGCCTCTAGCTACATGACACATAACGAACAACAGGGTTCCCTATGGCACCACACCTTCTACCCACCTCTATTGGGTGTTCAAGAGCTCCTGCCAGCTAGTTTGATCTTTAAGACATATTCATTCCAATCCTTCTTCCCAAGTGAAATTCTCCAATTTTGTGTGTGTGTGTGTGTGTGTGTCTGTGTGCCTTTGGAGTAAAATCCAGACACCACTCCAGAGCCCAGCAGCCCAAGGAGCTCTGCCTCTGGTTACCATCCAGTGTTCATCGAAACTACCCCTCTCTCCATTTTCTGCCATCCAACCTCCTCAGCTGCTTCTGTGTCCCCTGGCCAAGTCCCACTGGCTCCCCTCTCAGGACGTTTGCACTGACTATTTCCTTTGCCTGGAGCACTGACCCGTCCATGTTCCCACAGCTGGCCCCTCTTCACCCTCAACATAAGGTAACCCCCTTAGAGAGGCCTGCCCTGATTGTACCAGGCAGACCACCCTCTCCACGTGAGCGCCTTGCCCCATTTAGGCAATAAGGGTGCAAAGGCATTTCCTTAATAATTTGGTTTATCATCTGTCTGTGAACATAAGCATCTAAGGACAGTTGTTTTCTGTCAGTGTCAACAGGGCCCTAGAACAGTGCAGAGCACATAGTAGGTATGTCATGAATATGTGAGGACTGGATGGATGCAGGATTCCTCAATGTAGAGACACTGGGTCCCAGTTCCAGGACAAAGGAGCCAGGAGAACCCAGCAGCCATGCTGCCCTGTGGGTCCACTGTGCAACAGGCCTAACGGAGGCAGAAATGGCCACCCACCCTGTCGAGCGCAGGCCCGGATGCCCCCGATTATGCAGACTGGGGTCCAAAAGCAGCACATGCTCAGACACATTCATTCAAGTGGGGGAAGCATGGGGGAGGCATGGGCACTGGGGATTCCAGCAGGCCTGGGACCAAGGGGAAGAGGCCAGGCTCGACACCGACTGGTGGGATCCTGGGCTTTGGAGCTAGGCCGCTTGCCCAGACCACAGCTGGCTGGGCTCTGCTGGGCCTCCCCGGGGAAGGAGAGCTGTATAAACAGGAAGTCCACTGCCTTTGATAAGTCTTAAGTCCTTGTAGGTCTCTTTGTCCCAAACATTTTCTCTACTGGTTTGAGGCCTAGGCTCTGGTACAGGAAAATGAATTTCACACTTGTCCTTCCTGACTCAATCACTGTGCAGGAGGGGCCAAGGGAAGAGAGAGACAGAGGAGGAAGGGGAGGTGGGGGGGAACTGAAGACAAGAGAGAAAAAGATGAGAGATGGAAAGACAGAAGGACAGGGAAGGAAAGGGGAGGGTGAGTCATGGAAGAAGCAGCAAGGCAAGAACTAAGTGATCATAAACTTCCTCTAAAGTCACCTGGCTAAACAGAATAGACTTCTGAAAGCTAAAGGTATTTTGAAGGCACTCACCTAACCTAGGAATTTCTGTGCACTCCTTGCTTGCAAAACACCCAAGTAAGAGACACTCTCCTTCTGATGAAAAACGAGTCTCATCAGAAATTCCTTCTTCTAGCACATACTCTCCTCCCAAGGAAGGCAGCCAGAGCTGGGGCAGTGGGAGGGTGGGTAGGGGGTGTCGTGTCCCTCCCCCCCAGGAACCAGCATGTGGTCTTGCTGGCAGCAGCAGCAGCCCACCCTGGGCCCTCGGAGAACAGACACCAGATCAGGAGTTTCTGCCACGCTGGGCCGGTCATGCTGGGATTCACACGGGTCCTGGCCACTCGCTTCTCTGAGAGAAGGCAGTGTTGATGACCAGCAGTGAGACCACACTGCTAGCAGCTATCTGCATGGCCTCCGGGGGGCCTTCAGTACTTTAAACCCCAGTTTCTTCATCTGTAGAATGGAGAGAATGAGAATAGCTGAGAATAACACTGAGAATAACCTCTCAGGAGGAACAAGGCAAGGGCAAGTTACCTGGAAACAGAATGCGCGTGCCACCCGGAAATCAGACAGCAATGTTGTCTACTTCACATCGCATGTCCGAGGAGGCAGGTGGGTAAGGTCACATGGCCACTAGACTTTCCACTTGTTCCAAGCGTCCAGCAGAGGGCAAAGATGTATCTTCCAGGTTTTCAACAAGAATTCATTGAACATAAACAGGGCATTGGCTGGCACTTGCTGGAGTCTGTGCTCTATGCAGGGACTATTGAGAAGAGTAACAATGGTCACTGGTTCTCAACCACTTGCTTCATCCATCTATCTCCTTTTATTCTTCCCACAGTCCTGTGTGGCGGGTATTATTCCCATTTTACAGATGGAGAACCTGAGGCTCAGTGAGGTTGAGTCAAGTCCAAAGGCCATTTAGTCATTAGGTGGCAGGGCCCTCTAGCACTGGCTAATTCTCCAGCCTCACTGCAAGGACAGATCCTTGACTCTGAGGACCTTGGGGAATGGGTAGAAAACAGACATGAAAATGAGTAAGATGTTGTGAGATGAAGCTGTGGGAGTAGGAGAAGAATGCTGTGCCCAACCTCTCAACCACCCATGCCATGGGACAGTCCCATGGGCTTGGCTCTGGGGTAGAGAGATACAAAGTGCAAGGGAGGGAAAATCCTGGCTCCTCTGAGGACAGACAGGGAATATGAAGTGGCAGAGGTAGGGTTCATAAAAGGACATGCTGGGGGAACAGGTCAAGCTGTACCCTGAAGTATCTCCCTCTATCTGACCTCAGGAACTACTCCAGTGACCTCACATCAGTGTGTGCACACCTGTAATCCAGTACATTGGAGACTTCCCTGGCACCTCCACTAGGATGATGGTAACAGGTGAAGCTGGCTCATGCTGACCTAGTCGAGATGTGTGCCAGCACTTGTCTCACCACTTTACTGAATAGCTCTTACTATTATCCCAAACAACTATAGAAAGGGGGTATAATTATTAGCCCCTTTCACAGACAAGCAAATAGAATTTGTGATAGTTCATTTTAGGTGTTAACTTGACTAGGTCATGGTGCCCAGTTGTTTGGTCAAAAACTAATCTAGATGTTGCCGTAAGGATATTTTTGGGTGTGAATGACGTTTAAATCAGTAGACTGATTGGAACGAGTTAGTCTCCATAACGTGGGTGGGTCTCATCTAATCAGTTGAAGCACTTAAGAGAAAGGCTTGAGGTCCTCTGAGAAGGAAAGTGTCTGCCTCCAGGCTGCCTTTGGGCTCAAGACTGCAACATCAACTTCTGTGGGAATTTCCAGTCTGCCGGCCCGTCTTGTAGATTTTGGGCTTGCCAGCCCCAACAATCACGTTTGCCAAAGCAAACTTCCCTTCCCATGGGCCCCATTAAGAAAGCTGATTACCTGCCATGGATCAGCAAAATAGCCCAGAATCTTCTCTCTTGGGTAAGCTGATAGCTGGCACTTGCTCAGCAGTGAGTCAGAGTCCATCAGGTGAGGTGCTCAGGTGGTAGGGTTTTTGCTACCTGGCCAGGCTCCCTAAGGAGACCACAGAAACCCTCCTCTACTCAGGATCAGAGGCTGCAGGGCCTGTGTCCCAGGTCTATGACTCTCTCTTTCCCTTCTCCCCAGGTCGTGGAGTTCCCACGGTGCCCAGGTGATGTCCCAGGTCCTAGCAGCACACCCAGAGCCACCAGCTCTTGGGGGAGGGCAATACTGAACTCCACACTGTATTTCCATGGCCAACTTGGTCTTGCAGAATGACTCAGAGGTTGGCAAAGACATAGGGTTCTATAAGAAAGGAATTAGAAAGGACCTAGTGAATGAGGCCATGGCATTTGTCAAATCATTCTTCAATGAATTTCAAAGATCTCTTCTAAAGTGACCACCTCCTAGGAGCACAGGCTTTCCTTGTGGGTTCTCTGGGAGGCTCATGTGCTGTTTCCCAAGAGCTTGGATTGCTTCAATCTTTCCTGGAGGCCTCTGTGCCTGAGCCAGGCAGGGCCTTGGGTTCTCAGCTTGGCCCAGGGTCTGGGCTGCCTATGAAGATCTCCTTAGATAGCCTCAGTGAATAAATTGCTGTTTTCAGATATCCCAGCATCCATTCCCTCTTCCTAATAGCACAGAGGTTCCATTTTGCAGAATCTTCTCTCTCCTTCCCTAATCCCACCCATGGCATTTTGCTGGCAGGGTATCTGAGAATTGAGGGCTTCCTTCCCAAGCCGGGCCAAGGGATGCCCTGTGGGAGATGGAACCTTCAGGAGTAGAGAGGCAAGGGCAGAAAATGTAGAGGGATGGGGCTCCTCTTAGTGCTGGTATCTGGAAGAGAAATTTGGGGGCTACTGAACCCCCAAGGCAATGCTGGTCCTGGTGCTATTTTTTTTTGTTTTTTTTTTTTTTGGTCCTGAGCTGATTCTCCATTGCTCTTTCCAGCTATGCATCTAACACAAACAGCCTCAGTAAAGGTTCCTGTTGCCTGAGCGGGGTGGGGAGGGGCAGGGATGGAAGATACACCTTTCCAGTAGGTATCTGAGACCTGAATGACTTTGAACATGGAGGCTAACAGAAACTTTTAAGTCAACCAATATATACGCCGGGGATTATACACGTTTAAACACACAGGTGTGTTTTGTTTAAGAATTTTAAAAATTATTTAATTAAAATAATTAGGAAAATTACTCTCGTGGCTGCCAAGCAGGGAAACCTGTGTGGGCCCCAGCGGGATGGAGAGCTTAGAGCTCCTGAGACTGAGGGTGTTGCAAAGGAGATCATCCCAGGAGCGCCGGCTGCAGGCATGAGGGCCGGTAAGCTGTCCCGTCCCCTCCCAGAGCTGCACGTGAAGCTGGGGAAGAGCATACCGGGCTTTCGTCCCACCCTTGACTGGCCCCCTAGCCCTCTTCTCCCTCCTCCCTCCGCTCTCCACCTTGCAGGGCTCAGCTATACCAGTCGTCCATGTGACTCACTCTTAGATCTGTCCCATTTCACTTCCAAAATTCAGTCTCACATTTTCCATGGCCACCTCCAGCTGATGCCCCACTGACACAGCAAACTTTCTAAAATCTGTCCTCGACTCATCAGGTGATATACAGAGATAGAGAGGAATACGTCAAAGACAAGAAACAAGAGAAAACGTGCTTTGGAGAAGCAATGTCGTGTTTCTGCCGTATTCCCCTGTCTCCCTACACATTGCCTGGTTCTTCACGTGTGGGCGGCGCTCGGTGGCTGCTCCCCGACCACGGACACCACCACCCACCCACTGGCCATCATGCAGGTTTGAGGCCAGGAACCCTGAAACCTCTGCCGCCCTAACTCGTCTTCACTTTCTTTGAACCACATCAGCAGGAGTATCTTCATTGTCCCCCTCTTCGGATTTTCTCTTCAGTTCCCCTTTGCCTGTTGAATCCTCCTCAAGCCAAGGTTTTATGTTATTTGACACGTACACACATGGCCTCCTGCGTGTGCCTGGCCCCATGCTCATCAGCTCACACACATCAGCTCCCTCGCTGTTCCAGGTCACCCCATGAGGCAGACCCTTCTCTCCCTGGCCCAAAGCCCTCCACCCGGCTCTGGGCCCCCTCCCCACCCCATGCCATAGGACCAAACTGAACTGAGAGGGAGCACAGCTCACCAGCCTTGGAGCAGGGAGCAGGTGCCGACACCACAGCCAATCACTGCCCTGTTCTCTCTCGCCTAAGCACCATTCACTGCTCCCCAAACCAGGAAGCATATGAATAGGCCCTTCAATCTGATGGTCCAGGACTTTTCTGGTCTGTGCGCACCCTTTCCGGTGGATCTCCTCTTTACCTTCCAGTTCCCACTGCCTTCTCCCTGGCATCCAGATCAATGGCTAAGAGGCAAGTCATCCTTAGAATCCACTGTGCACCTTCCTTAAAAGAGAAGGGTCTCTAGGGAGGAGAGCTCACCAGCCCCTGCCCAAGGTCAATACACTCAAGACCTTTCATAAGACATACAGAGCAGAAATCAATAATTGCCCTTCAAATGTGCACTATGACTTTATTCCCAGTTAAGCCATTGTGGTATTTTAAAACCTCGCATCCATCATCCTAGCTCATTAAAAATAATTGTGAGTTATAACATTCAATACAATAATTAGGAGTTCACAGGCAGGTTCCTTGAAGTCCCTGAAATCCAAGTGCCCTCCTTCCCTAGTTTATTGAAATTTGAAAGCATGTCTTGTTCTTCAGGTTCCAGGTGACCCCGTGTAAAAAAGCCACTTTTTCAACCTAGAAGATAGTTGGTATGCATCTGACTATAAGAACTATCGATTAATTTTAAAAAGTGTAGGATGTTTATTTTTTTTAACCACTGAGAGTGCCCCCACCCCCTCCAAAAAAACCATTAGGATTCTTCCCCCAAAGAGCCCCAGGGACAACTTAACAATGTATAGGAAATCCAGAGGAATCTGTGTTAGTTGGATGCTTCTGAGCCCTACCTGGAAGGAAAGAAAGAGCAGAAAGTTAAAAAAAAAAAAAAAAAGAAGTTATGCCCCAAAGCTGTGCAAGTAACCAAGGTAGGAGAGATGGTAGGTCTGGCTGTAGGTCTGGGGGGCTCCTACACCTCGGTACATGCCAAGTTGGCACCCTATGCAGAGGGACTTGACTTCCCATGGGTTCAGGATCACCCTGTCCTCTGCCACGGGGACCTACAGTCCCTGTGGGCATGGGAGTATTGGTCCCTGAGTGGTGCAGAGAACTCACATGCATTTGGAGGACTGCAATGTATCTATATGCCCTAGGATCTCAGAACCTTCCAGTCAACCCTCAGAGGCAAGGTCACTGGATACCTAAGACTTTCAAGTTGTCTCTAGTCTTCTCCTCTACAGGGGGCGTCTGGGAACCTGTTCAATCCCAAGACACTCTCTTTGCATTTTCGTTTTGCTACTTTTTCCCATTTTTCTAGGTTGGCCAAGTTAATTTGGGGATCTTGGTTCTGTAACCCAAGGCATTTGAAATTCCTCCCAGCTTCATGCATTCAAAGTCTTGATCAGAGTGTCTACAGTTGGCTGGTATCTCGAACGCCTTTTCAGCAGCTTGCCATTCTGCCTGTCTTAATAAATGGCACCAAGAACTGAGTCTGGACCAGAATTTAGGGCTCTGAGATCCCCCCAGAGAAAGGTGGAGTCAGGATTCTCCTTCATGCGAACTGTTTAACAGTCATCCCTGCCTCTCCCAGCTGGATTATGACTCGTTTATGCTCAAGTAGAATGGAGCATGACTTTGTCTACTGCATTTTTTCAATTTCATCGATGTTTTCATATGTTAAAGATACACCGCGTCTGTAATGACAGCTTTCCAAAAGTGTTTCCCAGAAAAACTTTAAGAAATGAGCCCAGATGAATCCTTCTGTGTCAGAATGTGGCGAACCAGGTTTATCATCCCTACTTTCCTACTTTTTTCCCACAAAAGTATCATGGCTCTTTCCTTCCTAAAGAAATGCATTTCCCTCCAAAGCAATCTTATTATTTTGTATATATTCCCAGTGTCCTTCATTACAGGTGGCTCTGGGCCAGCACAACACTGACTGAAATCCACAAGAAAGCCCTCTGGATTGGAAAGGATCCCTTACTAACTCCAGTAATTATGACATTTCTTTCTTTACATTAATAAAGCAACCCCTAATGTGTTCTCAGCTAAGTTAATTAGCAAATTAGAATTCTATAGCCTGTACATTATTGGATTCTTTAAGCTTTAAACTGATCCATCCTATAGGCCTGGTTTGTTGAGGGTTCAGGGGCACATAAGAAGATGAAATGAGGGGGACTGGGGAGTTAATGCTTGACAATTGAGACCTCTTGGGATGGTTCAGAGAAGGCCAGATTCTGGGGAAGAAAAACAAAGAAAGATGAGACAGGAAGAGATGAGAAGCCTTATGATTTGGTTTAATGAGGACTGTTTGGGGAGCTGTGGCTTTCCGCCATACCAACAAAATCCTCCCTTAGCTAATCTGAGGGCTACATCAGAATTTTTCTCCTAAAGATTTTAGTATTCCAGTTATGTACTACTCTCTATCAAATGTTCCCAAAATGCAGTGACATAAAACCACTCCCATTTCACTATGCTCACAGATTACATAGGTCATGAGTTTGAACAAGGCAGAAAGGAGTAGCTTGCCTCCTCTTCATGATCTCTGAGGCCACATCTAGGAAGACTTGAATGGCCAGGGGTGACGCTAACAATGTGGGGCTGCCCTGGGCTCATCTGGAGATGCCTTCACTCAATGTCTGACCCTGAGCTAGATGGCTGACAGCCTGCGCTCTGCTGTGCCTGCTGACCACAGTGCCTCCTCCTTGCCATGTGGTTTGGGTGGCTTGCAGCGCAGTAGCTGGATTCCAGGAGAGGGTTCCTGTGATGATTAATTTTATATGTCAACCTAGCTAAGCCATGGTACACAGATATTCAAGTGCTAGTCTAGATATCACTGAGAGGCGGGTTGTTTTTTTTTAATTTTTAAAGATTTTATTTATTTAAAAAAAAAAGATTTTATTTATTTCTTCATGAGAGACACACAGAGAGAGGCAGAGACACAGGCAGAGGGAGAAGCAGGCTCCATGCAGGGAGCCCGACGTGGGACGGGATCCCGGGTCTCCAGGATCACCCCTGGGCTGAAGGCGGCACTAAACTGCTGAGCCACCCGGGCGTCTAGGGCTTTTTTAAAGATGAGATTAACATTTAAATATAAATAATAGTGAAAGGGAATAGAAGGGAAGGGAGAAGAAATGGGTAGGAAATATCAGAAAGGGAGACAGAACATAAAGACTCCTAACTCTGGGAAATGAACTAGGGGTGGTGGAAGGGGAGGAGGGCGGGGGGGGGGTGACTGGGTGACAGGCACTGAGGGGGGCACTTGATGGGATGAGCACTGGGTGTTATTCTGTATGTTGGCAAATTGAACACCAATAAAAAATAAATTTATTATTTAAAAAAATCAGTAAACTGAATAAAGCAGAGTACCTTCCATAAGGTGTATTGGTCACATGCAATCAGTTGAAGGCCTCAAGAGAAAAAAGACTAACCTCCCCCCAGAAAGAAGGGATTCTGCCTCCAAACTGCCCTGAAACTCGAAAGTGCAGAACCTTCAACCTGCCCTTCTTCAACCTGCCCTTCTACTCTGATTGTGGATTTGTGAGCCTCTGCAATAGTGTGAGTCAATTCCTTAAAAATTTCTCTCTCTCTCTCTATATATATTTTTTTTCTTTTTTCCCCCTAGGAAATCCTAATATGTAGGGACCAGAGAGAGAGAATCTCAAGGGAACTCACTAGAAGAAATGAAGGCTGAAGTACCTAGGCCTTCTTTGGCTGAGCCCCAGAAGTCACAGAGCATCACTTTCCTGTGCTCTATTAGTTAAATCCAGATTCATGGCAGGGGCAGGGCGGGTAGCCTACCTTTTGACAGGAGGAGTGCCAAGAAATATGGGCCAATGTCTTACAACTGCACACTGTAAAATTTGTAATAACCCTTTGAGAACTAAGACTGAAGACAGGGTAAAGTTTCCTGACAATTGTCTAGGAAGCTGGGTGAAGAAGCACATCTGTGCCAAGAGCCCTAATACCATGGGATGGCCTCTGTATGCATTTCCCTTCTAGAGACAAGATGAAGACAGTCAGGGTCACATTAGTCTTAGGTCTCAGGTAAGACCAACTGCCAGGTGAACTGCTGCCTTGCCTTGAGTTTGGGAGAAGCCTGTAACACATGGACCATGGATCTAAATATCTGATCGACCTAGGCAACTTGGAAGAGCACATGGGGACAAACCCTGACATTCTCATATGGGTTAGTTGGTGGGGTGGGTGAGCACATGAGCCACAAGATGACTCCTCTCAGTGTGTTTCCTGTATGCCAGGTTGTACTCTAAGTTCTTTCATTGTCTCCTTTAACTTTTAAAATAAGTATGTAAAGTAATTATCTGTCGTTGCTGCACAAATCACCCCAAACGCTAGTGACATGAAGCAACACCAATCGTTTCATCATTTATTCTTTTGGCTCTGGGTGGCTAGGCTCAGTGATGAGGGTAGGAGTCACCTTGAAGGTCACTTACTCACAAGTCTGGCTGTCGATGTGGAACTGGATGGGACCTCAGATGGGTTTGTCAGCTGGAACATCTGCATTGGCTTGCTCATGAAGAGCGGCTGGATTCCAAGAGAAAATATCCCAAGAGAACCAAGCAGAAGTTCTATGACCTCTTATGACCTCACTTTGGAACCAGGTAGCATCACTTCAACTGCATTCTATTTGCTACAAGTGAGTCACTGAGGCTAGATCATACTTAACAGGGGGAGTGTCAAAGCATTTTCAGACAGGTCTAAAAACCACTGTACATTCTACAAATGAGGAAACCAAAGCCTTAATAGGCTGAGTTGACCACAGTGGTTCACACAGATAGTAAGTAGTGGAGAGACCTGAAACCAGCCTTGCCAGCGTCCAAAGCCTGTGCGTTTAACCACTGTACTGCCCTGCCTCTGTGTGAGCCTACATTCTAGCAGGGCACACAAGACAGATATGTAAGGACAGAAGTTTTTATAAGCACCAGAAGAAAGGGGCTGATAGGCTACCCCAAAAGCAAGGAAGGATGAACATATCCTGAGGCAGGTAAACTAGAGCGGAATGGGGGAGGATCTACGTAAAATCAGAATGTACAAAGAGAGGCGCCTGGCTGGCTTAGTGGGTTGAGCACCCGACACTCTATTTCAGTTCAGGTCATGATCTCAGGGAGGAAGGTGGAGGGGTCCAGGCATTCCTGGCAGACACAGAATGAGTGGATATGCAGAGGCAGGAACACACATGGCAGCCCTGACTAATAACTGACTGTGCAGAAAAAGATGCATGGAAGAAATGCAGTAGACATGGACTGCCACCTGATTAAGAATGTGCTCGAATGCCAGGTCGAAGCCTTTTGCTTTCATTTAGAGCTATGCTTTTCAAAATGCAGTCCCTGGACTGGCAGCACGGGCAGCAACAGCATCATCTGGGAACTTGCAAAAAATGCCAATTCTTTACTCTACTTCAGCCTTACTGAATCAGAAACTCTGGGCATGGGGCCTGCGTTTTAACAAGCCCTGTAGGTGATTCCAATGCAGGCTTGGGTTTTGAGACCCTCCCAGCTATCTGGGAATTTCTTGGCAGGTTTGATCGGAGCATGCTATGATCTGTGCTGCTCTTAAAGCAGATCACCCTAGTTGCGGTGTGCGGGGCAGGCTAAAAATAAGAGAGCAGACTTGGTCTCCAGGAGAGAGGTAATGCACAACTGGATTAGTGTAGGAGGAGAGCCCTCCCTCACAGCCTCCCATACAGACCTCACAGGCACAGTTGGTGACCTAAAATTTCTCTAAATATTTGAACCACGTGGCCCAAGAATTGGACTACAAACTGAGGACCCAGGGGTTAAGTTACAGACGCGGTTTCCTGTTATGCAATCAAGCTACTCTCTGCAGTTTGCCTGGGGAAGAGCATTGCTTGATCGAGCGTTTTCTCTTGGCTTCCCATGCTTCATTACAAAGTCTCCTGGCTCTGCCTGAAGCCCATTGATTTTTCTAAACCACCTCCGCAGAAGGGATTTCATAGTATGATGTATCATATATGGTTGAACATTAAATGAGATAATTCCTGCAGGCTCCATATACATATTAGCTATTTTTATTATTATCATTCTTCTTAGCACCATCATCATTTTTAATCATTAATTTATTCAAGATACATGTGCTGTGTACTACTGTGTATAAGGCACTGAGAACACAGTGGTAAATTAGACAATCCCCGGCTCCTCTAAATCCTCCACTGTGCATTCATCTCTGAGACAGGCCACAACATAGATAGATCTTAGTGCTTAAAGAATTGACATTGAGCTCTAAGGTTTTTATCATCTTGGAAATCCACATCTCTTGGCCTGTTAATTCATCTGCAAATGGAACAAAAAGACTTGCCTTCCTTCACCAGATTGTGTGAGGATCAAATGAGGAAAAGGATGGGAAGACTCCTCTTGATTCTTTGTGACTAGAAAAGGCTAGGCCCCCTCAGGTGCTGAGAAACTAATACTTCTCCCTCCTTTCTCCCCCAGCCCTCCACTGTGGCCACGCTCTCCTGGTGCCTCTCTCTCCCAACCCTAGGCCCAATTCCCCACTTCAGTGCTGCAGATTTCATGGTCTCTTCTTCCAGGCTGCTAGTAGCTGTTCCTCTGCTGCAGGAAAAGCCAATTATGCAATAAATCAATTTGCCCAATGACTAATTCAGCAATAGCAAATATGACAAATATCAGATTTGTCAACTTTTTTTTTTCTTTTGGCTCTTTATAGAGTGTTTGGCAGTTCTTACTGAATGTGATGATTTTATCAGCTTATCAATAGTAAGGGATGTTCCGTTTGTGCCACCGAGGGGATCCTGGAGGTTACTGAGGCACAGAGCAATTCTCTGATGGAGGAATAGCAAAGGACAGTCAGCACATGGTCCCCCTGAGTAGCGAGGGAGCGGGGGGACTTAGGGAGACCAAGTGCTGACTGGAGGGAGGGACTGGAGATATATCAGTAAAATATGGAGACCCTCGGTCCCCAGAGCCCTATCTCCTACATTCTCCTTAGGCCCTGCCCAACCATCCAGTATAAATCACTGGAGACATCAATAAATGTCTTTATTGATATAAAGACATATATATATATATTTAAAAATCATTTTTAAATGATTTTTAAAATGTTTTTGGTCAGTCTGCAAAATAGAAAATTAGCCATTCCAGTACCAAATGTTCCAGGCACTGATCAGGATGTGGTCAAGTGGCCTCTAATGAATCGTTGAGGTCCAGACAGACTCTGCCCAGTGGATTTCCAACTACTTATGAGCACAAGTGGCAGAGCTTGGTCTTTAATGCACTGTGGTCAGAGCTGTCTCTGACAGCTGCCTGCCTGCTGACCTGAACTGACAGCCCAGCACACTTACCAGTGTCCCAGAACAGGCCATCAAGTGAATGGAACAAGGGCTGCTTTCCAGAATGCAGGTTGTAGGACTCTTTGCCACCTGAACGGGTCTGATCTGGAAACATTTTAAGTAACATCTCTATTTTTTCTTGCTAACTTTCCTCAGTCATCACGTCCCTTACCAGTTTCAACAATTATTCTTTTCTGAGCCAAGAATGAAGGTCAAAGAATTTTACCCATTAGCAGATGTTCTCTGTGTAGGCTCAGCTTCCAGGAAAGGCCCAGAGTGGCTGGATGGCTGACCTTTATTTCCTTTCTTCTCAGCACCAGTGGCTGGGCTAGTCGTCCCCAGGGGCCTGCACCTGTGTGATGCCTTACTGTGGTTCCCCTGAGCATGAGTGCCCTGATGCTGGAGCATCTCTCCACCAGGAAGAAGATGGAGTTCCCAGAGTGGAAGTGACCACCAGGGCCCAGTGGGCTCACTCTGGGTAAGGCTGAAAGCATCCCACCCTCCCCCTGCACTTCCTTAGGAGGAAAAGAGGGGTGTCTGGTAGAGAAGTTCAATGCTGGGGTTCTGTCCTCACATTCCACATGTGAACTCCATGGGAGGACCCTACCCCTGCCAGAGTAGTGGACCGTGGAGGTAACACCTCATGGTTTTGTTCACCAGGAGGAACTTGCCTAAGGCACATATCAGTAAGAGACAAAGCTGGAAGCAGCGAAGCGCTTCCTGTGGGATTCTGAACCACTCTATTCACGGCAGCTGGGTCTTTCTGTTGGGTCTCTCTAGGCCCATTGCCCCAGCAGGGGAATCGGCTGAAACTCAAACCAGATCAGATGTCTCAGGCTCCATATCCCATTCCAGAATCCTCTTGTCCTGAAGACAATTCCCAAAGTCCCCAGTTCTGCACATATGGCCTTCATTACTGGAGTTCTGTGTCTAAAGGCTAACCACCAGGTTGGGCATTTCACTAAACCACAACACCACGTGCATGTTCCCTCACATGCTGGGCCCTTTGGACAAACGGTTCTTCTCTCATCTCAGGACTACCTCTTGCCAAGGGTATGAGTTTGCAAGAGCCGCCGTAACAAAACACCACAGACTGGGGGGCTTACACAACAGATATATTTATTCTCTCACAGTTCTGATGGCTGGAAAGACCGAGATCAAGTTGTGGGCAAGGTTGGGTCCTTCTGAGAGCTGTGAGGAAAGGATCTGTCCCAGGGCCCTCTGCTTGGCTTGCAGACAGCCGACTTCTCCCTGAGTCATCACATGATCTCCCCTTTGTCGTATCTGTGTCCTAACCTTTGTGTCTTGGCCTAGGGCCTACCCTAATTGCCTTACTTTAATGACTTCAAAGACCTTATCTCCAAATACAACCACATTCCAAGGTCCTGGCAGTTAGAACGTCAATGTAGGAATTTGGAGGGACACAGTTCAGCCTATAACACCAAGTCCCAAATAGGGGGAGGAATTGCCCTGGTTTGAAGATGCCTGAAGGGACTTGGGATGCTAAAGCTGGGGCAATGCTGAGCAAACCCAGACTGTAGGTCCTTTCAGGCCTCAGTGTGAGCGGTATGATTCTATTGCATCCTCCATTCTCTGTTCTCTGCCTGCTTCATAGGAACTCCCTGACCGTAGGGACCATTGCGTACTTATCTCCACATGCACCTAGCCTATATTAGGTACTTGTATATGCAAAGGAATGAATGCATGTTCTCTGAGTCTGTTCTGGATCCTTCCTTGCCTCGGTCTTCTTCCTGGAATGCCCTTCCCCCTTCCCTTTACTTGCAGTTTCTTATGTTCAGCCCCTAACAAAAGCCCAGTTAAGATGCAGAAAACCATTCCAGATTCTTCAACCAGAGCTGACAGAGAAGGTTCCTCCTTCCTTTGTGCCTGGCCCTCCTGACCTGCTGTCCTCTGCCTGTGGCTATGTCTCATCCTCTCCAAAGGCTTGAGTACAAGAAGCTCGCCCAGCCATAAGGAGACATGCTCACCTTGGTTAAAACAATGCCTCCTGCAAAGCTCATCCTTGACTTAGTTCATTTTGATCCTCTCAGAATGTGAGGAGTGAGGTCCAGAGAAGTCACACAGGGGGCAAGGGTGGAGTTGGGAGGTTGATTTTCAGGTTGCAAATGTGCTGTGGTGGCTGGACTCCCCTGGACACTAAGCCTGGTAGGCAGCCCACCTACTCCTCCTGCCTTGCATCTTGCTTCCTCATGGGCACCATTCAAAGCCCTCACTAGTCTTGGGCTCACTGGGGGTGGGGTCACCATCTCCACCAAGTATTTTTCATGATCTGGACACAGTGCCTGCAAGATCTCCCTAGAGTGTCCTGGCTGATTTTGGTCACCTGCTCTGTGCCCACCTGTGACAGGAAGGCGATGCAGCTGTCTTAGGAACAAGAGAACTCAAGGCTCTTGAACTATAGCTAAAGACCTTCATAGATATATGAAGATATATGAAGATATATAGCTAAAGACTTCTTCTGTGCCAGACCCTATGCAAGGAGGCTTCTATGTATTCATTCAACAGACTATAATCCAATCAGGTCGGTTCTCTTGTTTTACTGCAGATGAGGAAACTGAGTCACAGGGAGGTTAGACTACTTCCTCAAAGACCAGGTATGGTGGACTCAAAGTTACACCCATGTCACCTCTCCAGCCCTCACAACAGATCTTAAAGTTTCTGTTCCACTCTAAACCATGATTGACATAGAAACCCTCACACTGAGAGTTTACAAGCACACACACCTACAGGACAGGGCCACTGACACCCGTCCAGCACTAGCGCTGTGTGGATGTATGCCAGGCCAGCAGCTCACGCAGACAAGATGCACCCTGCAGGTCAGGTGCACCTGCACACCACTGCCCTCATGCCTGCCCTCGACCTTCGCCCTGCCGTGCCCTCCCTCCCCTTCCCCTGCACAGTCTCTCTATTCTGTGGTCACGCCAGCCACACTGTGGCCTGTTTCACCACAGCTGTGGCCAGGGCCATGGGATTTAGCAGGGAATTAGTCTCTAATTGTATCTTGTGAGTCATGAACATCTCCCGGCTAATAATAACTACAGTTAACCCCTGCACAACTCTCAGAGCTGTCTTACCCTAGAAAACCCAGTTGATCTTTCTCATCGGAAAAGCAGGTGGTTTTGCAGATTCTTGTCTTCTTGATAATCCAAAGACCAGGCAAAAGGATGGAGGGTAGTGGCTTCTTTACTGTGTGACCGGAAACCTGACGCCACCCTCAGTGTGGACTGGTGGACTCTGAGCAGCTGCCTCTGTTTGGACTTTCAGAGAAAACACAGATGGGACAGACACATACCCACAGTGCGGGTGATTGCAGAAGGCTTAGAACAGAGTCCTTGCAAAAGAATCGGGAAAGGGACAGCGAGGAAAGAGACAAAACAAAGTGCAGAGTGATGGGCACTGAGGGGGGCACTTGGCGGGATGAGCACTGGGTGATATGCAATATGTTGGCAAATTGAACTCCAATAAAAAATTTTAAAAAAAAGACAGAAAGGAGGCAGCACTGCTCAGTCGGCACATGGAAGTGATTGGGGCATTAGGGGATCACCTTACAACTTCGGGAAATTAAGCAGGTAGTGCACCTGAGGGGGGCTTGAAAATAATTATTCCCAGTTTATTATTTGGAATGGCATTGTTGATAGCTGAGCAAGAAGAAGAAAGTAAATCTTCCCTTTCTGATCTTTGGCCTCCTTGATGACACCAATGTTGGGAGTGTAAACTGGGTGGTGAAAACAACTGGATGGGACAGTAGGGTCCGACAGTAAGGCACGTGTGCTCAAAGGAAAGATGCAAATCTCTTGCCTAAGAGAAGCTCAGAGATGTAAGACAGAGCAAGAGTGTCTCAGTGTCTTGATTTGCCATGTGTGGAATGGATACATGAGCTTTTGAGAGTTAGGAACTGGCTCCCTGTCATCACACAGATGCAGGGGCAGGGCTGGGCATGGGATCCAGAGGTGACCTCCCAGCCCCATGCTGGGCAGGACCCCTGGGACCAGGAAGAGCTCCTCATCTTGAAATGCCTTTGGGGTGGTGGCTGACTTGACCTTGAGCATCTGAGCTCAGCCTCTCTTGGACAACTTGGCACACGTCTTTCTCTCCAGCCCAACCTGTGATCCACCTTGCACAATGCAGGACATAAGAAAAAGATTTTTTCCCCTTTCTGAAGAATAACATCAGGCTTTGTTTATCTATTTACCTTTTTCTCCCCTGTGTTTCTTTCTCTGTTTCTTTACTAACAACAGATCGGCACCAGGCATGTAAATTTCCAACAGACGGCTCTTAAGTATATTATTTTATTCTTCTGTGATTATGGAATTAAACACAAGTTCACCTGTAGGAAGTCTTGAAAAAATAGAAAAGTGTAAAGCAGAAAATAAAACTTTAAATTTCCATAATTTAGATGCACACATGCTAACATCAAAGCATATCTTCTTCCGGTCTTTAGTAGACACATACCTTTGCAAATATAGTTAACAAACTTGGGTCACCATTTATACACAATTTTTTATATCTTTATAGTCTCAGTTATATACAGTTGATTTTTTACTTATCATTTCAACACAAGTATTTTCCCCACATTATTCAAGTTTCTTTGGAAAAAAATGCATCTTATGGCTTTCTCACAATTCCATCCTATGAAGGGTTGTAATTTATCTGACACATCCCTTCTTATAGACACCCCTGCAATGAACAACACCATGCACAAACCACTGTGTGTCCCCCAGGGGTTTCTTTGTCATTCCTAGAAAGCAAGAGAGTGGGGCAAATGGCATAAGCTGCTTGGGGGCCCCTGTGCACACTGCACCCCAGATTTCCTGAAGATGTTGCAGGTGGGTTTCCATGACTTGCTCACAACTCTGTAGCTTGAGAACATTTTGGGCCTGTGAAGTTCCTTGAGTACTTAGCAATCTGTGCCTGTAGGTCATTCAAAATGTCATAAAATGAATAAAGGAAGGTGGAACAAAAACATGGAATGTGAGAGAGGACAAAAGCAAAGAGCACACGTCCAGAGTCTGGCTTAAGGACAATGAACACTTTGTCAGGGTTGGTCCTCCCAGGGCGTAGACACGCAGATGCGCCCATAGTCCTCCAACGGCCACATTTGTATTCAATGCCTAGAAGGGCGCCTATCTCCTTGTAGCCAGGACAGCTCAGTAAAATTAATATTAAAATAAATCCCAGCAGGGGCTCTCCTCTGCTTGGAAAATGCCCACGGTTTTCACTTTCACCAGATGGAAACGCTGATTTTATCAGCGTTTTATCAGGAGTTTATCTTTCAGGCATTACGTTTCGCTTATCCACTTGTGCAAGTTTCAGACTCCAGCTGAGAGACATCTCTCTGTGATCCGCCCATGCCCCCTGGTTTTCCTTTCTGACCTTATGGAGACAAATCCTGCTCCTAGAAGGCCACTGCTGCCGTAGTTCCCCTCGCCTACTACAGCAGTTCGAATTCCTCCAAACCTGGGAGTGACTCAGAAGTCTGGTGTCAAAGGCCTCACATGGGAGCTCTGCTGTGCCAAGAGTCAACATATCTGGGGCACACCAAAAGGTCATCTAACATCTAGCACCAGAGGAAAGGCACAAGTAAGAAAGCATCCCATGTCACCGTTTAATTGAGAAGGAAACAGGGGATGCAGCCTAATGCTGGAGGCCAAAACGAGATTTGTCAGTCTCACTTCACCTGGGCTTCTGCGTCCCAGGCTGAAGCAAGACACACTGACAGGTTCTCTTTCTTCTGATGAATACGCTCCTCATTACAGCTGAGAAAGGAGACTTTGTATGGCATGAAATTCAGGATTTGGACCTGGGTGGCCCCCAGATTTATTATTCAATCTGAACCAGTCCCACATGGAAACAGCAGCACCCACCTGTAAGTAGGCCCTCACACCCTCGGACTTTCCACAAGCAAAGTGCAGAGATGGAGGTACCTACCTGGTTGACCTTGATTTCTTTCCTGTGGAGGAGGAGTCCTGGAAACCTGGAAAGTATGACAGGAGGTGACAGACCTCAAAAGCTCAGGCCAGGCAGAGACTATTTGGACCATCAAACCAAAGTGTTCATCACCAAGCCAGGTCGAGAAGGGAAGGGTTCAGCTATAAGCAGAAGCACAGATATTGGGGAGAAAATATCAGAGCAGAGGTTTCAAATGGGGATGGGGAGAGTTAGTGGAGGGGGGAGTGGAATGGGGAATTCCAGAGGTGTTAAGGAAACTGGAGCTAGTTCTTCTTATTTATTTACATATTTTGAGAAAAAATTCAAAGTACAATCAAAAGCTGAAAATCAAAAAGTAAACAAATGCCTATGATCCAAGATTAACAATTGTTTTCAATATTATTTTGTTTTTTAAGGAGAGTAGATATTCTCAAACTACTTTTTTAAAGATTTATTTATTATTTTTGAGAGAGAGGGAGAGAGAGAGAGAGAGAGAGAGAGAGAGATAAGGGAAAGGGCAGAGGGAGAAGGAGAGAGAGAATCTCAAGCAGACTCCCCACTGAGTGCAGAGCATGACTTGGGGCTCAATCTCATGACCCTGAGATCATGACCTGAGTCGAAATCAAAAGTCAGATGCTTAACTGACTGAGCCACCCAGGCATCCCATGAACTAAAACATTTCTTAACCACTTACCTCTGTCTTATTTCTTTTCTTTCTGTCTGTGGCAACAACCACTGCTGTAAGTGTGGTGTGTTTTCCAGTCATTGCTTTTTACATTCTTGCAAACATATATCTTCATGACCAATATTGTCCATAGTATTGGGGTGTCTGTGTGCGTAATTTAAACAATAGTATTCCATATGCTTCATTCTTCATCTTGCCTGTTGTCTCAACAGTATTTTGGAGCTCTTTCCACACTGACATATATGAGGTAGTTCATTTCACTTAACATCTGTGTATAGGTCCTATCATATGAATGTCATACAGATTTATAAAGTGATTTATAGAATTTATACTCCTATCAGTAGTGAAAGAGATGTCAGGTTGCTCCACATTCCTCCAACCTCTGTCTTTTTCATTTTAGCCATTCAGATACGTGTATTTCACTGTGGTTTTTATTAACACTTGCATGGTTGCTAATGTTGTTGACAATTTGTGTATGTTTGTCATTTGGATATTCTCTTTTGTGAAGTATCTGTTCCAGTCTTTTGCCCTTTTTGTGTGTGTTCAATGCCTTATTTCTTACTAATTTGTAGGAATTTATATATTCTGGATATAATCCCTTTTCTGTTTTGTTTTATGGCAAATATCTTCTACTGCTCCATGACTTGCCTTTTCATTTTCTTAATTGTACATTGCAATGAGCAGGCATTCTTAAATTGAATGAGGTCCTATTTATCATATCAGTCCTTTATTTTATGATTGGTGCTTTTAGCTTCCATTTAAGGAATATTTTCATCTCCAAAATCATGTAACCTTGTCTTATTATTTTCTGGAAACTTTATTTCTTATATTTATAGTCATAATTCACCTGGGAAATATTTGTGTATGTGTGTGTCTATGATGTGAGATAGGGATCAAGGTTCATTTTCTGCCTAAAGGAAATTCCACTGGCACCATTACATGAAAATCTATTCTTTACCATTGTCCTGCAACTCCATTTTATCATAAATTAAATACTCAAATTTAATCGAGTTTATTTATGAGCTATTTTTCCATTTATCTGTTTGTCTATTCTTTCCTGATATCAAAAACTCTTAATTATTGAAGTTTTGTAGGACTTGACACTGACAAGAATGATTCCTCCCACTTAGTTCTTCTATTAAAATTACCTTGGCAAAAAAAATAATAATTAATTAATTAATTAAAATGACCTTGGCTACTTCAGCTTTTTCATATAAATTTTCTTTCAGCTGGTGAATATCCATCAAAAACCTTACTTGAGGGGGATCCCTGGGTGGCTCAGCAGTTTAGCGCCTGCCTTTGGCCCAGGGTGTGATCCTGGAGACCTGGGATTGAGTCCTCCGTCAGGCTCCCTGCATGGAGCCTGCTTCTATCACTGCCTGTGTCTCTGCCTCTCTCTCTCTGTGTCTCTCATGAATAAATAAAAAAAAATCTTAAAAAAAATAAAACCTTATTTTATTTTTGTAGAGATTGCCTTAAATTGTAAGTCGATTCAAAGGAGAATTAGAATCTTTACGATGCTGAGACTTCCAGTCCATGAACATGGTAGATCTTTCCATTTATTTACATTTTATATAAATTTCTCTCCATAATGTTTTAGGCATTCTTGTGTAGAGGTTTTGTGCATCTTTTATTCAATTTATTACGAGATCTGTGGCATATATTAGTTAAGTGGAATGTTTTTATATTTAATTATCTATTTTTTTGTTACATATAGATACATAATTGTTTTTTAACCTTAGCTATTTCTCTTTTACTGTGTTGACACCACTGTATTCATTTACTAAGGCTGCCATACTAAAATATCACAGACTAGATGGCTTAAACTACTAAGATTTGTTTTCTCACAGTTCTAGAGGCTATAAATCCAAGATCAAAATTAAGCAGGTTTCCTGACTTCTCTCTCTTGGCTTGTAGATGGTCACCTACTTGCTGTGTCCTTACATGACATCCCTGTGTGCACATATCCTTAGTGTCTCTTTGTGTGTGTCTAAATTTCCTCTTCTTGTAATAAAACCGGTCAGGCTGTAGGGACTACACACAGATTATACTTCTTATAAGAAGACCATACTAGCAGTCTCATCTAAACTTAATCACTTCTGTATAGGGTGCATCTGCAAATACAGTTCAAGCACTGAGAGTTTAGGCCTTCAACATATGAATTTGGGGGTACATAGTTCAGTCCATAACAGCCACATTGGTATAGTTACAATTACTATAGTGTTATAATATGAATTTCACATGTTTTAATGCATTGCTTGCTTTTCTTCTTCCTTTTTAGAATTATTTAAACTAGTCACTTAGTTTTAATCTTCCAACAGAAAGGGAAGCAGGAAGAAGAAAGGAATATGTGGATGGTTGAAAGCAAAATCTGGTGGAATACTGTGAAGTGCCAAGAAGTAGTACTCATGGCCAAGGATAGAGCTGTTAAGCATTCTGAGTTCCTCAGATTTCTCTTTTTTAACCTCTTATTGCAGGTAAAATAAGGCAATGAGTGACTTGGGTCCAATGGATGGGAGACCCTACCATTTTCTGGAACAATCTGAATGTGGGAGAGGGTTCCTATTTCCTTTAGTTCGAGTCATACTCTTCCCAGTGGACCAAGTAGTAGAGTTTCTTGTAGTTTCCCCATGGGTCTTGTACCTTTTTCACTTTACTACTCTACTCATAGCAGCCATATAATAACACTAAATTGGGATCTAATTTAATCCTTTCAATAACCTTCTGAATTACTCATTCCCCATTCTACAGGTGAGGGAACTGAAGTTTATGGAAACTAAATAATTATCCCAAGATGTCATTAGTTGGTAGTACAGCTGAAAACGAATCCCAAGCTAATCTTATTCCAGATCTCATCTTGCCCCCTGACTTATATCCTCTCCTGGCTAAGTAAGGGTCTTACAGCACTAGGTCCATTGTCCCGGGAACAAATCTGAAGGAAAAGGACTTGCCTAAGGGTTTTGAGTCATGGGGCAAGAAGGTGAGTCCAAGGATTTTCTAACAGAGATTTCTGTTAGGCTAAGAAGTACACTATGAGAAAAGTGTATATCAAGGCAGAAATTTGGGAAACTAAGTAGTAGTCATGTTGGTAAGAAGCAAATGCATGGGAAGCCAATCTAGATGTTCTCTGATTTCTTTCCTACTATAATGTCCCTCCAAAATTATCTGCCTAGAATCTTGGAATGTGATCTTATTTGGAAATGAATATGTAATTAGTTAAGATGAGGTTATAACGAATTAGGGAGGATCTTAAATCCAGAATGACTGGTATCCTTATAAGGAGAGCACACACAGAGGTGCATATAGAGAAGAAAGCCATGTAAAGAAAGAGGTAGAAATTATGCTGCCACAAGCCAAGGAATGCCAAGGGCTAATGGCAACTACCAGAAGCTGGAAGAGAAAGAAAGATCTTCCCCTAGAGGCTTTGGAGGGGGTATGGCTCTGCTCATACTTTGGTTTCTGACCTCTGGCCTCCTGAACCATGAGAAAATACATATCTGGTATTTTCAGCTACAAAATTAGGGGCACTTTATTATGACAGCCCTAGAAAACTGGAAGTGGGAAGAGGTATCTCTGATGAAATAATTGAGGTGACATCACAATACTTCTAATTTCTTATTCTTTTGATTAGTTGACTGCTTCTTGGTATCTGAGATGTAAATAAAACAAAAATCTGGAGCTGGCGCTGCTTCTTGATATCTTCATTTTAGGCTGTGATGGACTTCTCAAAACGAACCTTGTTTGGCATACAGTAGACTGCATATATGAGTTTGTTGAATGTATGAATATATTTATGAATGATGCACATGGGAGATAGAAGAGATGATTATACCTCTTTGTAGAAGTCAGGCTCCTTCATATTTTTCTTTGATTCAGTTGACTGTCAGGGACAGTCTAGTCTGATGAATTATAGGGAATGGGCTGGAGAGTCAGACAAACCGAGAGTCTCCTGCTATGTGACTTTGGGCCAGTAACTTAGCCTCACTGAGCATTGTTTCCTCACTTGTGAATGAAGAGAACAATGGCTATAGTCATCAGGGCACCTGGCCTACCATCTAAGTATACATGGTCAAAAGCGCTAGAGTGCTGAAACACCCTCACTCCTTTTCTCAAGTAGGAGATGCATAATGGTAGCACTTGTAACAGCCTTCTGTAAATAGGAAGCTCTTGCACATATTTTGTGATGTGTATATGTGTAGATATGTGTGATGTGTATATTCTTAGATGTAAGATGTGTACAAAATAATGTGTGTACATCAAATGTCTTTCTTCAGATAAACCTGAAAACCTGTGACCACCCTTGGAGCTGCTGAATTCAGCTCTAGGAAAATCAAACTTTCTTAATAATCCTCCTCTGACAGTGGAGCATCAAAGAATTAAGTCACTAAGTCAACACTTTAAACCTATAACATTTCCTCATTTTTCCCAGGACTGTCAACACAGCTGTTATGCAGCTTAGGTGTAGAGAGATTTCTTTTTTTTTTTAAGATTTTATTTACTTATTCATGATAGACATACACACACACAGAGAGAGAGAGAGAGAGAGAGGAAAGAGAGAGAGAGAGAGAGGCAGAGACACAGGCAGAGGAAGAAGCAGGCTCCATGCAGGGAGCCTGATGTGGGACTCGATCCCAGGACTCCAAGATCACGCCGTGGGCCAAAGGCAGGTGCTGAACTGCTGAGCCACCCAGGGATCCCCAAGTAGACAGCTTTCTAAACAGAATGGTAAGTCTATTGGTTCTGGTTTAATAGACACAGTATTAGATGTTTTCCAGTTTTGGCTACCATATTTAATAAATCATCTTCTCTGGAGGAAACTAAAAAAGGAATTAGAAAAAGAGAGAGAAGCAAAAGATATCAGTCTTTGGTAATGATCCCAGATGCTTCTCTCCCAGAGAAGAGCTTGGAAAGATTAAGTGGATGCTAGTACTATCAGTGGACACAATTAACCTGTTTCAAGATCGATATGCCAGTGTTCCTAAAGCTGAGCTATGACCCTGGGGAACATGTTCCCAAGATATTTTTAAGGAAACAGTTGGAAGTCTGACTCCTGAAGGTGGTGGCTCCAGGTATCTTGGAAGCAGATGTTGGCAAACAATTACTCTGCAGGGCCCATCTCCAGCCAATTTCTTAAGCTTCACCAGATCCTACAACCAGAGCAAAGGGGCTTTAAGGCCCCGTTGGCTAATTTTAAATCCAGATACATACACAAACCATTAGATGACATCGCATCAGTGTTTTTATGACTTTGTAAATCCATTCTTTGTCTAATGCCTTACACACCTTGGACAACTATTTGGGTGGCTGGGAGAAAAGGAAAGCAAGAAATCCCAAAAGCAAGGCAGCACTGGCACAGAAGCTAGGTCTGACTCCAATGCAGTCCCTTGGAGGTGGCAGACACTCATAATCTGGCCTCAGCTCTTCTTCTTGGTCTTATTTCCCATAAATCTATGCTTGCCTTCCTGGTCTCCAGCCACGCTGAATTCCTCGCCTTTCATGGATGCACATTAACACTCATATCAATGTCTTTGCACTTACTTCCTTCAATCTGGAACACTCTCTGCTTAGAATAGCTTTTACTCTCTTGGCTGCCTGCCAAATTTCTAAATAAGGGCAGCCACTTATGAAAATTTTTCTCCAGCCCCCTTTTCCTATGTCCTGGCTTTTCATAGTTCTTCTTTCAATAAAGTGCTTTCCTGTCTCTAATTGTTCACCTGGATGCCTTCCTCATCAAACTATCACATTCACCTTTGTAGCTCCTGATCTGGGAGCACTTTGGGGCCCTGGTGGCATTTGACAGGGATAGTTTAATGAATGGAGAAAGTAATGAATGGACAAACCCAATAACAAAATATCTGTGAGAGCCCCCAAATCTTTGGGATGAGGTGAGCTATTATCATTACATATCACACACATCGTTACATAGCATGCTCAAGAAACCATCAATGAGCCAGGTCTCTCTGAAGCAGACTTCATGCTTCTCTCTGAGAGGGCAGAAGTCCCAGTTTGGTTATAAATTATCAGAAATAATCAGCCTTTCAGTCATTAGCTGGTACAATTATCCCATATATCCAAGGAGGGACTTTAACTACTAATTCAAACTGGCTTAGCATGTGACTTTGAGCAAGTATCGGTTGTTCTTTCATCTCCCCACTTATACATGAGCGATAAAGACTTTGATTTTTAATTTAGGGACTAATGAGACTGAGTTTGTGAAGGCTCTGAGCATCTTGAGGGAAAAACTTGCCACAGGACTTGTGACCATGCACTCTCATCTTGTGTGGGGCATAGAAGTGGGTGGTAGAAGTTGTCACCATTCTTCTCCCTCAACTAAGGCAGATAATCTGGATTCAAAGCATCACTATGGGGAAGGTTGTGGTTAAGAGACACATTTCTGGCTAAAAGAAAAGAATTAGCATTTTGGGAATTTTCACTAGCTTGGGGGTACAAACTGAAGCCAACACAGCTTTATAGGGCTAAATTTGGAGCACCCATTTTGCAAACTATAGGAAATTCCATCTTCCCTCTTGGGTACCTCCCTCCCATGATGAATTTGGGAAATTCTTTCTTGGCCCCTAAAGGTTGGTCCTGGTGATTATTGTTATCCAGAGATTCCATTGCTGTAGGCACTGAGTTCTGTCACGGGCTCCTCATGCTGAAGGGTGGACAGAGCCATGCACCCAATTATAGGTGCTCTACTCCAGAGAAACCTGGGGCTTGGATGCTGTGCTTTTGCCTTAATCACATGTGGTGCCTGGAATGAGCCTTTCCCAGAAAAAAACAAAACAACAACAAAAAAAAACCCTCATGATATTTAGATGGCAGCTTCTCTCAATTAAAAAAAAAAACCCACAACTATAAATGAATCAAGATGGGATATTAAAATATGGTTCAAGTAACCCAAAGGAAGGCAAATAGAAATAGACAAAGGAACAGAAAATAAGGAAAACAACAAAATGATAGACTTAAGTCCTGTCATATCAATGAGTACCTTAAATGCAAATGATCTAAATACCAATCAAGAGGTAGAAATTGACAAAGTGAATTTTACAGTGTGGTCAAAAATACACTGTCATGAGACATGTACATATACAATGACGTACAAACATCAAATACAATGACATAGGTAGGTTGAAAGTAAAAATGGATAAAAATATACCATGAAATCGTTAATTAAAAACAAAACAGGGATGGCTATATTAATATTAGATACTGTAGGCTTCAGAGGAAAGCAAAGAATGAGACAAAAAGGGACATTGCATAATGATAACAACATTTACTCACCAGGAGGACATAATGATCCTAAATGTGCATGTAACCAATAACACAGCCTCAAAATACATGAATCAAAAACTGTTGGAGGTGAAAGGAGAAACAGACAAGTCCACAGTTATAGTTGAAGACTTAACACTTTACTCTCAGTAATTTATAGAACCACTAGACAGAAAACCAGAATAGAACACCATGATCAACTGACAGGATTTGCCTGACATTTATAGAGTATTCTATTCAATAACAGCAGAAGGAAAATCTCCAACAACTTGAAAATTAACACACTTATAAATAGCCCATGAGATAAAGAGAATGTCTCAGTGGAGATTTTTAAAAAATACATAGAACTGAACCAAAATAAAAATACAATGCATGAAAATACATGGGATATAGCTAATGCAGTGCATAGAGGAAAATCTATAGTCTAAAATTTTGAGTCTAGAAAAGAGGAAAAATCTTAAATTGATAATTTAAGCTCCGACCACAAATAACTTGAAAAAAACAAAACAAAATAAACCCAAAGCAAGCAGAAGAAAAATAATAATAAAGAGCAGAAATTCATGAAACCTAATACAGAAAAACAATAGAGAAAAATCAGTGAAAAAACAAAAAAAGTTATTTGAAAAAATCAATAAAATTGATAAGCCTCTAGCAAGACTGACAAAGAAAAAAGACACAAATCACCAAATGGGTAATGAAACAGAGGATGTCATTACAGATTCTGAAGCCATTAAAAGGATAAGAACAAAATAACACGAACAGCTTTACTCTCATAAATTCAATAATTTAGAAGAAATGGACCAATTCCTCAAAAACCTAGCTAGCAAAACTCAATGAGGATAAAATAGACGAGTAGCCCTGTAACCACGGAAGACATTGAGTTTATAATTTAAAAATTCCCAAAAGAGAATCTCCAGACTCAGATGGATTCCCTAGAGAATTCTACCAAACATTTAAAGAGGAATTAACATCAACTTTACACAACCTCTTCCAGAAAACCGGGAGGAGAGAACTCATCCCAACTGATTTTACCAGGCTAGTATTACACTGATACAAAACCAAAACAGTACCAGAAAAGCAAAGAAAGAGAGGAAACTACAGATGAATACCTCTCATGAATTCTGATGCAAAAAAAAAATCCTCAACAAAATATTAGCGAAGCAAATCCAGTAATGTATAAAATGAATTACAAACCATGACTAAGTGGGATTTATTCCAGGTATGCAAAGCTGGTTTAACATTTGAAAATCATCAGTGTAATCCACCATATCAGCGGGCTGAGGAAGGAAAGTCATATAAGTATATAAATTGATACCAAAAAAAAAAAAAAAGCCAGAAAACAAAAAGTGAAATTCCATTTCACCAGAAAACAAGTGTGTGTTGTATTCGTCTTGTCCAGCTGTGGCAAAGATGGAGACGAACAAGCTTTGGCCCCTTGGCCTTGGAGAAACAGGAAATCCTGGGATATAACAGAGAAACAGAGATGAGTGGAGATGGAGCCCTTGTATACGGTTCAGAAGGCTAAGTCCTTTGCCTTATGCCACACTGCCAGAAATTAAGAATGAGATTGTTGGACAGCAAATCCAGAGATATGTTCACAAGGATACCATGGAATTATAATCTTGATCAAATTCTTTCATAAAATTACATACACATACACACATGTGTGCAGACACATTACCATAGAGATGAAAACAACATGTCTCAGGACAAGATTATAAACACGGTAATGTGAAATTCTTGCAATAATTTCAATTAATTACTTTCATTCTTTTAAGATTTTGGAGAGAGAATTGGCATCACAGAACTCTTTCAGATGCCTAAGTTTTCAAGGTTGAAATTGAAGTTCAGAACAGTAAGGTTTGTTGAAATCACAAAGCTGTTTAAATGCACAGAGCAAACTAAACCTAGTTTACTGTCTGGCAGAAAATGCCTTTTACCTTGATTTTATGCAGTTCACTAAAATGTTACTTATGAATGTACTATGTGTATTAATTATATAAAGAGAACCTCATATCCCTCAAAAAATGTTAATGCCATGTAAAAATCCAGCCTCACTGTATCATTAATTGAAATTATAAATCTGACTTTTACTATAAACTGTCTCAAATTCTTCTAAAATTATGTGGGAAATACTTCATAAACACACAGAATTGGATCTCATAGATTTGGTCTCTAAAATGAATATTTCAGCAAATATGGTAAATGTCCATAAATATTTTAATAACAAAATCTGGTTAGAGGATGTGGAAAGGATTGGTTTGGAGGGACTGTCTATGTTATTTACAAAAGCTGTTCATAAAAATGGGAACAATGTCTTATTTTTTCCCTCAGTACTTCTCCTCAAAGCAAACAGCTGTTCAAAATCCTTCCATGAACTGTTCTTTTCACAGGGTTTTTGAGCATTTGGAGGAAAAAGCATTTTTTAAATCTTATCTCATTAACATAATGATGGTTGGTTTTGCACCAGGCACAATTCTAGGCCCTTTCTACATATTTTTTTAAATCCTCATAACACTTTTTCCAAGGTAAGTATTACTCATGGCAATATCATTCTAATTTTATAGGCGAATTAACTCACTGGCTTACTCAGCATCACAGCGAGCAGCTGGGGAAGCTGGGAGAGCTGGGGCTGGACCCCAACCAATTCCGATACAGAATCTTGGGCTGCTCCTCACTCTCATTGCCCCCCCCCCCACCAACATGCTCCCCAATCACCTCCAGGGATGGAAATCAGTGTGAAGTTACCTTCAGGCTCCTATAGACGGAAAGTCTGAAGGGACTGCTCAGAAGGAGAGGAAGGCCAGTGCACTCTGCTGAGGTCACATCCTTGAGCTGATGTGAATGCCTGGAATTTTGTAGAAATCTCAGGAGCAGCTAGAAGCCAAAATGGTAAAGGCTAACTGTTACCCTGGAGTGCAACTGAAATTATACCCACAACCAAGCAGACCCATCACACAGGGCCAGCCAGGCTCTTCCAAAAGTCCATGCTAAAAGGAATGGCTGTTTTGGCAGGCATGATGGCCCCACCAACCACCCCTCCAGCTGCACCTGGTTTTGGATCAATCCTCAATTGGCATCCATTATTTCGCTTCCATTTTCCAAAAGTTAAGGAGAAATTAGAACTAGACCTAGGAGGAGCAAGTGTGTGATTAAAAGGAAAATAAAATGGCTCATTGAGGGAAAGGTTAAAGGAGGTGAGTAGACTGATAGGAAAATCACACAGCCAAGTGTTAATATCAATCATGGAGGAAATCACTGTTGACTTAACTTTGGATCAGAAGTACTCAAGAGGTTATGGTTCTGACAAAAATGGTAGCACAGATCCTGGATTAATTGCACTTTCCAGGTGACCCTAGGTAAGTCATCTGACATTCGTTATGCTCAATCATTCCTGACCTGGAGTTTTGGAGAATCAAGGGTGACACTAAAAGTGCTCCATGAATCATAGTAACTTATATCTATTGAGGATCATCAAAGAATCATGGCTACCTCCTATTTGTTATCACCAGAGGTGACCCCACTCAGAAAAATGAATTTTTGTTCGGAAAACAGGAAACCAGACAGACATTGGCATGTGCTTGTGCCTCTGGAGGGAATGCCGTCGGCTTGGCTCTAGGCCACCTGGGGAGTCAATGGATACATAGAGTGCCAGGATGCAGAGTAGCCCCAGAATGTGGAACCCAGGGCCAGAATGTGGAACCCTGCAGTAATCATAACCGTTTCCATAGAAAAGCCTCCTAAACTGGATGTGTCACAGCTCTGAGCAGGGACAGTTACAGTGGGGAGGCTGATGTTGGATCCAGACTCAGCTGGAGCAGGACCATCCTGGAGAGCAGGTCTGATGATGAAAGAAAGATTGAGGAGCAGACAGCATGATTTGTACCAGGACTCCAGGCCTTCTCTGTAACTTTGGGGCTTTGGGGGCTCCTGGTGACTGACCTAGTCTTGCTTTGCTTAGAGGCTTCCAAAGTGCATTTCTCTTCCTATAGTAGGGACAGCATTGGCCATCTTGGCAATGGGAATTCCTAGGGTTAGAAAAAAAAGAGAAAGAAAGCCAGAGGAATTAGTTGTCTATAGCTGATTCTCTCTGTATTTTCCCACCATGGTCCACTTGGCAGGTAACAGTCAAGACTTATTCCCATGGATCTGCCTCTAGTGCAGCCTCTATCTCTTGCTCTATCAAGAGATGTTGGGGATTGAGAGGGACATTGTTGAGAATAAACTTGAATAACCTGTATTAAAAATTAACTGTTTTTTTCATAATTGCCCTAACTTGAGAGTAACCAAGATGTCCTTCAGTAGGTGAGTCATTCAGAATTAAAAAGAAATGAGCTATCAAGCCATGAAAAGACACAGAAGAAACTTAAATGCAAATCACTTAGTGAAAAAGCAAATCTAAAAAAAAAAAGCAAATACATATTGTATGATTTCAGCTATATGACAGTCTTAAAGAGTCAAAACTATAGAGAGAGTAAAAAACTATAGAGACAGTGGTTGCCAGAGGTTGAGGGGAGGTAGAATTGCTGGAATTGCCGAGGGGAGGTGATTGAGTAGATATCGCAAAGTGAATTGTTAGACACTTAAAATACTCTGTATGAGATGATAATGGTGGACCCATTATCATTGTGCACTTGTCCAAACCTGTAAGGATGCACAACACCAAAAGTGAACGCTGATGTCAACTATGGACTTTGGGTGATACTGATGTTTCAATATAGGTTTATCGATTGTAATAAATGTACCACTCTGGTGGGGATGTTAATGATGGGGAAGACTGTGCATGTGTAGAAGCAACGGATATATGGGAAATCTTTGTAATCTCCACTCAGTTTTGCTGTGAATCTGAAATTGCTAGTAACAAGAGTTTGTTTTAAATTAACTGTCTACAGGTAAATGCTTTCTTATGCATTAACTAATAATATGCATGATGCACCTCATCACCCATCAAGACAGCAGGGTTTGGATGGGGCAGGATCCATTCTCACGTATTGCCTCAGGTACAGTCTCTGACTGAAATTAGCAACTAAAAGAAGTGCTAATGAAGTGGACAGAATACGTGTTTTACCAGTAGGAGAGCTGCCACCTCGGTGGTGACAGCAGAGGCAAGCTGATGTCTCAACATACACAAAGTGGCTATGCTGGAAGGTGGGCACATAGCTCTGCATCTCCTGCCATTGGCTCAGCAAGACTCACCCCACCCCACTCGGCTCAGGAGGCTGAGGAGGCAGGGCTACTAGGAGGACAGTCCATATTCACTAATGGCAAAGGTTAGCCTCTGAACCTGAATAATAAACTTTCCAGGACCTGGGGGAGGAGGGAGCAAGAACGGCTTTCTAATATGACCAGAAAGCCTCCTCTGGAAAATGCATTTTATGTTGGACTTAACAACATTAAGGTAACCTTGGTAACCTTCATATCATTCCTTGCTTGTGGTAACCGAAGGAAGCCCTGTTACCTACAAGGGAAGCTCCACCTGGAGACAGTTGCATAACCATTGTGGTCACAACATCTGCACTCCTGTGGCAGTAGAATCTAAGCCTCACATTTCAGGAATGAGAACTCCTCATAGGATATCCAGTCATCAGATTGAAAAATGATTTCTTTTCTTAGGTGACCACGACCAGATCTTTAAAAAGTGAGCAGAAATTTCAAACTTAACACAATATGGTGTTTAGTGACACTGAAAAATAAGCAACATATTTTTAGTAATGGCTTCATTGACATTTAATTCACATATCATAAAATTCACCCTTCTTAAAATGTACAATTGATGAGTTCTTAGTATATTCATAAGGTTGCGAGATCACCACCACTATCTAATTCCAGAACATTTTGTCCCTCTCAAAAGAAAAACCATGGGGCAGCCCGGGTGGCTCAGTGGTTTATTACTGCCTTCAGCTCAGGGCCTTATCCTGGAGACCCAGGATCGAGTCCTACGTCAGGCTCCCTGCATGGAGCCTGCTTCTCCCTCTGCCTCTCTCTCTCTCTCTCTCTCTCTCTCAATCTCTCAATCTCTCTCTGTGTCTCTCATGAATAAATAAAATCTTAAAAAATAAACAAAAAATAAACCCACGCCCATTAACAGTCATTCCCCATCCCTAATCCTCAACTACCTTCCCCCTTGGCAAGGATTTTCTATCTCTATGGATTTACCTATTCTGAAAATATAATGTAAAAGCATCATATATATGTGGTCTTTTGCTTCTTTCACTTCGCATGTTTCCAAGGTCCATCCGTGTTGTACCCAGTGTCAGTACTTCATTACTTTTCATTGCCAAGTAATATTCCATTGCATGTATATGCCATATTTTGTTTACCCATTCATCAGTTAGTGGACAGTTGGGTTGTTTTCACTTTCTAGCTGTTATTAACAATGCTATTATGAACATTCAAGTACAGTTTTTGTGTGGACATGTTTTAAATTCTTTTGGACATATGCTCAAGTGTAGAATTGCTGGGTCAATGGTAACTATATGTTTAACTTTTACATAAATTGCCAAACTGTTTTCCCAAATGGCAGGACCATTTTACATCCTATATCATAGTTGATATAGGATATCATATAGGATATTATATATATATATTATATAATAATATATATGGGCTCCAATTTCTCCACATCCTTGTCAGCACTTGTTATTGCTCATCTTTTTTGTTATCATCCCAGTGAGTGTGAAGTGTTTTTTATTCCATTCTCAAATATGTTGAACATAATTACATATGTTCATTAGCCATTTGTGTAGTCTATTTAATAATTAATTAACAAATCTCTGCCCACTTTTATTGGGCTATTTGCCTGGATACCAGACCCTTATCTGATATATGATATGTAAATATTTTCTCCCATATTGGCTGTCTTTTCACAATCTTGATGGTATCCTTTGATGCACAAATTTTTAGTTTTCATGAAGCCTGACAATATTCTTTTGTTTTGTTGCATGTGCTTTTGGTGTCATGTCTAAGAATTCATTGACAAGGGAAGCCTGGGTGGCTCAGTGGTTGAGCATCTGCCTTTAGCTCAGGGCATGATCCTGGGGTCTGGGATTGAGTCCCACATTGGGCTCCTGTGAAGAGCCTGCTTCTCCCTCTGCCTATGTCTCTGCCTCTCTCTCTCTCTCTCTCTGTCTCTCATGAATAAATAATTTTTTAAAAAAGAATTCATTAACAAATCCAACATTATTAAGATTAACTCTATATATTATTCTAAGAATATTATAGTTTTCAACTCTTACAAAGAAATGTATAGTTTTAATTTTTACAAAGATACACTTGTATTTTTTATCTGTTTTGAGTTTATTTTTCTATATGGTATGAGGTAAGAGTTGAACTTCATTCTTTTACATATGGGTATCCAGCCGTTTTAGCACCATGTGTTGAGAAAATTATGCTTTCCCCCACTGAGTGACCTTGACACTCATAAATTAATAATAAGTGTGAGGGTTTATGTATGGACTCTCAATTTTAGATCATTGACTTCTTTGTCTATCCTTATGCCAATATCACACTGTCTTGATTAGTTTTTTAAGTTTTAAAATGAGGAAGTGCAAGTCATCTACCTTTTGTTTTCCTTTTTCAAGATTTTTTCAACTATTCTGAGCCCCTTGCAATTCCATATAAATTTGAGGATCAGCCTGACCATTTCTTCAAAAAGGAAGTTGTGATTTTGATAGTAATTGCATTAATCTGTAGATTATTGGAAGTATTGACATATTAATAATGTTAAGTCTTCCAATCCATGAATATGAGAAATATGGGAAGTCTTTCCATTTATTTAATTTAATTCTTTGTTTCAATGATATCTTATTTCTTTTGTAAAATTTGTATTTCTTTTGTAAAATTTGATTCTATTAAAATGGAATTGTTTAATTTTATTTTCTGATTGTTTATTGCTAATAAATAGATATATGACTGATTTTTGTATATTGATCTTGAATACAGAAACTTGGCTGAACTCTTTTCTAACAGTTTAATGGTTTTTAGTGGATCCTTTAGGACTTTCTGTATAAGATCATAGCATCTGCAAATATAGTTTAATTTTTTCCCAAGTGGATTCCTTTTATTTCTTTTTCTTGTCTAGCACCACTCTGTTAGAACCTTTAGTGCAATGTTCATTTGAAGTGGCAAGTGCAGACATCCTTGCCTTGTTCCTGATCTTAGGGGGGAAATATCTAGTATTTTATCACTAAGTATGATGTTACCATGAGCTTCTCATGGATACCCTTCATCAAGTTATATAATTAGCTTTGTACGTGATTCCCACAACTAGTTAGTTTCATTTGCTAGCCATCACATACCTCAGAAGCTGTTTGAAGCTTTGTTGGTGTCATCAAAGTTTCAGATGACAACTTTCCCTATTATATCTATATACTACATTAATACCTGAATAATTGTATTCTAGCATTTAATAGATTAACAGACAAATATGTTCTCTTTGACACATTCTGGTAAACTTAAAATAGCTTAGGCCAAATATCAGAAAACCTACCATGTTCTTATTTGAAAAGGCACCTGCCCTGGCTTAGCATTAACCTCTTCTATAAAATGGAAGGAAATTGCCTTTCCTTTGAATTTCTAACCAGGTATATAACTGGCAAATGAGAAAAATGGATATGAAAATGCATGGTAATCTTAGAGTGATGTGCATCTCTGAGAGTGATGACATTGATGAGGAAGACAGACCAAGCAGAAAATATAGAGGTCCAATTTGCCCCAGCCTGGAGCTGTACTCTCGGTTTATGGTTTTCATATTCTGGCTGCAGGATGCATGTGACTAGTATCTCCATGAATGGAAACAGGACATCAAGTATGAGAAAGGATACCTAGAATAGGTAAGTTTTCTGGAGGCAGAAGAGAGTATAACACGACAACACTACAATAATGAGAAACAGAGAGAGAGGGCTCCACAGGTTTGCTCTCCTTCACATCTGCAGAAAGGAAGGCAACATTCATCACAGCCCTTAAGGGCCTGGGGCCCCTTTATTCCATGGCTTCCATTGCAATGTGCAATGGGGCCACAGGTTAGAAAGAAAGGGGAGTGGAAGCACTTCTTTGATTCAGAACATAGAGAGTACCTGACTCAGGGTGTACAGGAAGGGTAGTGAAGAAAAACAATGCTTGCCTCTCCAGCCAGGTTATTTCAGAGTGAGTACATGCTGCTCTGCTGCCAAGGCGGTTGACTTTGTGAGCCTTAAGTTTACCAAAAGCTTTCTTGATCCTGGTGTTTCCTGGAGTGAACCCTCCCTTTGGGGTGATTACCCATGATGGGACCCAAATGTAGCATTTTCTACTAAATGATTTGATGACAAAATTATAAACTCAAGTTATAACTGAGAAAATATTTTTAAGAGTAAATCTGGAAATTGTCAGGGGCATGCCACTCCAGCTATGACACTCACAGCTGCCTTGTTTAAAAAATGGAGCCAAGGGTGCCTGGGTGGCTCAGTCGGTTAAGTGACCAACTCTTGATTTCAGCCTAGGTCCTGATCTCAGGGTCATGAGATAGAGCCCCATGTCAGGCTCTGTACTAAGTATGGAGCCTGCTTAAGATTCTCTCTCTCCTCTCCCTCTGACCCTGCCCTCCACTCTCTCTCTCTCTCAAAAAATTAATTAGGAGCCAAGGGACTTCTTAAAATGATGACCAAAAGTGAATTGTTTAAGGGTCTTGGTTCAGTAACAGCCAACAGCCTCAGAGAAGAGAGACTCACTTTCCCTTGTCTGTCATCCTTGGAGCACAGGGACCCAGCTAGCAATGTCCCCTGAGACAGCACTGGGGATGAAGGTGCCTGTGGGGTGTGTGCTGGGACACATATAGGCTGGTATATGCACCCTGGACCCTACTAGATACAGTCCAAAGTAAAGGATCACTTTGTGTCTGTGAGTGTGCTGCAAAGTAAAAACAAACAAAACAAAACCCAAATTCATTTTTGTTGATCTCTGAACCTGAACTAGCAGAGCAATCTCACTACAGAATAGATGGTCTTTGTTGTAAAAGAGGAGGAAGTTGTTATAACTTCCAGGAAGTTATTTGGAAACAGCAAAAGGAAGAGATAGTTAAAAGATGTTGTCTAGGAAATCAAAGGGAATGTGGATGTGAAGGAGGCTAGCAATGAGAATGGATGCTTTTTAGGGGAGGGAAGGAGGAATGAGGGGACAGTCACATGGACCACTTACAAGAAATGTATTCAGTGAGAAACTCCCAAAGCCATGGGGTCGCTGACTACTTTGTAAAACAAGGCTGGTGTACCTTCAGTTTTGTTTACTACATGCCACTGGCATTTAACCCCCACCCATCTGAAATATTTAAAGGTCAACTAAACCCCTACTCACTTTTGAGATTGGTCTTGGGAACTCAGATATGGACAGCAAAGGGTCCCACCTCCATTTAGGGGTCATGATCCCAGGCAGCAGTGTCCAAAAGAGAGGTCAGAAGTTCTGAAGAATCCTAAAGTCATCAGCAGCAAAGAGCTGTGGGAGTGCCTGCAGGAACTACGGCTGGTGGGAGGGCCCAGTGATGGTAGGATGGGCCAGTGCTGGTGGGTAGGGCCATTACTAACAGACAGGGCCAGTGCTGATGGACAGGGCCAATGCTGATGGGCAGGGGCAACGCTGAAAGGGCCAATGCTGATGGACAAGGGTTGTTGGAGGGCTAGGGCAGAGGGTGGTGGGAGCCTCTTCTGGTGGGAGGGATTGGGGTTGGTGGGAGAAGCACCTGCCGATTGACTAGCCAGGAGTAATTTTAAGGCCAATCTCTTTGTCTCAACACAGAAAGAAGGTGAGGCACAGGAAATCTACCCAAGTAAACTTTCATAAGTGTCATTCAAACAATGAAGATGGAGAACTGATTCAAACAAGAGCAGAAAACTGGGAATATTGGTGCTAGTTCAAGGTTGAGAGGCTTCAGGTAGTGCAGAATTTGCTCAGAATTCAGAGGCAACACAAATCGAATGTGAATCTTACTTCTGTCACCTGTGAGCTGAGTAATCTTGAGCAGAACAGACCTTCACTGGACCCCAATCTCTTTACCTGAGAAATGGAAATAAGAGCAATGATCTTGCTGGTAATCATACCCCCTCATCTCCTTCCTTCCCTCTCCTGGGGGAGAAGCCACTTTCCCCATCACCATGGCCATCTCTGGAACTAAGAGAGCCAGAGGATCTGAATGAAGGAGGCCCTGTCTAAGGGGGCACAGGCTACCTCTCTGGAGGTCCTCTCTTCCTGAACCAGTCCTCTCCCCTCTCTGTCGTGCCTGCCAGGAGCCCTTTGTCAAGCTGCGTGGACCCATGCCCCTTCACTCTCCAGCACCATGCAGACCAGTAAGATGGCAGCTCAGAAGTAGGTATGTGGTGGATTCCAACACAAACAGGGATTATGTCCCTTTTTTTAAGCAACCTGTTTGGAAACATAGGAAGTGGAGAGGGGATGAATGAGGTGCAAAGAACCAATCCCTATAAGAATAACACACCAGGGAACAATGGTTATGTCTTGGAATGCATGAAAGGAGTTTCTGGGATATGTTCTGGACTCTCAGCACTCCCTGAATTATGTATGGTGCCAGGATTGGACAAACTTATTTTGGGATTAGAAGATGCTCTGTAAAACAGGGTGTAAAAGGACCAACTCTGGACAAGCCCTCATAGCAGAGATGCATTTTCCCAAACCAATACATGTTCCAGAACCCAAAGGTTACCTTGTCAGTCTTCCATTTAAAGCCTTCTGTGGTGCTCTTTTCACAGCTCAATGATAACCATTTCCTCAGCTGGTGTTCTAGACCTTTTTGGTTCAACCTTTCCTGTCCCCTGCCCCCATCTTTCCACTCGAGGCATTCTGAAGTCCTCTCCTACTCCCCAAAGGGGTTGTGAGCTGTAATGCAGCTCCCTGGGGTGTTCTCACTGCCTAGAAAACTCAGGCTAATCCTTCACCAGCCTTGTGCTTTTTTATTCCTCTCCTGCCTCCAGATTATGAGCCGCTCAAAGACAGTAACTTGATTGAGGCTCCTGGGAATGGCAATATTTTGTTGAACGAATGACTGATTGTCATTGGTTATTGTACACATATGAGCAGGCACACATGCACACACACACACACGCACACAGATGTGTACATAGACACACACACATAAATATGTACTCACATGTCAGTGTTTACTGCCTTTACTGTGCCAGGCCCTTTGCTGAGCATTTTATGTACATTTTCCCATCCTAAAATCAAATTCTCCCAATTAAAAGCCAAGAAATTAAGTAATTGGCCTAAAGTCAAAGAGTGGTAAGTGGCAGAACTAAGACCAACCAGATTCACCAGATTCAGAGTTGTTTTAAAGTTTGGAAAAATTCAGGAATCTTTTCACACAGATTGTAGAGACTCAATTGAGTGCAGGGAATGTGTGCAAGCTTATTTGCCATGTGGCTTTGAACCTGAGCCTCACATTCTTCTATCTACAAAATGGGGATAATCCTTTTGAACCACAAGTCTTTTGTATGGATTAGATAAGCTAATGTAAGTAGGTCCTTAACAACCCTTCTGGTCAGGGCTGGAACTTGGTTGAAGCCAGCCAGACACCACCACACCAAGTGCCCAACACTTAAGAAAATACAGGCTCTTGGGAGCCAATCTCCAACCAGAATGACCTTGAGCATGAACACCTACCTATGCCCTCCTTTACCCTAGTCCTGGCCCTGCTTCTGGCCCTTGGGTGAAGAGGAATTATTACCAGTCCCTCTCCAGCTTCTTAATCAAGCTGACTTTTCTTAGGCCTCTGGAGGGGATTGTCCTAGCTCTATGAGGCACTCTTTCCACGAATCATCTCTCTTACCTTGTTATCATACACATCTCAGTATTATTACTGTTCTTATTAGAGCCACCACCACCCCCAGGACTATGTTCGAATCTTCATGCAGTTTCACACACAGTGGGAGTGATTTGCCGTGGGTCTGGCTATCAAGTTTTGCAGTTGCCCTTAAGGGGGTCCTTGTGCAAATGGAGTCACTCAAGTAGTCTCTCCAGGAAACACACTATCCTTCCCACTTCTAGAACAGTTATAGCTTTCCTCAGACACCAGCGTCCTTCTCAAGGCTTTGGCAGCAGCCACACTGGACTACAGATGTCATACTTGTGCCCAAGGCCCTGTACTGGGCCCAAGGCCTTTGACTCCTTTGTCACTGTTGGACAGCCAAGTCGTTCTGGGGTCACATCTGGACGGCTGGCCAGACCCTGATTACCAGGAAGCTGCTTAATGACATCCAGGGAGAGTAGAATTTGCTTCAGAGCCAGGCTATAATGGAGCAGCCCCTGGCTGCTTAGTGGGGAAGTTCATGCAGAGGGCAGTGCCAGGTGCCCTACAAGTTTCTGAAGTGCCAATTGTGAAATAATCCTGCCACATATGAGCCTCTCTATCCTGTTCAATTGTCTAGTTGCCATGTCAAGCAGAGTAAAAAAAATGAAGCAGGTAAAATGAATGTCTATGATGTATTTGCTTTAACTTGATATATCCAAAATATCATTTCAACATATCAATATAAAAAATTATTAATGAGATGTTTTACATATGCACAAAAATTCAATGTGCATCTCACATTTGTGGCACATTTGAATCTGGGCTGACCACATTTCAAGTATCTATAACCACTGATGGCTCCCACATGGAACACTGAACTAGTTCTAGACTCTGTATGTCTGCTCAGGATCACCGTGCTGGAGTCCTGGGAGAAGAATGTGATGGACTCACAGACACACCTGACGTATTAGCTGTCATGTAATGGTGTGTTCATCTCAGTAAGTGATTTGAGACCTCAGGCTTTCCTACCTATAAATGAAAATGGCATATCTACCTCCTAGGTATATTACAAGAATGAAGAAAATTATTGAATTCAAAGTCACAAACACATAGTCAATGAGTGTTAATCATTATTGCAGTACTAGTAGTAATAGTTGTACTGTTATAAGCATCAAGTTACAGGTGTCAGAGACAAAGAGTCAATATTGTGAGTTAGGAACGATGGCCCAGCCATTCATCATACAAGCAAGAAAACTTAGGCCCAGAGAGAGGTAGTAATCCTCCAACGTCACAAAGCAGGTTAGAGTGCACTCTTGATTTCTAGTCATCGATGCTCCCACATTTTTCTGCCTCTCCACAGTCACATCTTAGGCCTCAACCACCACTTTGATATTTTTTAAAGTGAGATGAAATTCTGACTTTTATATGTATATATTATAATATATAATATATTATGTACTAATATTATAATATGTAATTACATATTAATATATATTATAGTACATATTATATATATAAAATAGTAACTATCTTGCATAAGGTCCTTGTCATACATATCATACACATAACACACATATTTGAGCACACACCAAAAAGATGGGTGTTAAGTTGTATTAAAAACAAAAGGTTTAAAAAAGAATAACAGTGTGAAGTCAGTGCAGGACAATTTATGACTAATATCAGGAAGTCCTTGTTAACAATACCATCTATTATTAGATGAAAATAGCCTCCCCAGGGACATCAGGGAGGCACTATGACTTGAGACATTTTGGCCTAGACAAAGTACTGGTAAGCACAGGAGAGAAATAAAGCACTATCTTGGGCTCATGAAATTGGGCCTGCATCAGGCTCTGTGCTTAGAGGGGAGTCTGCTTGAGATTTTCTCTCTCCCTCTGCCTCTTTACCCACCACCCCATCTTAAAAAAAAGTACAGAGATTATGGCATGTCAGCTTCTGTGACTTCCCCCACCTGTGTGTTCTGCATCCCAGTCGCCAGACCTAGGAAGTGACATCCCATCTTATGCACTAATCAGACTCTACCTACAGGGTCAGGTGTACTTCAGGGTATCACAGTGTGAGAGGGTGTTTGAGGAATGGATTGTGTCCAGAAATGAGGTGAAATTACCTCACACTGGGATGGGTGGAGGACCCAAGAGCGTTTAGAAAGAGGGTGGTCATGAGAAGCAAAACTGTGCTCACTCGGGATGACTTGAGAGGACAGTGTCAGGACAAGTGGAATGAGCAACTAAGGGCAAGTATTGGTTCAACACAAAGAAGATATTTCCAGTGGTCTCAGTTGACAACCGTGGGATGGATTGATAATGAGCCACCTGTCACTGCAAGTGTTCGATCAGAGGCAGAACAGTTTTTTTCTCCTGTATGGCACAAGTCGGGATTCACACATGGGATGAGTGACCAGTGGTTTATGTTCTCCCAAGCTTTGAGTCTTGAGAAAAGCAGCCAGCTGGCTAGCCAGACAGGAGACGCCATTGCCAGCAGAGGGCGCTCTTACAGGCGAACAAGGAGCTGGAGGCCTGGGCACTGGCTGGTGGTGCCAGGGGAAGTGAGCGATGGGATCCAGAGTGAAGGATGGCTGGGGCCTGATCACCGGGTGAGAGAAACACGATAGATGCAAAGGGAGAAAAAATGTCTTCGCTTGAGCTAGGATACCACTGTGTCTACCACTGGCATGAATGGGAAGGACTGAAGCTGAGGTCAACGGGGGAAGTGGCTGGAAGGTGCCATGGGAGGGCTTGGGGCCCTCAGCTTCTCCCTCTTGCTCTGCGCCATATGGCTGGAATGCTGGCTACACCACAGCATTTGCTGCTCATGGTTGCACTTTGGGGATTTTCCCTTGCACTTCTCTGAGGGTCACTCCTCTTTGCAGGCGAACCTTTGCCCTCCCAGTGGGGCCCTGTGCACCCACTACAACTCCTGGTCTCATGGTGAGCACCTACAGGCAGTGGGCGCCAACAGGGCTTTCTCTCCCTTGCCCTCCAGGAATCGGCTGCTCAGAAATGAACCTTCCAGGGCTCTGGGGCTAGGTGGCGAAGACAAGCCATTTGGCCCTGGAGACAGAAAGCATCTTTTTGGTGTTACTGTCTCTGGTTTCCTTAGTGGCTTTTCACCTTTACACACTCTGAGGTGAAAATGCCTCTGCAGGTTTTCACAGGGGGTAAGCTTAGTTGAGTCCCACCTGGATTGTACTGTTAAGCCCAAGCATCTTGCTTCCCATGGGTTTAGCCAACTCAACAATCTCGAGTGTCTTCCCCACAGGAGAAAAAGAGATGAAATGAACAGAAATGAACAGAGCCCTAATCTCAACCTTCCAGGGCCCAGTGTCTGGTCTTTCCCAGTTATACCGGGCAGCCAACTTTTTACAGAGACATCTGGACCTTTCATAAAGCTGAAACGTGGACGTCTCCCTCTGCCCCCTGGCCCACTGCCCCCCATCATGTCACCACTGGGCGGCACTGGGGTACTTGTGGTGATGCTCCCATGTGTGGGCTTTTGTCTGTGGACAGAGCATCCCCCATCACACCCCCATGTCACCCAGAATCATCAGTGAATTGTTCACCCCAAGCAGAGTGAGGGCAGCTCTAGGACAGCTTTATCTGGGGCCAGGAGGCCAAATGGGGAAGTGGAAAGCTGAAATCACTCCTTGCATACACACCAGCTCGCTTGGCCGGGGGAAGCGGGAAGCTAATTGGTACCCTCCCTCCTCCTCTCTCCTCTCTCTTGAATATAAAACCATATGGATTATTCATCTAAAAGTTCTCTGATTCTTTGGCCCACGTGATGTTTTCAGTGGATAAACTGTCTGTTTATGATTAAGAGAGGCCACAGTTCATTAGACTTTGCTTGTTATAAACTGATTTTATTTCATTTTTCTAGGCAGCCAGCCGCCCCCAAGCAAGCAGCACCACAGCGTCATGCGTACCTGCCCAACCTGCATGGTTGTTTATGTTCCACCCTTAAACTTCCCGATGGCAGATCCTGGAAACGAGACAGTGGACCAGAAAAGGGGACATGACATCCATGTTGTGGGGAGCCAGGGCAGGCCTCCAAAGCAAGTCTCCTGCAGCCTGGGTGGGGGTGGGACATTCATCAAAATCCAAATAATCCACACGGCTTCCATCATAACAAGCAATCTCTGGATGTAACACTTGATTCTCAGAGGGAAAAAAGTAAACAAATCACCCAGCTGCAAAACTATACTTTTTAACAAATTATTAAGTAAACAATTTGGAAGAGTTCTGCCAACCATTCACTGGGAAAAATGAAAAGGACTAGTAGGTTCCAGATTTTTTTCCTTTTTAACAGCAGAGGACTCTTCTGTTTGTTTGTGTTATGAAGATGTAATCGAGCTAGGTATGTCCAGAGCACAGGCTGTCGCTCTGTTTCTCTTTTTCTGGGTTTGAGGCCTTTACTCTGTGTCACGGCTATTTCATATTTCTAGGCTTTAACTGATGACAAATGACCGGTCAAAACAACATGAGCGTACACAGACAAAACATCAGATGGGACTCTGCGGCTTTAAGGAGGACAACTGTTTAGAGGTCCAAAAATATATCCCCTGTTTGTACAGGGCTTAGGAAGGGTTGGGAGTAGGACTTAGCTCATGCAAAGCAAAAGCACTAAAAGTTGATAGATAGGGAGACCTGGGTGGCTCCATGGTTGAGCGTCTGTCTTCGGCTCAGGTTGCGATCCTGGGATCCTGGAATTGAGTCCCGCATCAGATTCCCTGCATGGAGCCTGCTTCTCCCTCTGCCTATGTCTCTGCCTCTCTCTCTGCATCTATCATGAACAAATAAATAAAATCTTAAAAAGAAAAAAAGTTGATAGATAGCCAAAGTATCAATTATTAAGATGATACGAGATGTCTCATGCTCCCCTGGGTGGTGTAGGCGTATTTTCTTTTTTGGAGCAGACTAAAGTCAAGCTAGAGTATTGCTTGCTCTGCAAAGACTGGGGCCAGCAGAGTTACTCATCCTGTGTACTCCCAGGATGTGCTGCCCCCTGGACAGGCCCTGTGTGTGCTTCTGGCTCAGAGCAGCTGCTCAGCTGATGATGGGAAATGCTGGGCAAATAGCAAAGGTAGAAATAGAAGATTTTATCACCACCTATCAATGATGGTTAATGGGCTTGATGGCTTTTGAGAGCCACTACCCGGTGTGGCAGTATCTAGCAATGAGTACTTTCTTTTTAGTATTATTTTACTGATGTAGTAGTATTTTACTGATGGACACTGGATGTGTTTGGACAGAAAAAAAAAAAACTATTTCAAAAGATATATTAACATCATTTTTTTTTTCTTCTTCTTTAACTCTGATGCTTGGATATCTTACGGCCTCACTGACCTGGACGCCCTGTCCCTCCTGGAGTTAGCCACTTCCTAGAGATAGTAAACGGTGTTCCTTTGAGCATGTGTGTCAAATGCAAACCAATACAATGAGTGCAAAGGCAAAATTCTTAGCCCACACCCCTCCTACCCCCTTTAATGGTTCTCATCCTCTGGGCCACTATGCACTTGCCCTAATCACTCCAAGGACAAGTACCAGACAACAGGGGACAGTCCCTATGTCCACAGCCTACTGAAATTATTCAACCTACCCAATCCTTCTGGTTCCCACAGAAACCACAAGAAAGGCTCTTACCCCTTTCCCACCACCTCTTCTTCCTGGTCAACCTCAGTGCTGCCCTGTTTCACCCTGTGTGGGTATCCCCTCCGCTGAGAACTAGAACAAATTGTCTTGTCAAAGGCAGTCATCTTCTGATCTGTTGGCCTTACTCTACCTAAATAAGAATAAAACAGATATTTTAAAACAAAGAGATGTGAGCAATGATGTTCCTGGAAGTCAAAAGTGGCAAGCCCATTATTTATAACATCCCGAGAGATTTCTCCTTAAAATGTTTTTTATGAGAAGACAGGACATATCTCTGTACCAGAAGTACAGCAAATTGGTTCTATGTCATTTTTTAAATGGCAATCCATAATTGACAAATCCAATGTTAAAAAGGGTTTCTGATACAAAGTGACCATTTCTTCCGAGATCCATCCATAGCCCAGAACTAACCTACAGAGATTTCTCACTTGCTGTTGGCAGTTGTTTTGTGGGTACCTGGGTAAGTCTCTGGAACACACGTCATCTCTGCTGGGCCTCACCCTCTTTGTGCGGCATCCACCTGCCCAGGCTCATTCCACGGGAGACCTACGGGGTCTGGTTTTCTCACAACCAACCGCTTCCCTTCCGACCTCGCTTTTCAGAATGTGCAGCATTATGTCATTACTTCTGGCACTTCTGTTGGTCATACTGTACCTTTACCATATCCATCCTTCTGCTTCTGGCTCTATTTATTTTTCACAGCCTCTGTTGCCACTGCACTTTGCAAAGTAAGCGTATTAGCTTCTCTTTTTCTTCTCCCTCTCTCCACTCTTCATGTCAGTCCAGCTGCCCTGCCTCCTGCGGGCTTGTCGTGCCCACTGATTCCCACTCCATCATCCGTGTGTGTGCTGCGATGGCCAGACCAGGAGGTCTTGAGAAGGCCAGGGGGGCGATTTGTGCCCCTGACTCTCTGCTCTCCTAAGCCAGCCAGTCGATCTCTTGAGGCCTCTGAGGCCTCACGCTATTTCTTTTAGAAGTTTACAATGAGCTGAAGCAGGATCAAATGAGACCCCAGGGTGAAACCATGGGTAAGCCCCCAGCCGCCGGCCCCACGCCAGCTGCATGGAGTTGCAGGCTTATTGCAGTCTGTCCTCCAGGGTGCACAGTGATTGGGAGGGTGACCTCTTATCCCTGGGGGTCTCCTGGCACTGTCACTACCAGGCAAGAATTGACGTCCTCTGGGCCTCTGGTTGGGAAGGGAACCCTTTACAAGGGCCCCTTCCTTGTCAAATCCCAGCACCCCAGTCTCGTAAGTGCTCCTGCGCTCATGGTTTCTGATGTGTCTATTTGAACTCCATTCCTATTTCATGACTTTTAAAGGGGCAGAGGGAGTTATTTCATCATTATCCACCCCTCTGGGGTAAAATGTTCTAATTTACTGATAATAAAATTCAATCCCCTCTTTTCCTTAATATCCTTCGCAGTCTCATTTGAATCCCTTTACTGGTCTTGCAGTAAAACCTCCACTATCCCAGAAATGTTATTTATACATGGCCTTGGCTCACACTGATATACCTTGATCAGTTCATACATAGCACCTCCTTTTGTCTAGCTTTAGTTTTCTCTGTTTGAGAATTGCTCTCTATTTTTGGACTCTAAGCCAAAAAATGTTACAGTTGTTTTTTATTTTCTTCCAAATATTTATTGTCAATAAACTAAGCTGCCTTAGGCAGGTGACACTTTTTGTCACCACCCTGTTCAAAGAATGACAGTCTCAGGGCAGTAATAATAGTGATTATGCCAGCAGCCAGCTTGATGGAGCACCCCTGTATGTGGCAAGACTCTAGGCAAGGGGGTCGGTACTTGTCTGCTCCTAAAAACCACCTTGTATTCTCATTCTATAGATGTGGAACTGAGACTTGAGAGATTCAACAGCTTGAGGTTAAAGTTTTGCTCCAGGCCACCTCATAATTCGGGTGGGAGGCACCTTCACATCTCCTCTGCTGGCCCCCCAAGTGGGGTGGTTTAGAGACCCACATGGGCAGAGCCCTGGACTGGCATCACTTATGGAGTAATACTTGGCTTCCTGTGCCTTATTAACACTGTGTCACTATGTAGAGGAAATGATCATGCTAGATGGTGATGGCAGTGGAAGCACCTCACATAGCAATTAACTGCTCTTCACACATGATCACTCTGGCGGATAACCCGATTAGTTCTCTTCTACTACCTCCTCAGACAACCTCTAGGCTCACAGCACGAGAGGCACCTGGGTCATGGCTTTAATGGGAGTGGAAGATGAGTGGGACAAGGGAGAGAACACCTGGTTATTTAAATATCTTTATTTCTTAATTCTCCAATTTATTTGATGGAAAAAAATTAGAAGAAATAAAGAGGTGCTCTCTCTGGTTATTTAAAAGTTCATTTTAAACTTCTAAAAGAAATCACATGAGTCTTCTCTGTAACAAATACAGAGAGCTGGAATAATGCCAAGCAGTCATGTGTGATACAACAGAGGTATTGTTGTCCTGGTCCACTTTCTGATGCCATGTTCCCCTTGAAATGCTATGTTAAAAGAATTTGTAACTGATTACATTGTAAACACATTGAGTGATTCGATCTGGAAGGATCCCCAGTGCACTTGGATGGAAGCACTGGGCACCTCTACAGCAATGGATATCCTGTCCCTGTCCCTGCCACCCACTCCAGCTTCAACAGAGATTTCCCTGATATTCTGTCTTAAACATTGACAACTGTCTTGGCCTACTTTGTCATAGGCCTTATGTTTTCCTTATTGGGGCTGTTAAAAAAAATCTTGGGATTGGCTCTTCTCTCAAGCATCACTTCTCTCAAGCATCACTACCCATTTGACACTTGCTACTCTGTCCAAGAATCTAGGAATATTCCAGGCTCTCAACTTTTCTCTCTCTCTTCATTATCCAAGCCTTGACTCCCTGTGCTGGCTTCTGCCTACCAACTCTGCCTGACTTACTGAGCTGAGCCTAGCCTCCCCTGCTGATGACTCAGGGCCAACAGACTTCTGACAGCAGGAGATTAATTATGTCCAGGGAAGCCAGAAGCAGGTGGCTGTGAGTAACTTGGCCATTCTTTGGCTGCTTGTTCTCTATGATAGAATGAAGCCACCACCCCTCTCCCTAACACATGTACACATTCTTAGTGTCATCATGACCATCACAATCCAGAAGACCATGGCCACAGGGAACTTAACTCTAGTAGTGATAGGTGGTTAGTGTAGCTATATCTCAAGTAAAGAAGTACAGGCCAGTAAACCAGCCCTAGAAAATCAGAACCATTGACCACACATAATTCCAGGGAGAAGATCATAGGCTCCAGGCCGAAGGCATGTCCCTCACTAAGGCTGGCCAGATGCTGAGTCATTTAGAAATTAGCAATTAGGTATCTTCTCCTCAAGGAAAAAGTAGCCAGACAAATAACTTGTGAAGTAGGCCAGTAATAACAACAGGAGCAGTAATAATAGATTTGCAGGATGATCTCTAGATCTAAAACATCTCTATTTGTTTCTATATTTATGTATCCACTCATGCATTCATTCAATAGACATTTCTAGACTCAAAGATGAATGAAGTTCTGTGCTGGGGCCTATGCTACAGAGGTGGCTGTTGCTGTCAGGAAACTCAGTGTCCAGGACATGATTTAAACACAAAGATTCACAGTCTGTTAAAATGCAATGACAGAAGTTACACCATGTGATGTGGGAACAGGGGGTTGGGGCGGGGCTAAAGAACTCTACTTCCAGATGAGTTCCTTCATGTTCATCCTTATCTTTATATCACTTATTCTCTTTATTTCTGGCAAGGCTGAATTGCCTTACTCTGCCTAACACTAGCCATCTTCCAGGAACTCTAGAAAGACATAAGACCCTGGCCTTCTTTCTCTCAGGCAGGTAAGATCAGGCATATGTTACAGGAAGAAAGTGGGCATTCAGCTGGGGGACAGACAGACCTGCAAATTGCCTCCCACTCAGGGGGAACTCTGCCTACAATGCCTCCCCGCCCAGAGCCGGAGGATAACCTCCAAGAGTGGATGGCAAAGAGAAATTACTTTATCAAAATCCCACATTGTTGGCAGAGCCTGTGTCCAGACAGTTTTCTATGTATGCAATATATACGCATGTATAATACATATACATAATATATAGTGAGCTATTTTAGTACACAGTTGTATAATGTAGCACATAAAATAATCTTTTGGGATGAATTTGAAATATCCCAGTTAGGGGTGCCTGGGTGGCTTAGGTGGTTGAGTGATTTAGTCTCAGATCATGATCTTGGAGTCCTGGGGCCAAGCCCCACATGAAACCCCATGTCAGGCTCCACACTCAGCAGGGAATCTGCTTGTAGATTCTCTCTTTTCTTCCTCTGCCCTTCCCCCAGCTCATGTCCTCTCTCTCTCTCTCATTCTCTCAAAATAAATTCATTTAATTTATTTTTATTTATTTAAAAATAAATTTATTTATTTATCTTTAAAATATCCCAGTTACTCCCATATTAGATGAGAGATTTTACCCCAAATGCTCATATATCTCTAATGATCTGGACCTCAGAGATTGTTATGAAGATTGCTTCAGGAATTCTCTTCATGGTGCCAGGGCTTTTCTGGGAAAAGACTCAGAGTGTGGGTCAGTTCTCTGGGCATATGCATTGCTGGCACAGGCCACCAGATCGGTGCCAGCATGGTGTAGGCTCAGTAGTGCTCTTGCCCTCTTCACTCACGGCCTCTTGCTCCAGACTCCTGAGCCATGGTTCTATAGTGGGGGGTGGGTGTGCATGCTGGTGCCAGGAAGGACCACTGACCTTCTGTTCTCTCCCTCCCCCCTCTTTGTTTTAACACTTCCCTGGAATTATAGAATTGGCACAAGCCCACCTTGGAGAATTGAGGAAATAGATACAAATTTAAAGGGATAAATTAACACTGTTTCTAAATCCACCCAGAGAAAATTACAGTTAGTATTTTAGTATTTAGTATTTTATTTTATTTTCTTGCAATTTAAAAAGTCCATTTTGTATATAGAGGGAGATTTCTAGAGGGAGAGGTGACTAGAGATCATATTCTACATTTGACTTGTCTTTTTATTTTATATTACATGAATGAGTATTTCCTTATATCAATAGGAGTGTGCCATAATTGAAATATTACTATCTGGTGTCATACATTCTGAGACAGATCCACACACATCTTATTTTTTCATTGTATTATGCATGTTATTCTTTAATCAGATTTTTTACTTAACTAGTCATTATGGATAGATTTTTCATGTTGTTAAATATAGATCTGTATCATATGTAATTTTTTTTGTGTGAAATTTTATAGAACAGAGGTTACCACATACCCTTAATCCTGTATCGATCAACACTTAAAATGCGTCCTTTTCTTTTTCAGTTAAGATAAAAAGAGTACCATGATGGTTTCCTGAATTATTTCTTTGGAACAGTTTCCTGCAGCTGGAGTTCCTAGAGTCAGGGGAATGTGCTTTGAATTCCTGCCCATGACCTGCAGGTAGGTTGTAATGCCATTCCAGGCAGCAGTTTATGAGCAAGAATGGCCATAGTCCTTGTTAACAGTTAGGATTCTTTTTAAACTATGCTGATTCAAGGTTATAAATTAAATCACACTAAGGTGTTTCCATATTTATTGGTCATTTGCATTTCATTTCATTCTATTCTAATTGCCTGTTTGTATTCTCTATCCGCTTTTAAAGATCACTGTTTACCTTTTTCTTAACGTTTCATAAGACTTTTCCAAGTAATAGCTATATTAATCCTTTTATGTGTATTTGGCAATTCCCTTCCTGCCTACCCTCCTAGTTTTCCTTATCTCTTAACTTTGTATTTGGCAGGTTTTTGTTTTATTGCAAAGCACATTTTAACTTTTTATGTATTAACATGTATTTATCTTTTCCAGATTTTGGTTGCATTCTTAGACACCCAGGTTTTCTCTTCTTTCATTTTTTTTAAGATTTATTTGAGACAGAGCTAGCAAGAGTTGGGGGGCGAGGGTCAGAGGGAGAGGGAGAAGCAGGCTCCCCACTGGGAAGGGAGCCAATGCAGGCTGGATCCTGGAACTCTGGAATCATGTCTTGAGCCAAAGGCAGACACTTAACCCACTGAGCCACCCAGGCACCCCACACACCCAGATTTTCATACAGCTTTTTACTCTATTTTCTTCTATTGCCTTCATGATTTCTTCTTTTTTAAAACATTAAAATATTTAGCCCATCTGGAATTCATTTCCGTACGAGGCATGAGTTTAACACTATTTTCCCCTGACATGGTTAGTAGCTTGTCACAACACATTCCCTAGCTAATGCTTCCTCTTCCCGGAGATTTAAGAAGACACCTTTACACGTATATATCCTTGTGTGTGCTTCTGTGGCGTTTTTCAAGAGCGCCTCCACACAGTGGTGGGCATTACAGCATGATGAGAGATAGTGAAAGCTGTTAAGATAAACTCTCTGTGCCTGGACCCTTTGCTCAGCATTCGTATTGCTAATTTGGACAGTTATTTTTCCAGATGAAAACTCAGAATTGCATACTGTTGGGATGCTAACTGGCATTTGGTTAGATTTGTGGATTGCTTTCCAGAGAACCATGCTGGTCTTACTTAAATATAATAAGCATTTTGTTTTTTTCCTTTCCAATATTTGTATGATTTTCTTATTTCTCCTTCTTTTGTGAGTAGCTAAAAACATGATGCCACACTAAGACTTGATACTGAGTGTGGACATCCTTATTTTAGTCCCAAGTTAGCCATGGGACTAAACCCTCTGTGTTTTACAACTAAGTACGGTGTAAACAGGATATTTCTAAGACACTCTCCATAATGGGAAAACACAGGAGAGGTTGTTGAATTTTATTATCTGCTATAAATGAGATAACTTGGGGATTTTCTTCTTTAACAAATTGCTGCTATAAATTATATTAACGTATTTCATGCTGATAAATTACTTCCACACCCTTTGGAAAATAAATCTGGCTGGTTCAAGGCATTTGGTTCTTTGAATATATTCCTGGGTTTAATGTAAATGGGTTTATCTATATTCATAAATACAATTGTTCTAAGGATACTTTTTATTGTTATCACTGTTAAGTTCAGGCTTCAGTGTAGATACTAGCCTTCTATAATCAGTTAAGACAATTTCTAAAAGTTTTCTTTTTTTTTAATTTTTATTTATTTATGATAGTCACAGAGACAGAGAGAGAGAGAGGCAGAGACATAGGCAGAGGGAGAAGCAGGCTCCATGCACCGAGAGCCCGACGTGGGATTCGATCCCAGGTCTCCAGATCGCACCCTGGGCCAAAGGCAGGCGCCAAACCACTGCGCCACCCAGGGATCCCCTAAAAGTTTTCTTTTTTTTAAAGATTTTATTTTTGTATTCATGAGAGACACACAGAGAGGCAGAGACATAGGCAGAAGGAGAAGCAGGCTCCTCACAGGGGGCCTGATGTGGGACTCGATCCCAGGATCCTGGGGATAATGACCTGAGCCAAAGTCAGATGTTTAACCACTGAGCCACCCAGGTGCCCCACTAAAAACTTTCTATGCTTTGGAAACTTTATAATAGTATCACATTTAACTATCCCATCAAGGTACAGTAAAATTGACTATGAATTATATTAGTCATAAGAGATCTGGAGGAGGAGGACAGTAATTTACATTTTTAAAAACTCTCCTCTGGAGTTGGGGTCCTTTGATAGAAGAGAACTTTTACAATTTCTATGTAATTAAATGTTGTTGTTATCCTTTGTTCTTACTTGCTAATTTTATTATGTTGTGGTCAGAGAATAAGGCTGGTAGAATTTCTGCTTTATTTAAAATAAGCCTGTGAACAGTTTTTGGGTCTAGTTCATGATAAATATTTATGAATATTGCATGAACATATTAATATTTTATATTTTAAAAGAATGTATTTTATCTCTTTGGGGCTTACAAAACTTTCTTTGTAGCCAGTGTGTCAAGTTTGTTAATTATATTACTAGTAATATAAATATTCTCATTTTTATCTCTTTGATCTGCAAAATCTTGTGCAATGCGTTACTACTGACACTAATTTTTTTTCTAATGTGTTTTGTATTTTTGCATAATTTCAATATTTGAATCAAGTACTAAAGCCAGCATTTGAATGCAAATATTCATGACTATGTGTTAATTTGGGATTATATGTTTTATGAAGACAAATATATTCTCCCACTTACCATTTTTGAAACTTTTTTCCCCTATATTTGATATAAAATGTATCTGTTAGATCCTTGCACATTTCCTAACTGTCAAAGTATCAACCTTTCTGTGTCATTTTGCTTTAGGTACATCTAAATTTGCCTTTTGAAGCACTCTAAGATACTTGGGGTTTGAGTAGAAAAGTTTAGTCTATTGATTTTTTTAATGTAGCTGATAACTGATAAGTTTGATCATATACTTATTTCATGTTTTGTATTTATCATATTTCTGGTATTTCTGTTTTATCCTCTTTTATTTCAGTGGGTTGATCCAGTAATATTTTTCCCTTTTTGTTCAGAATTTGGCAAATTATATATCCACTTTCCCTTTTCCAGTGGTTACCCTTCATACTATTAAAAACAAAACAAAACAAAACACAAAAATCTTATGTTTGATTGATCTTGATCTTGATCTCACGTTTCACTACAAGTGTAAAAAATGAAATGGTTTCCATCAAACAGGCTCTAGTAAGACAGATCTTGTATTTCTCTCCCTTCTCCTGACTTCCTATGTCAGATCTGGATATCCCATGGCTAGAAAGACAGCCAGGGAGAAGTTTCAATTTGCCCTAGCTTGGGGGGAAAATTAGGTCAGTGTGGCTTTGCCTATGCCATAGAGATCATATTCAGGAAAGAAAAATGATGAGCTGACCACATAATAACATAAAAGGCTATTATGGAAGAGATGAACATGTTCCAATGCTGTATTTTGTTCCCTTACTAGTACTACCCTTCCTTGGAAGGATAAGTGGTAATTGGTAGCTGCTCATTTTTTAATTTGGTATGCTTGTACACAAGGACCTACTTGTTGGGACCTAGCAGCAGAGGTTTGGGATGGGACATCAGGCCAAGTGTCCACTTATTATCACTCATTATTCTTCTGTACCTTTCTAGACACTCAGGTCACTACTCTGACTCTTGGGCTCAGGTACACAACTGGCCACCCTCACCTGATAGAGGGGGGTGGGTGTGGAGAAGGGGGAAGTAGTCTGCAGCCCTGGCTGCTTCTGTACTCACCTTTTGCAAAAGTCCTCTCCTGGGTGAATTTGGCCTAAAGTTTCCTTCTTCAGATGGATCCCATTTAGTTTCAGATTATTAAAGATTCCTCATAGTTTCTGGTCCACTACAGAGATACGTTTTTGTTCTCTTGCTCTGTTATTGATTTTGTAAGCTATCTTTTCTGCCACTTTTCAAGATTTGGAGTGGGAGGTGGAAATAAAATGAGAGTATATTAGTTTACTATTGTTACCAAATTTCCCTTGTATTTGTCTCTCAAGATGAATTTTTGGGTCAATCTGCTGAATTTATTTTTGCAGTTTCTATTCCACTCTTAGTTACTTTATCAATTTACCAGGTTGCTGTCCCTGAAGCATGAAGATATATCTAGAATCACTCTCTTTTCTTTCCCCCTGATTGCTTGCTCTGTATAACAGCCATATCAGGTGATACACTGGTTCTTACATATTCATAAATTAAAGTAGACTGGAGGAATATGGATCTTATCTATGCTGGCAAAGGCAAGTAGAATTCAAATATCCATTCATGGAATTGGGCCAAACGAAAACAGCATTGAGGGCCGTTCACATGTGGTTGGCAGGTCATAGGAGAAAAAACAATTCATTGACCTGGGTACAAAAAGCCCATACACAGCATGATGGACTTGGCCATTAACTTCAATCTGCTTAGGGACACAAGGTTTAATGGTTCCTTAAGCACCATGACTAAGCATTATCTGATTTCCCTCAGAGGACAAGTTTAGAAAAGTGGATTGTAGAGTGGTTAAAGGCTTGATCTCCAGACAGCAATTCTCAAACTTCAGCATGCACTGGAATCACCTGAAGGGCTTGTTCTTAAAACAGACTTCTGTTCCTCCCACCATCCCCCAGACTTTGGGATTCCACAGGTCAGGGTGAGGCTTCAATAGTCGCATTTTGAACACATTCCCAGGTGAGGCTGATGCTGCCGGTCAGGGACATGCTTTGAGAACCACTGATCCAGAGACTGACAAACAAAACTGAGATCTTTCTTTATCACAAGTAATTGATCCTCTCAGCTTTGGTGTACTTTACCAATGGGTCTTAATAGACCAGAATTGTAGCATTTCCCTCACCGGGTTGGCATAAAGATCAAATGAGATTAAGTGTGAACTCAGCTCTGAATATGCACCCAGATTACAACAAACACTCCAAATCTAAACATCATCGTGATTTGCTCTGACAAAGTCAAGAATGATAATCTTAAACATGCGATTTCTTCTTGTATACACTCTTAACTTGTATTTCAGAAACTAGTTACAGGTGTTCAAGCCTGGGTAGCCACTGCCGATCTTCCTGTTGTTAGCACATAACTCCAAGCCGATTCTTGGAAAAGTCCATTAGTTGTGCATCTAGTTGATATGATATTCCATGTGTAGCTACTTACGAAGGTGAAGCAGAGACAGATATTACCAGAATATATTAGGCCAATCTTTGTCTTTTACATTATAACTTGCAAAAATCAAACAAGGATGCCATGCCCAAACTTAGAATCCATATTAAAAACTTCAGTTTTTCTTACATATATCATGTTCCCTTGGAGCCGGTTCTCAAACTATGTCCCTGACAACATTATCAGCATCTCACGGAACTTGTGAAAAATGCAAGTTCTCGACACCTCTCGTGTGTTAACTGAACCAGCAGCTCTGGGGGTGGGCCCGGGTGACCACGGTGCCTGACTTTGAGAACCACTGCTCCCGAATGCCAGGATGGAGCAGGGATGGATGCAGCCTACCTCCCTGACTTGACCGGCGGAGGAACTACCATCTGGAAGGAAAATGGTTCCCATCAGGTCACAGGGCAGACTGGTGGCCCAGCTGAGATGGGGAGGCGGGTGTCCCCCTCCTGAGCCTGCCTGCTGTCCTCGCCTGGGTGCCTTCTGCAGACCGGAGTCACTCAAGCCCCCTCAGGAAACCGAGACTCCCCTGGAAGCCCCGAGCTGCCCTTCGGAATGTGGCTGCGCGGAGATGAAGCAGCTTCCTTTGTTTCTGGTGACAGGGTGTTATCACAGCCCAGCAGCTGAGCCCGAGCCCTCCCAGAATCGAAGGCGCCAGGAAGGCGACCTCCTGCCGACACTGAGGACCTGCGGCCCCAGAGGACGGGGCGGGCCGGGAGGAAGCCCCTGGGGTGGCCTTGCCTGGGGTGGCCTTGCCCGGCTTCCTGGCTGCCTCTGGTCCCCCCGGCAAACCTGGCGGGTTTGCTGAGAAGCTTCGGCTCCTCCACGACACAGCCAGCCCCGGTGAAGCCAGAGGAAGTGGGGCTTGCTTAGAGATAACTTGATTTTATCAACACGGCTGGGCCCTTCTGCTACTCTTCCTTGTCTGGGAGGCGGGGGAAAGCCCAGCCCTGTGTCCCTGCATGGGGGTGTCCTGGGGCCGCAGAGGCTTCTCCTGCTCGTTGCTTTGCAGAGCAGGTAGGCTCCCAACATCACAGGATCGGGACAGTTGAATGGGGAAGCAGTGTTCGTGTTCTCCTCTCCCACCCACACTCTGCTCCCCTCCATCTTCAACACATGTGGGAATGTATCTACATTTTGGAACACACACACACACACACACACACACACACACCCCTTTGTGTTATAACATATATATGGTACATATCGTATACACGTGTTTATACATATATATGTAGTTAAGTTGTGGAGTGGAGTTGGAGACTCATTTCTGTTCGACTCCTAAAGACTGTCCCATCTCATGTTCCTGAGTAGAGTGAACTTCTTGAGAATATAGACCCAGCCACTTCCAGCTAGGAGGTCTCAGGCAAGTCACCTTCATTTTGGGGTCACGGTTTCTTCATCTGTAAAGTGGGGATATGAGATGGTTATCTCTCCATTGCAAGGTTTAACTCTGTCATGTGTCCAGAGAGCTTAGAGACATCAAGCACTGTAGCAATTTAGTGATTATTAGTGTTTTCCTCTCTAAGACCCCCAGATGATGAACGTTAACGTCCTCTGCTTCCTGCTCTCCTTCAGAGGCCCTCAGAGTCTCAGAATGTTGTCTGAAGCTGGCAAGCAGGCCCCAGGTCACCTCTGAGCAGCTAGGTTGTGTCCACAGAGTGGTCTCCTGTATTGTGGTTATCTGCTGCCCTCTAATTAAGCCCTTGGAGGGCGTTTCAAAATTGATAGGGAAGAGTTGGCTGCTTGCATGCTCCTCTGTGGCAGGAAGACCAGAGAGTAGTAGAGAAAGAAGTGAGAGAAAAGGGAACAGATCATTGGTGGTTCCCTGCATCCTGGAGAAGAGGGAGCTGAGTGAGGTGTCATGATTGGATAGCATATAGTTTGTCCCTGCCTGAAATTCCAACCTCACTTAACTGAGATAAATGCCAGCAGAGTCTTGTTAGGGACAGAGTCTTGTTAGGGACAGAGGAGGCAAGGCACCAGAGGACCCCAACCACCCCTGTATCTGCCAAGTGTAAGCCTGAGCTCCTTATGGCACCTGCTTATGAATGAGGCTCTTCTGGAGTCTAGTGTTATTTCCTTCAGGCCTCTGTGAAGGAGAGGAGGAATAAGGGCTATGAGAACCATAGAGGAGCATGCTGCAGCAAAGACATCTGGTTCCTGCTTCAACCGTTGAGGTGTTGAAAAACAAAATTCAACCAAGTGAATTTGAAGATCTAATTGATTTATTAAGCAATTCATGAATTGTGCAGCATCCCATCCAGCAAGTAGAGATGTTCCCAAGTGTTGTACAAAAAGAAGGTTTTTATAGGAAGAAAGACAGGGCAATAGGTTACTAGCAAAGGATTGTTTTAGGTCAGGACATCTTCTTTTTGGCAAGGTGGGAAAGGCAACATTTGTATCATGCAGTTGACCCCACTAGTGCTGATCAGGAAATTTTAGATGGACTTTTATAAGGGGTTCCTGGGATGGATTGAAACTGTAATTAAGTCTTAGTTTGCTGTCATGAGGGGCAAGTGACTCCAATTTAGATTTGATTTTCTTTTTTTTTTTTTTTTAAGATTTTATTTATTTATTCAGTAGAGACACAGAAAGAGAGGCAGAGACATAGGCAGTGGGAGAAGTCCCCATAGACGTGGGACTGGATCCCAGAAGCCCAAGATCATGACCTGAGCCAAAGGCAGATGCTCAACCACTGAGCCACCCAGGTACACCCCTTGGTTTTCTTTTTAAACAGAGACCACTTAGCAAAATCTGAGTAATCTTATCACTAAACCTACTGAAATATTTTCCTCTCTTCTCATTTTTCTAGTTGGCAGCATGGAGTACTGTTAATCACTTTCTTCCTTCACCTCACTGCCCGTTCTTCTTCTACCCCTTCCACCATTCCATCCTGCTTTGCCTTGACAAGAGGTGCCATGTTTTAGATTACTTGACATAAGGCCCAGAGAACTTTCTAAGAGACCTCATAGCCCAGCCAGGCAGGAGCCTCAGCTGCACATCCGGTCTGCCTTGGGAGCACGGTGTGAGCCAGCCCTGCAGGCTTTCATGGCCCACCTGGCCTGGGCTCCTAGGTTGCAATGAATGATTTCTATTGATCACCGACAGATGTTCATGGAAGAACATGGAAGAAGATAGGAAAATTAACACATGACAAGTCCAGGTACAAAGCATAAACTACAAGTCTTTGTAATTTCTGTCAGTAGGTTCTTGATGAGATGGTAGGTACAAGAAGGAGAATTTTCAAGGAGTCAGCTCTTAGTGGGGCTTGAGAAAATACATGTTTTTCTGTGGCTTCCCCATCACTACTTCATGCAATAAGAGCCATCTCAGCATTGTTCAAAAGGATCCTCCCCCATGATGCATTATGCCAGCTCTTGGAAGCCCTGCCATTTTGCTCATCAACATGCTCTTGGTTATCATTTTATGAGGCAGGCGGTATTCAACCCCTATTGTTTCCAAAAGCCACAGCTCAGCATGTTTTCCATAAATCACTTTAATAAAAGACACATGAAAAGTAAAAATCCTTTTTAGTATGTGTGAAGTGAAATTAAAAAACATTTACAAAAATACCAAAGAATCTGGTGGGTGAATCCACAATCAAGGGGAAAAAGAGGAAATCTATGCCCAATTCCTAGGTGAGATATCAATTTCCTACCAGGAACAGAGTGAAGGCTGCTTTCCAGAAAGTTTCGTTATAGAGGGGAAGCAAAGAATGCCAAGAAAAATAATACAGCTTGGTTTAATTAGCTTAGTTGAATGCATGTTTCCTCCTGTCATGGCAGCCAGCTGAAGGTTTCTGGCCCAAGTTACTCAACCCTTCCATGTTTTGCTCTTCTTTGTCTTCATTCAGTCTTGAACTCCTACAGTCCCCTTAGAAAGATCCCCCATCCAGTGAATTGTCCCAGTATTTTGATGGCCTTGTCTGCTTTGGGCACTTCCTAAATCTTTGTTTTGGTTCCTGAACTTCTGAACAGGCTAGTCTGAGTCTTCCTTACATCCTATCAATGGGGCTATAAACAGGTATAAACTTAATGGAGGGAAATATCATCAAATTTGTTATACTCTTGGACCAAGAAATTCCACTTTTATGAATGTATAATACAAAAACATGGACACAGGTATGTAAAGACATATCTATGTAGGATACATTTGCAGACTTGTTTACAAAAACCCAACTTTTCATGGAAAGGGACTTATTCTATAGATTATGCTATAATAGATAACTGAATTAATATGTGCCATTGGAAAAATTAAGACAATTCTATATGAATTGACATGGAAAGACTCAATAGGATCTTAAATGAAAAACTAGATTGTGATACAACATTATCTGCTTAAAGCATAGAACATGCATAGTAATGCAATCTGAAAGAAGGTACCCCAAATGCTGATGGTGACTTTGGGAGCAAGGGAAGGGCATGCAAGGATCATGGCTTTCCACCCTTCCCATGCATGTTAATGGGGTGTGTTTAATTCTTGCTGCCACCTGGATGATTTGTCAAGATATTTCCCTTCAAGTCTGCTCAGCTGCTTTCATTGGACATTGTAACCATGTGCAGAAAAACTCTGCTGTCTTTTTTTTTTTTACCCGCCTTATCACATCTTTTTCCTGATGAAATACATATGCTTGAATGAGGAGAAACTAAAACTGAGGGGGAAGGCAATTTGGATGAAGAAGTCACATTGTTAACTATAAAGTTTTAATTATTTTTATATTACCATAAAGATTAAAGAGTACCAAAAAATGGAAAAAGGACAAAAATCAGCTATCTGATTTATTAATTATATGAGCAAGATCCCAGGGCACAGCCATTTTGAGTCTTTGTTCCTGGAAGCCTTTGGAGGCAAGGAAGAGCAGCCCAAGATTCTGCAAATCTCCTCTGTTGTCATTTGAACCCAGCTGCATTGAAAAGGCGCTTTCAAAATGTCACAGACATTGAGATGAGTCATATCCAGCCTCATGGAGCAATGATGCAAGGGCAGGAAATCTGAACAGGAGGGCCAAGAGGGCCTGACAACAGCTGGGGCTCTCAGAAGCCAAGTCAGAGCAGCAAACCTGAGCTCCTCACAGTATGTGCTCTGCTACTGCAGAGCCCACTGGTAGCAGGTATGAGGCAGGGCCACTTTGGGGTGCTGGGAGAACATGACCAGTGGAGACAGTGCACGTGCACTCCAGGGGTTCATCCAGCCAGCTTCCCCAACCCCTGCCCCCAGATCTTCACACATTCATGTGTCATCATCCCACCATGACATACAGACTTCAGCTCCTTCAGCTGTGCCTGTGCCACACAAGACCATCCCACCATTGAGCTCAAGGACACCTGAGCTCATATACAACCCTGGTGCTAAGATCCCAGGCTAACTTTCCCTTTCTGGGCTCCGTGTGTGGCTGAGACACATCTGAGGAGGTGAGGATTATTTTAAATTCTCTCAGTAACCTGTCCTTTTCCCTGTGAATTTTTGAAAGTTCTTTCCCTGACAGTCTTATTTAGGCCTATCACCTGATATCCTCCTGGGTAACTCCTTGTCACCTGTGGTCTGAGGCTTTGGTTCCTCTAGACCCTTTCCCTTCAGTTCGATGCCAGATCAATTACATCAGTGTTTCTCTGGGCAAAAGATGTTCTCTCTACTTTTCCAGGTTTGGTGGACAGAAGGCTATTATTCTGATACTTTAGACTAATTATGGTATTTCAACACCAGCTTGGAATCCTAATCCTAACCTTAATATTAACTCCAACCCAAACCTTGCCTTTTCCTCTTTCTCTGGGCATCCTGCAAGGAGATGCCATTAACTGTGCAAAGAATTCTAGGCTGGAACAGAAAGAAGTCCCAGATACAGTATTAATTTACAATAGAGTTAGAGGACAGCATGTTTGGAAGGGTCTCATTTTCTCAGTCTCAGGCAGGCCCCACTCCCAGGTTTCCTGGTTTCTAGGCTCTGGGTAGGGGGTCCTGGGAAGCAGCTCCATGAATCCTTTGTGCTGACTGGCTGGGTAGCTTGCTTTATCTGGGAGCTGGGGATGGCCTTCGAAGCTAGCGTGGCTGACCGCTTCTTGATTTTCTCACTTACTTCTTTGCCCAGGTACAGACAAGCAGTGCCCAGCAAGACATCGCCCTCCTTGGGTAAGGTTAAGTGCATGTGGACTGGGCCTTGGGGAAAGGGGCTTTACGCATTGTATTAGTTTCCTGGAGGCTGCTATAACAAATTACCACAAACTCTGTGGTTTCAAATAACCAAAATGCATTCCCTCACAGTTCTGGAGGCCAGGAGTCTGAAGTCAAGATGTCAGCAGGGCCATATTGCCTCCAAAGGCTCTCCCAGAAGGATCTTTCCTCACCTCTCCAGCTTCTGGAGAAGTGGCTCCCCTGGCATTCCTGGGCTTGTGGCTACATATTTCCAATCTCTGCTACTGTCTTTACGGCACCTTGTCTCCTGTGTAGATCTGGGTCAAAACTCTCTCTGCTTCACTTTTATAGGGATATGTGTAATTTGAAATGAAGACAGTAATTTGAAAAGGTATCTACACTCCCTTGTTCATTGCAGCATTCTTTACAACAGCCAAAACATGGAAACAACCTAAGTGTCCATCAATGGATGAATGGACAAAGATATATATATATATTGGGCCTTAAAAAAGAAGGAAATCTTGCTATTTGTACCAACATGATGGACCTCAAGGGCATTATGCTAAGTGAATAAGTCAGAGAAAGACAATACCATTTGTCTGATCTCACTTTTATGTGGAATCTAAAACAACAAAACAAAACAAAAAAACTAAGCTCATAGTTACAGAGAACAGATTGGTGGTTGCCAGGCAGGGGGTATGGGGGAGGGGCACGCAAAAAGTGACAGTGACACTTTTATTTCTAGTGACAAAATAAATGTCATGGGGATGCAATGTATAGCATGATGAATCTAGTTAATAATACTAGATTGCATATTTGAAAGTTCTTAAGAGAATAAATCTTAAAAGATCTCATCACAAGAACAAAGATGTGTATAACTGTGTATGGTGATTGATGTTAACTAAATTGACTACGGTGATCATTTGGCATATAAACATATGTCACATTCACTGTGTGAAACTAATATGTTATATATCAAATTATACCTCAAATTAAAAAGAAAGAGTACATGTGCCTGCATTCAGGTCCCACTCAGATAACTCAGGATAAGCTCCTCCTCTCAAGATCATTGACTTCATCAAATCTTTTGCCCTATAAGGTGATATTCATATGTTCCAGGGATTAGAACATAGACATATCTTTTGGGGCCACCATTCACCCTACCACACCCACCGAAGGTACTCATCAAGCTGAGACAGATATCAGATGTCAAGTATTGAAGGGGGTCTGTGTTATTCACACAAACAATTCCCCCAAGTGAATGAGTGCTGCAGTGAATCAGTACCCAGGCAAGGTTTGTTTCCCTTTGCTAAGTGCTGAGGTAAGCGACTCACCTCTGCTCCTTGTGTGTGCCTGCTGGGGCCAATTCAAGGTCCTTCTGCTGGGTTTGGCCCCAGACATCCCTCAGGGGATGTGTCAGAAACCCTAAGTGTAGAAACCCTATTTTGGGGAGGGTGTGGATACAGGGTACCACAGTGTGATAGGGAAACACTGAGCTCAAATTCTGGATCTGCCACTTACTAGCCCTCTGTTCTTCCACAAGACACTTGCTTTCTGATTTTCCAATAAGCAAAGAGGGACAAGAATCATCTCTACATTTTGTGATTTTGTGAGGATTAAATGATAAACATGCATGTACATTAAAGCCAACTCTTAGCACCACAGGAGCCCAGGGGTAAAGTAACCCTGCGCTAGGAGAGGGGGCGGCGGGCAGACTCATTATCATAACGTCTACTATCATTGGAGCAATCCTACTCAAGCCCTAGTTCTCCACTCTGTTTCTCAGTCAGTTCAAGAAGTTCCAGAGACTCAGAGGGCATCCCTGCCTTCCTCCACTAACCTGAGAAAGTAGCAGTGATCTGAGGTTGATGATGGTAGGGAATGAACCTGGATTCTGGCAGAGGATAGTCACCCCTTGATGCAAGATGATTTCTCCCTCCTGATTACTATCTTTAATGCCCAAAGATACTAAGACTCCCAAAAGAATAGGCAAAACAGGGCTCAGAAGCTCTACAACTCCTTTCCTGCACTGAGATGTGAGAGGCATTCTCCCCAGAAGGAACAGCTCCAGGCTCGAACTGAGAGATTAAATAAAACCCTCTTGGCAAACCCTCCTCTCTTGGGAGGCCTGACCATTATATTTGCTACCATCACCATCATCACCAATGATAACAGTTATGTTAACAGACACCATGGAGATGCAGCACAAGAAGTGGTCCTGACTTGCCCCTTGGGCTCCGAAGCTGTCTGAGGCCTCTGTTCTGATCTCCCCCACCCCAGCTCCTGGACCGTCTACACATGCTCACATGCCTATCCACCCAGCCCCACATCGGCTGCCCGCCACAGCTACAATGAAGTGAAACCCAACTGTGAGCTGCTGTCAATAGGCAAAGCCTCCAGGGATTTGTACTAAATCCAGTCACTAAATCTGTGGCTTACTTATGACCTCATGTGGCTTTTTGACTTCTCTTACTTTTGCCAAATTGCTGACATGTTTTTAAATTATCCAGTTTTTGTTTTTCCTTCGCCTCTGCTTCTTGGGAAGATAAAGCCACAGGCATGTGGTCGTCCTCTGTTCCTAAAAGTGATGGTTTTCTGGGCCATTGCCTCCCACCCAGAACTCCATTCACTGCAGTTATCATTTCAACCCAGGCCTCAGAAGCCCTCAACTTTTAGGAGCACAGAAAGCAAGCAGTTACAAGGGAGAAGCTACAGTGCAAAGGTGTTTTGTTTTGTTTTGTTTTCCATTTCATCTATGTAACCATATTATAGGAAATGTTGTAGAAATTAAAGAAATTCCCAGGTAGCATATGTGCTTTTACCGGGTGATCTCTAATGGTCCAAGCAAATCCAGTCCTATTCCTTCCAGGACTGACATGATGACAAATATCAAAGACTATTTCACCCAAAGCCATGAGTTGTTTTATAGCAGAGAAACAGGGTGTTGCTTTGGGGACAGTTGGCTTTGTCTTGCTGAAAGAGTTCCAAAAGATTTTGCCTATGGGCTGTCATCTGAACTCCACCCTAAGTGTTCCTCACCCTACCCCATCTGGGAAAGTTGGGGTGCTAACTAATGCTCCCCGAATTCAGCACTCCTGCAAAGTTCAGGCTGGGGCTGATTAACACATTGTAACTTTCAAATTAAAGACAGGCATTCGCCATCCTCATCCGGGTTCTACACAATTACTCTATGGAATGCTTATAAGAGGACGTCAAAAGAGAAAAAATAAGCACCCACCTCCCACATTATAGCTGGGGTTGCCACTTCCTTTAAGAAAACTCTCGCTTGCCTTACCCGACCGTAAGGTCATCCTGCATGAGTTCACTCAAGACACCAAAAGCACTGGCCAACATTCATCTCTGTGTTGAGTATATCAGCATGGCCCCACTTGCACTCACTGTTGGTCTGCGGTGCTTTGAAATATGTTCACAAATTCTTGGACACTCCCTTCAAACAGCAAACCCCTCCCCTTGAGCTTGGTGGCCTTGGTGACTCACTACTGACGAATAGGAAGATGGCAGGAGTGATGGCAGAAGTACAACGTCAGAGAATAGGTGTATTCATTTTTTATTGCCATGTAACAAATTACCATGAATTTATCTTAAATAACACAACTTTATTATCTTACAGTTCTGTAGGTCAGAAGTCCAGGCACATTGTGAAGAAGTCTTCTGCACAGGGCCTTGCAAGGCTGAAATCTGGTGTGGCCAGGACTGACATTTCATCCAAAGCTCTGGGTCCTCGTCCAAACTCATGTAGGTTACTGCCAGAATTCAGTTCCTTCCTGTTGCAGGACTGAAGTCCCTATAATCTTGCTGACTGTTGGCTGGGGACTGCTATCAGCTCCTAGGAGCTGCTCTTAGAGCCTTGATACTCGGATCCCTCCACAATATGGAGCTTTGCT